>NC_088814.1:3123537-3437174 GCF_011386835.1 Chrysemys picta bellii | reverse complement strand
GGATTTTGAAAGTGCTGATCACTCAACAGCTCCCATTGGCTCCTGTGGGGCATGTGGGTGCTCAGCACCCTCTGACAGCGAGGCCGCTACCGGGGACCGGGCCAAGAAAAGGCAGACGTGACGGAGGAACCCGGAGGGACGGAGCTGCACCCCAGCCACCATCTTGGCCAACACCAGGAATCTCGACAACTAAAAGCATGAGCTGCTAGGGCTTGAGAACCAGCCTGCACGCCTTGTGCTGTAACAGACCCACATCCTCTGTGGGCTAGACACAGTGTGGGAATGCCTAATGCATGCTGACCAATGGGTTACAGTAACTCTTTTCTCCCTCAGAACTGCCCTGGCACGGTGCTGGGGTGGCCTTGTGTTGCCAGATCTTCTGAGCTGTCAGACCAGAGGCCTGGTGCTGGGCAGCTTCAGTTGTTATGGAGGGCTGCTGCTCTCCGCACAGCCGTGCAGGGCTGGGAATGCCGAGAGAGCTGCCTGCTGCAGCTGGGTGCCGGTTCTGGCTTGGGTGCTGTGAGGCAGATGGAAAGCTAAGATGGAGCTCAAGCCAGCCCGGATACTGGACTGATTATTCACTCTGTGGAGTTGTGTTAGCTCTGGGGTCCTGGCCAAACATCAGCCTAGGGAATTAAAACCCAACTGCAGATTCAACTGTGTGGGGGACTCTCCTTCACTTCCTGTCCTGCCCTGCTGCTTTGCGTGGCTAAACAGCTGGCCATCCCACCGACAAGTGCATTCCTCTGCACTGGCATGGCCGTGGAGACCTGCCGTGGGGCACACTAGGGCAGCTCCAGATTTGCCCTACCTTGTGACCCCCCCCCCGTGGGGCTTTACAGGGGAGCAGAATCGCTGCGCTATAGGTCTGCCTCAGCCACACACCCCTCCAATCTACCCCCAGCCCACAGGAGAATGCCTGAGGCTAGAACAGGGCCTGTCTATGACGCGGATATTCTTCAGTGAGGGCTTACACTTCCCTATAGTGCCATTTGCACCAGCCTAGCTGGCACGAACGAGCCATCATATACCATCCAGTCCGGCCCGAAGCGTTCCTTGCTCAGGTTTTGTTGCTCACTGGGGTGTGTCGTACTCCTCCAATGCAAGCGGCTGTCTATAGCTCCAGCAGCCGCTGTGCTACTGCTAGCATTATTCACTGGCTCTCTGTCCCACAGCCACCCTTTTGCAATGCTAGCCACCGTGTGGGCGCCCAGCGTGACTGAACTTTGAAGATGATATAAGAGAGAGAAACCACAGAAAGGTCCTGGATGATTAAACCCCAGGCACCATTTCTCAGAAGCAATTCTCAGCGTCCGCCATTCGGCTCCTGTGGCAACTGAGCCGTCTCCGAGGCTCGCTCTGAAATGAATGTGGAGGGAGCTGGGAGACAGTGTGAGAAAGCCTAAAAGTGCCCTTTCTCCTTTTCTAGATGACAAAGGCTGTCTGCCAGCGGGGCGGGCTCTGCACCGGCCTGGGAATTCATCTCGCAACTGAGACTCAGCCGATGAGGAGCTCTCTGTGTGTGCATTCACTGGATAGGGGTCAGGGGAATTAGGAAATGGAGGGGTATAGAGCCCCACAACAGGGGGCTAATATGGCCACCTGTAGGGCATCACTCTCCTTTTCTATCCACTGACACTTGGATCCATGAACCCTGTTCACCAGCCTTGTTTCCTTGGGCTCAGAACGCGGGAGTGGCCATCAGCTCCGTCACTGACTCGCTCCATGACCCTGGACAAGTCCCGTCCCTGCTCTGTGCCTCCGTTTCCCCCTCTGGAAATTGGGTTTAGGAATAGCTGCCTCCTGTGGAAGGGGAGGAGGATGAGCCAATCAGGCTCTGCAAAGGCCTGGGGTGAAAGTGCGACACATCATGAGATGTGTGAGGAGGGGAACATCACTGATACGACAGGCTGCATTCTAGGGAAAGGTCTATTTACAGTACTCATATGGGCCTTATCACCAGAGTATCCAAGTACCTCATAGACTGTAATGCATGTATCTTCACAACATCCCTGCAAGGCAGGGAAGGGCTGTTGTCCCCATGGTGCAGATGGGCAATGGAGTAATGGAGCGGCTTAGTGATTTGCCCAAGGTTACACAGGAAGTCTGTGGCAGAGCAGGGTCTAGAATGCAGGTCTGCCAAGTGTTAAACTAGTGTCCTAACCACTGGACAACCCTAGCTCAGTGCCTTGGGATGCTGCTCCCCTTCCCCTGTAAGGCCCTACAGGGGAGGCAGTATGGCCTAGTGGACAGAGCATTGGGCTGGGACTCAGAAGATCTGGGTGCTCTACTGCAGGCCTGCTGGGTGACCTTGGGCAAATTTCTTCCCCCTCTCTGGGCCTTAGTTTCCCCACCTGGGGATAATAATCATGACTTCCTTTGGGAGGGGGGGGGGGACTTTGAAATCTACAGATGAAAAACACTATATAAGAGGTAGGCATTGTTAATACCACAGGCTCTTTCTGTGCAATTAGTATTTGGCTTGAATTTAGGTAGAGATGGGGGGCGAACAAGCTCAAGAGCAGCTGCTGCTCCCCCTCCCCAGCACTGGCCCACTGAACATGGAGTCCCAGGATACATGCTGCTGCACGTTTGAGACCAGTCAACTCACCCAGGAGGCAGCTCTGTGGCTCCTTTCTTTCAGTTTTTTTTTTTCTAAGTCAATGTTCATCAGAAAAAGTAGTCAGGGGATGACTGCCTCCATCACCACGGCAACAGCAGCCGCACCTGCGGGACCCAGGGTTCAGATCAGTGACATCAAAGAGCCGAGTAGCTGCAGAGACGCAGCCTCCCCCCAGTCTGTGGTTTATGAGAATTTGACTAACTCTCTCCACTCTGAGGGGCAGGGGCGAAGGTGGGGGGTGGTTTAACACAGGGAAGAGAGAGAGACAGTGGGAACAATTGCTATTACAGAGTTGCTAACGCTGAGCGTTCAAAAACCGTGGATCAGGCCCTGTAAAAACCATTAGATTGGCTTAAAAATCATGCGTTTTTTTAATGCCTCCCCCCATATTTGGGGGTGTCTTTGCCATCTGGTGTTTGAGCACAAGGGTCGGGTTTTTGAACTTTGCCCTGTAACCACAAGAGCTAGAAACTGATCCTTTAAAAAAAATTAAAAGCTGAGATCGGCGGCTTTATGCAAAGCATCAAATACCATGATACGATCATGACATTACCATGTCTCTGTTGAGGCAGCCATGAAACCCCTGAGTGCAAAGAGCAGATGGGCTAGAGTAGATAGACCAGGGGTAGGCAACCTATGGCACACATGCCAAAGGCGGCACGCGAGCTGATTTTCAGTGGCACTCACACTGCCCAGGTCCTGGACACCGGTCCGGGGGGCTCTGCATTTTAATTTAATTTGAAATGAAGCTTCTTAAACATTTTTAAAACCTTATTTACTTGACATACAACAATAGTTTAGTTATATATTATAGACTTGTAGAAAGAGACCTTCTAAAAACGTTAAACTGTATGACTGGCACGCGAAACCTTAAATTAGAGTGAATAAATGAAGACTCGGCACACCACTGCTGAAAGGTTGCTGACTCCTTAGAGAGAGGATAATAACCTAATCTTGCTTTGTTGAAATGGTTGGCGACAAGCACAGTGAGGCATGAAGCTAGTTCACTTTGTGCACAAAGAGGGTACCGCTCCCAGGCTTTAATGGAATATGTGTAGACTAGGGGAGAAGCGGTCCCCAACTGCTGGCTGCCAGTTACCCTTCAATGCCTTTGATTCCACTGCTAGCAGCATGGGGCAGGCAGTGAACTTTCACGATCTCTGACTCTGCTGTGGGAGGAGACACTGGCAGTGTCCTGTCTGCAGCCCTCCCAGAAGTGGGAACTCAGACTACAGCAGTGCAGGGGAGGCTGCCATTTGTGAAAGGGGAGAGGCCCCCTCTGGAAATGAAAGCAATGAAAGGGGAGTGTGGGTTCTCTCTCCACCTCATGAATCATCACCAGCAATAGAGGCTGCACTTGGAGTGTGATGAGTGGAGCTGGAGAAAAAAGGTCAGGTTTCAAGAGGGGCCTAGTTCATTGTGAAACCAGGAAGCTGCTGAGGGATACAAGGTGGCCCCTGCGAAGATCTCTCCCCAACCACTCTGCCCGCCTACTGTACCTAGGGTGACCAGACAGCAAAAGTGAAAAATCGGGACTGGGGGTGGGGGGTTATAGGAGCCTATATAAGAAAAAGACCCAAAAATCAGGACTGTCCCTGTAAAATCGGGACATCTGGTCACCTTAACTGTACCTCTTATTGTTAACAATAGGCACTACTGTCCAAATTCAGCATTTGGGTGATGCTTCTGCAATCACATCGGATCCTGAGTGGCTGCATCTGCCCCAGGGACATTTGTCAGTGTTTTCCCACGGCGAATGCCGCGGGCCTGCCGAATGATTAGCACAGAGCACATAACTGTGCTGAGGAGCTAGATGGAATGGGATCCAGTGAATTCACCCCTGCGGTGCTAGTAGAAGTCAAAAGCTGCCAAGGCCTTGTTTTTGTCTTTAGAATAAGGGCATCTGACTCTGGGACAAGCACGCAAGCAGCAGATCTGATGAGCAAGAAAGAGCCATTTTTATACAGTCACTTTTCCCTGTTCTCCTAGGTGGAATCGTGCCTGGCTCTGTCCAAGCGGAACCATGGGTGAAATGCCAGTCTCATCAAAGTCAATGGTAAAACTCCCACTGGCTCAATGGGACTAGGGTTTCACTCCCGGAGTCCCAGTCACAGCAGGGGTCAAGGAGAAAGTGACACTCCGGGAAACCACTGCACGTGCTGAATGGGTAGATTATGGCAGGGGAGAGAGAGAGGGTTTTTTGCCTTCCCCTGAAACGTTAGGTGGATATCAGACTCGGTGTGCCTAATTTGGGATGGCGAATCTTATGTTTTCATGGGAGCACTTGTCCATTCTCTACTGGGGGAGTTTATTCTGCCTGTGATAGTCTAATCCAAGGTTTCTCAACCTGTGGGTCACGACCCAAAATTGGATCTCTAGAACACGTCAAAGGGCCATAGGGCTGCCTGGGCTCACCTACCCGCTCCGGGTGCTGTGACCTGGTGCAGCGGGTCATGCCACCACTCAGGTTTGGCCCAGCTGCCCAAGTGTCATGATGATGGGGGGGGCCTACTGGGCCAAATTTGAGGGAATGGTCGCAATGCCACTCACACAAATTTGGCCTGGCCAGCCGCCCCCCATCAGGGGGCCAAGCCCAGCCAGCCCTCCAGACAGGAGCTGGGAGGGAGCAGCCGATGTCACATTCTCTGGTAAGTATTGCCCCCACACAATGTACCCCGCCTGCAAGCTGGACAACACCCCATCTTCCATACCCTCCATCCTGCCCCCCAAGACTCCGAATGGGGACCCCAAGGTACATCTCCCACAGAGCCCCCTCTGTCATAGCACCCTTCCTGATCCCCAGCTCCCCAGATCTTCCCCCACTGCCACCCCAGACCCTTCTGCCCCCTGACTCCTTCCCCCAACCTCCCCATCTTACTTAGCCCAGGACCCCAAATCCCCCCACCCTTTTACCATCTGCCCGCCATGGACATTGGGGGTTGTGTGTTTTGGGGAACAATCAGCTCATTGTCCTTCCCCCAGACCCCTCTGTCCCCATAACCTCCCCTAGCCTCCTACTGTCCCCCCACACCCTGCTGCCCCCCCAAATTCCTTCCCCATCCACCTCCATAAACCCCAACTTCTTCCTCACTATACGCCCCAGGTGTCCCGATCTCCTCACTTCATCTCCAATCCCCCCTTACCCTCTGCCTCCCATGGGCCGGGGGGGGGGAGGGGGAAGGGCTTTGTAATATTAGGGGGTTGTCTCATCTCACTGCCCCTCTGTTCAGTTGCTGGAGAAGGATGTGCCCCAGCTGTTTACATCTGGAGGGAGCATTTGGAATCTTAGTTCTGAGATTCTCCCCCTCACGGAATCCTGCAGGGAGGGAGGGCATCAGGTCTGGGGGAGCGGGGGGTATCTCTGGGTCGTGACAGACCAGGCATCAAGATTTACAAATGGGTCCTGCACTCCAAATGGTTGAGAGCCACTGGTCTAATGGGTGTTTTCCCCTCTTGTGATCCTATCCGTGCCAGACGTTAGCATGGCCACCATCTTTCCTGCCTTCAGAACCCAAGAAAATCACTCCTTGGTCAGCCAGATAGGCAGAAGACATCCTCCAACCCCCCACTTCCAAAGGTGCTAATACACTCCCAGACCTTATTCGTTACAAATGGAGTGTCAACGAGGTTTTATGGTACACGAACCAGGCATTTCTCTTGTAATCTGAAGTGAAAATCGGTGGAAATCAAAGGTCACGACAATAACAGGGACCGTGCAGTGGGTGGGAAAGGTTTGCTCTGCTGGATCAGAGAAACCATCCGTCAGAATCTGCTTTCTTACCTCCAGTAGCTTCAAAGAAAGGGCCATCTGGAGAACAGGAAGTGTCCTAGCAACCTGGCAGTTACACCACCTGCACCTCATGCACCCTAGGGAGCATGGGGCCTGCTTGTGAATATTCCCCACTCTTGAGGAGTAGGCTGTGAAGGATCATGGGTCTCAGACCCAGGCCCATAGGTCCTGCTTAGGCTGGGGCCACATCAGCTCACTAGAATCAGTGGGAAAGGGGGCTAGCGGAGTTCTAGCTCACAAAGGACTCTGCCCACAAAGCTCCTGACTGGGGGAGACATCTGTGGTCTGGGCCAGGGGGCCCGATGGGTCTGGATTGGGGACCCATGGGGTTTGAGACTCGTTATCCCTCACATAAATCACCAAAGAAAAGGGGTGGGGAGGAGGTGAAGTCATGGGCCACAGCACTTGCTCTACCCCAGCCTGCACTAGTGGGAGCAACCTGCAGTTCCCTCCTTGCACACGCGTATGCAGCACTGAGAGAGATTTCCCTGTTTGAGGCACAATATCTCCAGCTCTCTACCATCCCCAAGCAGGGTTGTGGCATAAAAGGTATAATCTAGTCCTAACTTGCTGAATGGGTGTGTGCACAAACGTGTGTGTATGTGTGTGCACCGGGGTGCGTGTATGTGTATTTATATATATGGCTAGATCCGCAGATGATGTAAATGGAGCTATGCCAGTTTGCACCGGCTAAGTATCTGGTCGTAACATAAATCTTGGCGACAAAAATCATAAATTAACAGAATGCTTTGCATCTTCATAGGTTCTAAGGGAATATTGCTACCATCCATTCTGACCTCCCGTATAAGACAGGCTACAGAACTTCCCCAAAATAATTCCTGGAGCATATATTTTAGAAAAACATCCAATCTTGATTTTAAATGTGTCGATGAAGAATTCACCACTACCCTTGGAAATTTGTTGCAGTGATTATATTACCCTCACTGTTAAAAAATGTGCCTTATTTCCAGTCTGAATTTGTTGGGTCTCAATGTGCAGCCTATTGTATTATGTTATACCTTTGTTTGACAGACGGAAGAGGCCGTTATCAAATATTTGTTTCCCATGTAGGTACTTATAAATTGTGATCAAGTCACCCATTAACCTTCTGTTTGTTAAACTGAATACGTTGAGCTCCTTTAGTCTATTGCTATAAGGCAGGTTTTCTAATCCTTTAATCATTCTTATGGCTCTTCTGTGAACCCTCTCCAATTTATCAACATCCTTCTTGAATTATGGAAGTGGACCAGAAATGCATACTATATTTCAGTACTGGTTATACCAGTGTGTAATATCTATACCTTTACATTTAGCTGTATTGCATTGCATATTGTTTGCTTGTACCCACCTTACAAAGTGATCCAGATCTCCCTATATCGGTAACTGTCATCTGCAAACTTTATCTGTGGTGATTTTATGTTTTCTCCACAGCCATTTATAAATATGGTAAATAGTATAGGGCCAACAACCAGTCCCTGCCGGACCCCACTAGAAACACACCTGCTTGATGATTCCCCTTTATAATTACATTTTTAGACCAATTAATAAGCCAGTTTTTAATCCATTTAATGTGTGTCATGTTAATTTTATACTGTTCCCGTTTTCTAATCAAAATATTTTGCTGTACCAAGTCATATGGTCATATGATCAATGGCTCCATGTCTAGTTGGCAGCCGGTTTCAAGCGGAGTGCCCCAAGGGTTGGTCCTGGGGCTAGTTTTGTTTAATATCTTTATTAATGATCTGGAGGATGGTGTGGACTGCACTCTCAGCAAGATTGCAGATGACACTAAACTGGGAGGCATGGTAGATACGCTGGAGGGTAGGGATCAGATACAGAGGGACCTAGACAAATTAGAGGATTGGGCCAAAAAAAACCTGATGAGGTTCAACAAGGACAAGTGCAGAGTCCTGCACTTAGGACGGAAGAATCCTATGCACTGCTACAGACTAGGGACCGAATGGCTAGGTAGCAGTTTTGCAGAAAAGGACCTAGGGGTCACAGTGGACGAAAAGCTGGATATGAGTCAACAGTGTGCTCTTGTTGCCAAGAAGGCTAACGGCATTTTGGGCTGCATAAGTAGGGGCATTGCCAGCAGATCGAGGAACGTGATCATTCCCCTTTATTCGACATTGATGAGGCCTCATCTGGAGTACTGTGTCCAGTTTTGGGCCCCACATTACAAGAAGGATGTGGAAATATTGGAAAGAGTCCAGCGGAGGGCAACAAAAATGATTAGGGGTCTGGAGCATATGACTTATGAGGAGAGGCTGAGGGAACTGGGATTGTTTAGTCTCCAGAAGAGAAGAATGAGGGGGGGATTTGATAGCTGCTTTCAACTACCTTAAGGGAGGTCCCAAAGAGGATGGAGCTTGGCTGTTCTCAGTGGTGGTAGATGACAAAACAAGGAGCAATGGTCTCAAGTTGCAGTGGGGGAGGTCTAGGTTGGATATTAGGAAACACTATTTCACTAGGAGGGTGGTGAAGCACTGAATGTGTTACCTAGGGAGGTGGTGGAATCTCCTTCCTTGGAGGTTTTTAAAGCCCGGCTTGACAAAGCCCTGGTTGGGATGATTTAGTTGGGAATTGGTCCTGCTTTGAGCAGGGGGTTGGACTAGATGACCTCCTGAGGTCCCTTCCAACCCTGGTATTCTATGATTCTATGATATGCCTTACAGAAGTCTTCGTATATTACATCAATACTATTACCTTTATCAAGTACATTTGTTATCTCATCAAAATATATTAAGTTAGTCTGACAGGCTCTATTATTCATAAAGGCACATTGACTGGCATTAATTATTTTACCCTCCTTTAATTCTTTATTAATCGAGTCCCATAGAAGCTGGGCCATTATCTTTCCTGGGATCAATGTCAGACTGGCAGGCCTATAATTACTCAGGTCATCCTATTTACCCTTTTTAACTACTGGCACAACATTCACTTTCTTCCAGTCTTCTGGAACTTCCTCAGTGTTCCAAGAATTATTGAAAATCAACATTAATGGTCCAGCAAGCTCCTCGGCCAGCTCTTTTAAAATTCTTGTATGCAAGTTATCCGGACCTGCTGATTTAAAAATATCTAACTTTGAAATATTGATTTGCTTTAGCAAGCTAAAGTAGTGGTAGCTAGTATAGAAGTTTTAGCTTAGTAACTCTTGAAAGGAAAGTGTGTTCTTCTAAAAACAATTGTCTGCAGGGACTTTCCTTTCATTGGCGAGTCTGCGTGTTACAATTGTTAGTTACTGTTCTGCACTCTCGCTCCCCGGAGAATTTCACTAGCTGCACAGGTGCAATGGTTTGCTGATATGCAAATGGCAATACAAATATAACCTTCCTCTGATGGAATGTCTTTATGTTAGCCTCATGACAGCACATGGGCCAGGAAAAGGACAAAGAGAGCGATTCCCTTGAGGGCCTTGGTCTGATAACTTGTGAAGGTAAACTTCCTTCGCCAGGGTGCAGTTTGTCTGGTATGGACTCACTCTTGCCAGTGTGGTAACATGCATCTTTTATGCTTGACTGAATTGTTTTACATAGGGCTTGAAGTCAATGGGAGCATTCTCATAATTGCTACTCACTGTAAGAGTGGCATGGGCCTATGGTATGATTGATTGTGTCCAAGCATTCCTTTTAACTAAGGGCCAGCTTTTCCAAAATGCTCAGCAAGTTGGGTGCTGAGCTTTTTTGAAAATGTGGTCCTTATTTGGGTGCCACAATGGAAGCTGGGCTCTTTTAAATATCTGGGCCAATTGTGGATTCTGAAATTTGAAAATCTGGTCCTGTATGTGTAGTGGGGTTTTTTTTAATGTCTCCTAAATAGGGAACGATAACTTTTTGCATATCTATAATGTCTTTCATCCAAGCAGCTCAACATGCTTTACAAACATTCAAGGGTCCAATCCTGTTTGCAGTAAAGTCAGTGGGCGTTTCATAATCAACTTTAATGGAAACAGAAATAGCCTATAATTAAGCCTAGCAATTTACCTTTCTTGCTACACACCCCAGTGGGGTAGGTATTATTATACCCCTCTAACACAGTGATAAGGAAGCAAATTTTCCCAGGCCACATACAATTATAGCTTGAGAGGGAACTAATTTACAGTACATAAGCAGCTCAAACGACCTCCTTTGCTCAGCTGTAGATAGTGGCATATCATAGAATCATAGACTTCAATGGGCTTTTGACCAGGTCCTAAGAGAGCAGAAGAGGCAAGCAACATAAATTTACTTGAAGGAAGTAAATAATGTTTTGGTGTCCAAGGGCCTTGGAATGTACTGCTGCTAACTTCATTTGGAGGAGCTGGTGATAATTCAGAAATGGAGGATTAAAGGACTTTGATGAGGGACTGCATGGCTCAAGGGGTTGGTGATAGACTAGGAGACTTTTACCTTTAGGGTTCTGGTTCAGCTCCAGCCCAGGACATTAATGAGTGACCCAGTTACCATGTGATGACTATTCAGTAGCCCACATGGAATGAGTTTCCAGTGAGTAACTGTGAGTGTTTCACTAATTGGCCTTCTCACTGTCAGTCTCTGCAGAGACCAAGGACAGAACATCTGTCACCACTAGCCCTGTTACCTTCTGCAAAGTAGGGTAGAGACAGTCTTGCAAAAAGTATGAGCATATTAAAACGTTCAAATGATGCAATTTAATGCGGTGTACACTTTTTTAGGATTTTCATGCGTTATAAAGCATGTTTCAACACTACAGGGGAAATGAGTTCCTCCATGTTCTATCACAATTACAGTATATCAAAAGATAAGGATCTTTCTGTCATAACATCAACTGAACACCTTTATAAACCTTATGCTTAAAGTGTTTTTGGTTCCAGGCACATGAATATTTTTTTCCATTGTCAAAAGAATTATTTTTATTAAAAGAAAAGCCACAGTAAAGATACATTAAAATTAAAACACAGTTTGCTTCTTAACATTTTGTTCACCGTTCTAAACCTGTCAGTACTGCTACATTTCAAAAACTGGAAATTGTTTAAACAATTCTTTAAGGCTTAGTGTGAAAGTTTTGCAGCAAGGGGGAGGGAAATCATTTACAGTTTTTTAGGTTTTGCTGGGCGGTAGGAAGTAAGTAGGTGACTATAAAGAAAATGCATTGACTTTTCTCTCTTTTTTTAAGCTGGTCCAGTTTATTGTGGTGAAAAGTGTCAGGAGGGAATGAAATAAGTGTGAACAAGTGTGAAGTTGTTAAAACAGGTGCTAAAAAAGGGCCTGCTGGCTGTCATAGTATTAGCTTGAAACTCTACTTCTCCACAACTTGTTACCGAGGCTTCCCTCTAACTGATGTGCTCTAGCGAGCTAGGTGCAGCTCTGGTCATACAGAAACTCCTGAATACTTGAGCCTTCCACAGAACTCCTCGGTGGCATAGAAGACTAAAATAAGTGTTTGTTCTTAAAGCACTTTTTAAAAAGAATCTGGGAACTAAGGGCTGAATATAACCTTCACCCCACTGTTTTTTTGGTGCAGAAAGCACTAACAGTAGTAGAACTGACACAGTTCCACTTCCTGAGGTGGAGCAAGCCAAGGACTAGTTGTCATGCGGAACTCTATACCATGTGCTCACTACATAGTTCTATTCTACAGTGCCAGCAATACGGGAGGAGGTGCCAGGGGCATGGCAGGCACAGGACCGGACTAAATAATGGATCTACCACTACAAGAATCTACAGGCCTAAACATCACACACAGGGGCACAAGCTTTTACTACAGCCCTTACCTGTAATAGTGGCAACAGATTAGCCATCCAACCACTCCACACTACTGGACTGAGAGGGAGAATAGTCCTTTCCATTTTAGGTATTTCTATACTGCCCTGCACTCTAGTAGCCAAGTGCTTTTAAAGGCCTGTGCAATGCCTGTTTATTTAGGCTTTGCCTGAACAGTGTGAAGGTGAAAAGCCTTTGACCCTATAACAATGTAAAGTCACTTAAGTTCACCAGGCAGTATATGTAGATAAATGGAATTTCTATTCTTCAAATCAGCTGCTAACATTTACAGCATACTTTATTTTCCACTGGCAAATCAACTAGTGGGGTTCTTGCTTCCTGTGAACTATCTCCAAGGCCAACCTGGCTTCAGTAATATAGAGCCAAAAGGGAATGGAGATTCTTAATATACTGGGTGACAAACTAAGGGCCAAACTCTGCCTTCAGAAATATGCATACAAAAGTCCCAGAGAATTTGTTGGGAATTACTTGTGTGTATCCCAGGGCAGAATTTGGCCTGTTATCCATCTTTATGTGCCTATCCTTGATTTGCTTGGAACACAGGGAATGAACAATATAAATCCAAAAGGTCAAACAAGGGCTCCTTTTTTTATATATACACCTCTACCCCGATATAATGCAACCCAATATAACATGAATTCAGATATAACGCGGTAAAGTGCTCTGGGAGGGGGGGGGGGGGAAGGGCAGGGCTGCGCACTCCGGCGGATCAAAGCAAGTTTGATATAACGTGGTTTCACCTATAACGCGGTAAGATTTTTTGGCTCCCAAGGACAGCGTTATATTGAGGTAGAGGTGTATATAATATATACATTAACTAGAGTTGAATACTGGTATATTTTTTCCACAATAAGAAGAGTAGCCTAAATTATAGTTAAAACTCTACGTTTAACAGAATTATATTAATAAACTATTTAACATTCTGTTAACCATAGTCATTAAACTCATGCATAAGGGTATAACACATAACCTGCATATTGACCATAGGTTTAATCACAATTTCTTGATTTATAAATATGAAATATGATAGATTAAAGCTTAATAAGACAAATTCTCAACATTTGGAATCTGGGGGCTGCCTATCTGACTTAATTTGTCTTAATTAAATACAAAAATTTATTCAACATATAGAGCATTATTATTACTTGAGTTTTGTAGCATCTAAAAGCACCAATCAGGGATCAAGGCCCCATTATGCTAGGACTTTTACAAACACAGAATTGCATTACATCTATTTGTTATATCTGCTGAGACTTCTTTAGCAATTATAAATATTAGATATTCTTTGTGTAGGCCTGTCCTTCAAAAATTCAGTAAAATTATAAACAAAAAATAACATTTATTCCTTAATGAGACAATAAAATTTCAAAAACCACATCAATGTTTTGTATGTGTGCAATTTATCAGTTAGTACAACAAAGAATTGACTGAGACAAAGAAAACTGTTGATCAGGCTGCATTTCAGAAAAATGTCTATGCAAAATGTGTTTTCATACTGAAATCAACTGAACCAGCAGTGTTAAAATAGGCCAGTAGAACAAATTAGGCTAGCAACAGTTTGCAAAGGTTTTTCATTTTGCAGTTCAGGTAATTTTGCAAAGTCATCAATGGGTTTTTCAACTCTGGCGTTTGAACTCTTTGCTGCAGGGGTTGGCAAAATGTACCTTGCAAGCTAAATGTGACTCTCAGTATCCAGCGATGTGATCCACCTTCTTTCTGAGAAACAGACATGGCCCAAACAGACTACGTGCTTCACCATGCAATCTTTCCTTTTGATCCAGTGGAAGGTTGCTGAGATCAAGATGGAGCATTGCAAGATGGGATCTTTAGTGTCTGTGAGCTACCCCTCCAAATTAAAGATGAGGTAAGCTTCAATCTGCTCAATTTTATGCCAATTAGGGGGCAAATCCTGATTTAAATGGAAAGCAGCGGTGCTCGGCACTTTGCAGGAGTGGGCCTTATGTACTCCTCCAGCTTCAGTGCCAATATGTGATTAACGCAGTCCTGGGCCCAAGTGGGAGTAGTGCCAAACACACACTCATGAAGTCAATGAGGATTTACATGGCAGATAAAAGGTACTCATTAAAATGCACTGCTCATTGGGCCCAGAAAATGGCTATGAACAATTTCTTTTGGTGCAGTATATCTTAACAACACTTCTTTGCCTGAGTAGTGGTGGGAAAAGTCTGCCTACTAGGGGCAGATACTGTGAAACGTCTCTTTCAAAAAACTGTCAATGTAGCTCAAATTGAACTTTTCAAAGGCTCAGTGGTTGATTGCTCACTTTATCTGGGAAATACTGGGTGGGTAGGTGGTTGAAGCCCTGCCTAGCTGAACAAGAAGTGAAGAGTGGGAGAGTAAATTCTGGGCAAAGTAATCTTCAAGGATTCTATGGTGGCGTGAGAAAGAAGCTGGTGGTATTTGATGTAATATACATGCAGTAATTCAAGGTGTTTCCTGTGCTAATGACTAGGTAACACTTCACTATTTGTACTTTTTCTTATTAATCTTTCTAAATGATTTTGTTTAACCCTAATGAGAAACATTTTTTCTACGGTGGGCATGAAAATACAGCCGTCTTTGGAATGAAATGTAGAAACCGTTTATCAGCTCACAGTAATTTAGGACAGGAAATAAAGAAGAATACAGTATGTTTCTGCCCCACCCTTTTTAGGCAACCTCCTGTTGTAAGAGACCCCTTCAAAGTATTTCCAAATATACTGAGCATGGACCTAATGTCCTCTATCTGATTTTACAGATCTTCTGTAAGTCAGGAGTAACTCAACTGAAGGGTTTTGTAGTAGTGCTGTGGCACGGGTGTTTTGGGATAGGAGGGGCATCCACCCAGCTCACTAAAAATGTCCCTGGCAATAAGAAGTTTTCTACCACAAAGGGATTCATAAAAGTATTTTACAACTATGTATCTACAAATTGAACACAAATGGACAAAAATATCTTCCCCACTCTGCACAAAAAATATAGCACTTATATAGTACTTTTCAACTTCATAGCATTTTACAAACATTAATTTTATTAATCTTCACACATACCCCTATCAGGCAGAGAAAATATTATCATCCCCTTTTTACACGAGGAAAATAAGTCAGGGAAAGGTGAAGTGATTTGTCCAAGATCACAGAAGGAGCCAGTGTCAGAGGCAGAATTAGAATTCCGTATTTCCTGACACTCAGTCCTCTATTCAGAACACTAGCTCCCACTTTTGCTCCATGGAAAAAAGTGAAACACATTACACAGCAGTTGACACAACACTGAAAAAGTACAAAATAAGTGCTCAGACCAAATACTCACTGGATGAAAAAATCCAGCAGAACACATCTAACTCTACATTATATAAAAGATTTAAAAAAAATAAACATACACTCAGCAAAATTATCATATTCACATCTTCAGCACAGTGACTAATAATACAGCTGCAGAACAATGATTAGATTAAAAGAACTATTTTAAAAACTGTCTTCAAAGTAATCGTAAATACTCATTTTGCAAAACAGCACATTTCACTCCAAGGGATATCCCCATGTAAACCAGAAAGTGTGATTGAATTGTCCGCTCCCACACATTCTTACATGAAGATTCTCACGGTAGCTACTGCTAATATCTGCCAGGACACTATGATTCTACTTGGCAACGCTAAATCCGAAATATATTGAGTCAAATTCTATGCTCATCTAAGCAACCTCATGGCCATCAGTGAGGTTACATGGATGTAAATGAGGATAGCATCTGATCCAATACATTTTGAGCCTAGCTTTCCTCTCACGCGGGTGTAACACAAGTGAGAGGAGACTCGGGACCTTTATTTTCACATTCAGTACACTTTCATTAGAAAATTGCTTTCTAAATCAAAAAGTTTCCGTGTTATTTGTTCTATCTGTTATCTTCTCTGTTCTCTCCCTGAGTTACAGTAACCTCATACTGCCCAATCCTGCAGCCCTTAGATAAGCAAAAATCCCATTTGCCTTAATGAGCATTTTGTCTGCCCGGTGCTATTTTAGAGACTGCTCCTGCACCAGGTGAAGTCAGTGTGAGTTTTGATATTGATGTCAATGGAAGCAGAATCCGGTCTTAGTCTCATTGCAATTTTGTTCTGTTAGAAAGACACATGCTTGATCCATCAATGAAAAGCAGGATTTCCTCCAGAATTTAGGGGCAAGCCAACAAAGGGTCTCGATGGGTATCCCAAAAGCGTACCCAGTTAAAAAAACCCAAACCCCAAATAGCTCACATGGCTTATTTTGATATTACTGAGTAAGAGGTGAGTGGGGAGAGACTTTAAAGAAAGTAAACAGAGTGGGGTAAGCAAAAGCAAAGTGTGGTGAGACAACACACTCTTTAAGACTTTGGGGGAAACATTTAAAAGTTATTTGATACGATCTGCCCAGATATGTGTTTTCCCTGTTTCAATAATTTGGCCATTTTAGGAATACCTCAGGAATTGAAACACTAACAGAAAGTGTCTCTTGTGTGTTACTGGCTGGAATACAGTGGTTCTGAAAGGGCAGTAAGGATGGACAATCTTTTGTGCTGAATTTCAACTTTTTTTTTATGAGAATTATGACATCAATATTTGACTTCGTATTTCACTCAGAATACAGCTAGATTGCCATTTTGCTATTACTGGAAGCAATGTTCTAACAAAAATACATGTTAAAATATTTAAAAACATATCTTAAGTTGCTATTAATTTTCACAAAAATAAAGTTCATACAAAATCTGTATCTGCCAATCTTTGGTATTTATATATAGTGCCAGTCACCACAGTATCTAGGCACAGATGGTACAGAATACTGCATTTCGAGTAACAAATAAAAAGCCCCATCAGTACTTTGCTACTACGAGGGACACTAACATTTTTAGAATTGGCACAAAAAATATTTAAGCAATTTTTTTAGTCAAATTTAAAAAACAAACAAATCTAAAACAGATCCTTTGGTCTCTTGGAAAATCAATCCTTTTACTTCAGGACCACTCTGTGCTCTCCTCGTGCTATATGTGAGGAGAACTCATATCTGTCTTGGCTTCTGTACCCACACATGTTGCATTCGAAAGGATCACGGAATCCGTGGCATCCCATATGAATGGTGAACATCACATAATCCAAAAACAAGACACGACAATGGTCACATCTGTAGACCCCGATGACGTCACCTTCCTTATTGATAACCTTAAAGGCATCACGTGGGCATATGGTTGGTGGCTTGATTATGTCATATGGCCTTGGGAGCTCCTTCAAGGATTGGAGGCCATTGCGGACCTGGGAGGGGATCATTTGGTTTTGATGGTAGGTGTGACTCTGGCGCTCCTCATGGTTGCTATCAGTATCTGTGGAGTCTTGGCCACTATTGTTTGGGGAAAGGCCTCTGTCAGAAGACAAACTTTTGTCTCTAAGGTGGGCATGGCTCTTCTCTGTGTCTTGTGGATTGCCATTTGACATTTCAGAGCGGGTGAGTGGTATGGGATACAAGCTGCTGATGACAGGGACCATCTCAGAAGTGGGAGCTGGTGGGGTTTGTACAAGGGGACGCAGTGCTTCTGCTCCAAGATAGCTGATCGCATTATTTATGGCCTGGTCCATCATACGTCCTTGCATCATTTCGCTTTCCTTTTCATACAAGAAACTGGAATTGTAATTAATGTCAAAGCTATGTCGCTTCTCACCTACAAGAGAGGAAAGAAACTGAATTACTGAGTGGATTGTAAAAGTATTGAAACTCTAGGATCCTTTTCTAAATAGCAGTAGTCAATGAAAAGGAAACATTTGAATTTAGCTGTATGCTCTTTGGGGCAGGGATGCTGTTTATGTAAGTAAATTGACTTTTTGAAGCACAAGCCCATAGGAAATGGAGCAATAGAGAAGTTAGTTAAGCAACTTGCTGGCCAATCCATCACTGAGCTTGATGGTTCTGGGATTTAAGGTAAAGATTTTAGGAAAGATCGTCAAGGATTTGTTTCCTTCATCTTCACATAAAATCATGTGAAAATCGATTTATGAAAAACGAAACAGGCAAAAAAGTCAATTAGTCAATAAACAAAATCCATAGCAGGTCCTGAGAACATTCCCTCTAGCTCTTTGATCATCTCCTGAGAAATTGTACTCTTCTGTGACAGGGAGGGTAAACTGGCCACTGTCAGAAGACAGAATACTGGGCTAGATGGATCTTTGGTCTGACCCAGTATGGCTGTTCTTATACCATTCATTGCTTTATATATAAATTAAGTAGTTGGAAGGCCTCTTCAATAAGATTACATAGGCATAATTCTGGGACGATTACACTTAATCTTTTTACATTTCTTTGCATGGGAACCCTCACTTAAGCTTCCTTTTTGCAGCTCGTTTGTTCTTATTGGGTCTGATTCTTCATGATGTTACCTGGGTATAAAACTGTAGAATTACATTGGAGAATTACGCCCATTGTATTTTAATACATTAAAATTAACAAAAAATTATGCATATTCCCAACCTAGACTGTGGCATAATATAGCTCTCCTTGGACTGGAATTGTTTCCTTTTAACTCAGTGAAGGTTCTCAGATAATACAGTATTGGCAGCCATATAAGTAGAGATAATGTATTCTTTTGGAACATTACATTACATCTGGCTAGCTTATGACTATCTCTAATGCAGTTGCACAGGGGAGCAAAGCCCGCCTCTGCCCTGACTATGTTAATGCTGCACACATTGTTCTCATCAAAGCATCAAGGGAATGGGGAGAGAGCAGAGGGGCTACACAACTGAAACTCTCCTCATAGCCCTGCTAGCAAGGTATGGGACAAGGAAGGTTAGCGTGGGTGGAGCCATGGCCCTGACCCTTTGTGTGCCAGGTGCAAAGAAGGAAGAAAGCTGCACTCCAAAAAAGACTGAAGTAACTCTTTTGTGGATGTCTAGAAATAAGTAACTGAATTCTGTGGTTAAATGAAACTTACAATCTTTCATAGTTAAGAAAATGGACAAGCCTGAATGTTCACATGCAAGTGACTTGCAAACATCAGATCCACTAATCTCTGAGTTACGGTAACTTGAATAGTACAGATGTTTATCAGTCACCTGTAGACATTATGACTCAATGTATATGAAACTCACCAGGTTTCACTGCAAAGACAGCAAAACCAGCAGCTCACGTTTCTTTTATAAAACACTTTTATAAAAAAGGTTAGTGAACCACAAGAATGTAACTGCTTCCAACCCTCAGCAAAACTTGTGATCCAACTTCTATTCAGAGGGAACAAAAATGGTATAACACATTTGAATGACTCATAATACCAGTTCTAGACAAATGAAAGGTTTAATCAAAACTGAAATAAAAAATAACAAGAGCAAAAATATACAGAACCTTACTATGAAACTCCTGTTAAAAAGCTCAGCAGTCATTGAAATAAGACTTGAAACAAATGTCCTGCCCTCTTGTGGTCATTAACGATCTGGCACTACTTTTCCCAATAGATATGCGAGCCCTCAGGCCCTGTTCAAATTCCCACTTAGTTAATTCCATTCTGCTTCCCTAAAATTCCATATGATAGTTCAATTAGATAGAATATCCCACTTCACTCCCCTGACATAAATAGGGATGTCATGTGTTGTGCACCTTTAAAAAGCTTCCATATTCCACACCATAAACAGTGGTGAGTGAATGATTCCTACATGTATTTATCAGGTTATTAAGTTTGTTAAGCACTTTGGGATGAAAGGTGTTACATATTAAATAATATAGTAAGTTTAATTATTATTAGATCTCATTATTGAAGGCACTAAATGTCAGAAAAATTAATAAGTGTATATTCTTCATTGCATTTACATCATATCAAATGATAACAAAACATTATAGGCAAACGGATGGAGTTCCACTGGTTTTGTTGTGTTCTAAGTCAACAAGCCTTTGCTTAAAAGGAGACAAAAGGCAGCTCAAACTTTGCCCCATTAAGACAGCAACAAGACAGGGTGAAAGAAAAGAAGAATAGATTAGGAAAAGGCAAGCGTGCAAAAGAGCAATGGAATAAAGTGAAGAAGATTAATTAGGGCATAAAGTAGTGATACAATTTTATTTATTGCAGCATTGTGGGACAATGCAAGAGATTACTGTGAGTTAAGTTGCTATTGCTCCCAAAGGAAGTACCACACAGTTACTGTGAAACAGCAAATTAAGAACCAAGCCTACATTCTCTTCTGCTGTTGATTTACAAAGCTAGCTACTACACAATTTAAGAAACATCTTTCCCCAGTTTATCTTTTTCACCTCAGTGCAATGCAAAACTTTCCCCTTCAGAATTCACACGATCATATAACGCAAACACATCGCCCGTTGCTGCTCAGTGATGCTTACTCTACAGCAGTATGCAGATTTTTGTGACATGATGAGGTGTGGACACTGGAAAAAGGGAGTGAACCTGCTTCCTGTTGCTCTGCTAACCAAGGCAGACCATTTTTCATTAGTTACTTCACACAGAGAGCTGGCGGTATTTGCTGAAGTTTCAAAACTGTACTAGCACATTTACCACTGGGGAGAAAGATATTTTTAATACTGCTCTCAAAAAGAAGTAGCCCAAAATGAGCCATATGGGCAGTTGTGTAAACTGGCACAGCTTAATTGATTTCAATAGAGCTACTCTGATTTTCACCATCTGAGGATCTACCCCAATGTATATTCTATTCAAAAGACGAGCAAGTTTAATTGAAAGGTTTGCCTACCAAGCTATATTCCTTTTCCTGGGTATCAGTTCCACTTAACATACAACTAGAAAAAATGGCTAACTGAAGTGGTAATTACAAGGTGCTAAATACTACAAGTTTGGTGCACAGAAGTACACATTAGAAATCTGTCAGGAAGATGGGGAGTGCAACAGCTGTTCTCCCAAAACCCATGGAAAGGCCAAAGGCAGAACCTCTGCAACAGGTGCCATGAAGAGAAGGTCTCAGGTAAGTTTTAGGAGTCCGGGGTATGGTTTGTTCATGTACATTCATATATGTCCTGGCAACTGCAACTGCACATACCCACACAAATTATTTGCACCAGTGGTTCTCTACCTGCGGGCCAATTAGCACACAGCTGCGGCCCATCTCAGCTGTGTGCTAAAAGCCATGGGCTCCAGACTCCCAGCTGCCCTGCTGCGCAGTGAGCTCCAGGCAGCTAGCTGCCACATTGCCCCACATGGTGGGGCTCAGTGTCCGGGCAGCGCCCCGCACAGCAGGTCCGGGTCTTGGGGCCCCGCATGGTGAGCGTTGGGGTCCCTGCCCCCCATCCA
The DNA here is from genome assembly GCF_011386835.1 of Chrysemys picta bellii. Taxonomy (NCBI): domain Eukaryota; kingdom Metazoa; phylum Chordata; order Testudines; family Emydidae; genus Chrysemys; species Chrysemys picta. The sequence continues at coordinate 3,415,759 of NC_088814.1, read as the reverse complement.
GCTCTCCGCTCCTGGCCCCACTCTGTGGAGGTCTCTCTGGGCAGAGGGCTTGGAGCATAGGGGTTTGTGTGAGGGTTTAGTTGGGGGATACTGTGGTTCTCAACCTGCAGCCCAGATAACAATTTGTGGGCCGCATATGCGGCCCACAATGATAAATAGATTGAGAACCACTGATTGACACAATGAGGTCACTGCTGGTCAGAATGTGATACATAATCTTTTAGAGCCATGTACGTGATGGGCCAGAATTTATCCTACAGAAAGGGTGAGAGTCTGCAGTGTCACCATGTTTAAGAGGCGTCAACAGACAATTTAATAGTTTTTCTTGTTAGTAAACTTCTTTCATAGAAATGAGCCTAGGCTGGCCTGTTGGTTTACATCTCCTTATCCCTCCTTCCTGAGGAAATGAAAAATCAGCACCCTTCTGAGAACTTGGTTTCCCAAGAAATCACAAAACTGTCCTGGCAGATTTTTCCTCCTGCACATATAGTTCAAGAAGTCACAAAAGTCAAGTCAAGGTCGGACAGACTGCTGCTGCAAACATGCCACTCAAGAATAAAAGGGAGTGAGTGACTCATGCTTTTTTCATTTATTACCCAACAATGTCATGCCTGTAGCAGATGTTCTAGAGAAACAGCATGTTTCAGAACTCAATTACTCTATATCACTAAAAGAATGTCCCCAGTGCCCCCAACTTTATCGCCCCCAAACACTTCTTTATACCACTGTGTCAGCTTGCACTGTTAATAAACTGTAACAATGAAGCATTACAATAGAATAAAAAGGGCTCCATCCTGCAAAGTGCTGAGCAAAGCACTTCAGCTCATGCTTAACTTTAACCACGTGCTTAAGTTCTAATGAAAAGTTCAACACGTGCTTAAGTGGTTTACTGAATCAAGGATTAAGTTCTTTGTTGCATTGGGCAAGAGTGTTTAGCACTTTGCAAAATCACACCCCCAATGAATTATGATGACAAAAATCTGAGGCTGCTCTCAATACCAAAAAGAAGAGCTAAAGAACTTGAACAGCATTTTAGGAATCACTGTATGGCCTGCAAGGCCTAATCCCCAAGGCCAATATTTTCAAACCTGGGTACCTAAAGTTAGGGTCCTAAATCCATATTTAGGTGCCTATGTAAAAGTGGCTTGTTTTTCTGGGGTGATGAAAGTTCACGAGTTTCCACTGAAACCAATAGGTGCTATAGGTGCTCAGCACCTTTGAAAACCAGGTCACTTTTATTTAGATGTCTAAATTTTTACTTAGGAGCCTACCCTTTGGTACCCAGATTTGAAAATTTGGGCCCAGAATTTCAAGAAACATCCTTAGTACCCCTCTATGTAGGGTGCAGATCAGACTGTCTGAAAATGGATTGCTCAAGTTCTGGCAGATGATTTCTGTTACTATCCTGTTTCTTTCTCTTCTGTGAGTGTGAATGTAAATTACTACAGAGGCCAGTATTTGCAACAGAAAATGTATATTAAGAAAATTAAGCATCCTGTACCACATATATCCCTCTGGAAAATTTATGATTAAGACATTATTAGTAGCAATGTTGCATAACTGCAGGCTAATTAAACTCTTGAGCTCAAATACAACTTCATATAGTGCAAAATAAATAACTATGACCAACAGACAGAGATAACAGCATCAAACACTGCTGAGAAACAGGATTTGCCATCAAACTCAGATATAGAGGATTATTTAAAAAGGATACCTTTGATTGGTTAGCTATTTTAATTAAAATACCACAGTGCATATTTTTTTTATTTAAACTTGAAAGAAATCTAGCTACCTATGAGATAAGTATTATTACTAGTACTATATACCCAGTTCAGCAGGCTACTTGGCAAAGAGAAATTTGTTTTAAACTTATTTTGATTTCTGCAGAAAACATCAGGGATATTTTAGTACACCAGTGGTATAAATTAGGGTCAAATATTTTTCTGTGATCATTTGTTTATAATCTCATTTTGAAAGCTCAAGATTCAGTAAAACTGAAATGAAATGAAAGCAATTTTATAAACAGTCATTAAAGAAAACAACAAATGATGTGAGACCTTGCTATTTAAGATTTCCAATTCGCCAAACATTGATTTTATAAAATTAAACCCAAAGTAAATTCTATGGAAATGTATTGTGGCCATATTTTTTTAACCAGAACAAGAAAGGGGTTGACCCTATCATTCAGATTCAAATGTTTAAAAATTCAGTAATTTTCTGTCTTTGGGCTCTATTCTGCTGTGCCGTATGCCTCCTGCAAGGAGGTACTGAGCACTTTCGACTTCCATTGACTATGATGAGAGTTCAAGGTACTCGCCCCTAACAGGATCAAGCCCTCTGATTCTTCCCCAGTAAAACCCTGGTACAAAGGTTTTCACACACACACACACACACACACACACACAGCTCCAAAACAACCCCCCCTCCCCCTCAAAATGTATATTTATTAACCATGCAAACACTAACACAACAAGTACACAAAATACAGTATGAATTCAGATCTATTTGTCATTTATCTAATTGAACAATTTCTCTTGTTTATCAAATACCTATAATCAGTAAGTAGAAGTACAGCAGGAAAGCAGAAGTTACCTTATTTAAATACATGATGGACTAGAAAGGGCCCTTCATAACAAGTACTGCTATTGTACCTGTTGGTTACCAGCCCTCACACAGTTAATTGCTGCATGTGAAAAGACTTTTTATTCTTACCAATAAATTTCTGAGGCATTGAACTTTTTCGCTTTGCCACGTTGCTTGCTAACCTGTCCAGCACGAGTGCTCTTTCAGTCCCCATCTCTGCTTTGATGTGCCTTGCCTCCACGCTTGCTAGTTTGGAAAATGTGAAAAGAAAACACACGTAGGTTAAAAAAAAAAAAAAAAAAAAGGAAGAGATGAATGGTTTAATCTCCGGAGTTTGCCACAGTAACTGGAAGGAAACAGTCTGGAGATCTGATGTAAACTTGTTTTGTTGTTTTTCTGTTGTTCTTGTTCCTTGCGTCTTGGGCACCAGTTGCGGTCAGTGGAACCAAGCACAGAAACGCACACAAATCTTGCAGTCTTAAGCTCGTGCAGGAGAGCATAACCCATACAAAACCAATATCTTCATTAGCAAGAGGAAGTGTAAAATAAACAGGCTGGACGTGGTTGGTTACAAAATACAGATGGAGATATAAGCCCTGCTCGGCTTTCCTTTTGATTCTGAGTAACACTATGTGACAGCTGCAGACCAACAAAATTCTTCAAGACAGCTTAAAAAAAGATACAGTCCCTATGTTATATTATCAAAAGAGTGCAAGTATTTTAATAATACTGCTCAGAAACTGGGGTCATTAGTAAGCTAGCAACAAAGAAACATAAAATCTTCCTATAAATTTTACATTTTTTAAAATAGCCTTACAATACTTTCTCCCATTTCCAATTTTTTTCCAGATTCTAGAAAAAGTCTGTTATCTAGTCTTACATTTTTTCTGTTTGTTACAACTGAAATTCTCTGTGCACCCTCCATCTATGCATCGCCTGTAGTTTTATCATTAGCTATTCAGATCTATTTAAAACTATTTAAACTGCCTAGAATTTCTGAAATTTAGGAATACTCGGTGTGTGTCTGTTCATCTAGTGCTGTGGCTCTTGGCCATTTTAAGAAACTTACCATTTTCCAGAGTAAGACTAACCAGTGCCCACTGTCACACATTCACACACTGTGGATACCCTCAACCTCATAAAATTTCTCCAGAACTATGAACTGGACCAGCCATGACTACCTGTTTGTCACCTCAACCCAGTATTGCCAGTCTCGTTCTGATTTTAACTGCTCTAGCCACCAAATTCTTGTTTTCTCCTCAGGGACAGGTATTATTATTAGTGATATGCAGAAGTGCTGCCAGCTTTTCTGCCGTCCTAGGCGGCGGAAGGTCCCGCCCCGAAATGCCGCCCCCCAGAGACGCAGCGGAAGGTCCCGCCGCCGAAATACCGCCGCGGTCTCTGCCCCCCAAATTGTAGCGCCCTAGGCGACCGCCTAGATCGCCTAATGGGTTGTGCCGGCCCTGGTGATATGTATTAGAGCACCACTAAGAGGCACTAACCAAGGCTACATCTACACTACGGGGGGGGGGGGGTCGATTTAAGATACGCAAATTCGACGTATCGCAGCCGACTTACCCCGCTGTAGGGACGGCAGCAAAATCGACCTCTGCGGCTTCCCGTCAACGGCGCTTACTCCCACCTCCGCTGGTGGAGTAAGAGCGTCGATTCGGGGATCAATTGTCGCGTCCCGATGGGACGCGATAAATCGATCCCCGAGAGGTCGATTTCTACCCGCCGATTCAGGCGGGTAGTGTAGACCCAGCCCAAGATTAGGGCCACACCAGGGTAGAAACTAAACAAACATATTAGAGACAGATTGTGCCCCAAAGACCTTACAATCTAAATGGACAAGATGGACAAAGGGTGGAAGGGAAGTAACGTGCCCAAGGTCACACAGCAGGTTGGGCTGTGGGATGACCTCACTGTAAACGGACAATTTAAATGTTATAATATGTCACATGGATACCATAAGATTTGGCACCTTGCCTAGACAGGAGAGAAGTCTTATCATAAATGGAGGATACATAAGCATTTGGATACTGCAGACCAATTAAGTGCAGTTTATAAAGTATTAGACCTAAATTAGTCTATTTGCTAAAAATACAGCAGTAGAAATAATGTAAAATATGGCTGTGAAAACAAAAGTGCAATATTATCCTCCTTTAAGCTATTGTGCAGTATTTTTCTGACATTTAAAAATAAGTTAAACCTTACATGTTTACTGTTACTGTTATTGATATTGGATGTATTTCAATCAGTACTAACCATGACTCACCAAGCCTCAGCCATGACTATTTAGTTTGTCAATGTTTTTACAGCGTTTTGAAAATGTAAAGTGCTTCACAAGTGTTAAGTATCAAACTGCTCCTGCCATGAAATCTAGCTATATATATGACTCAGAATGGATGGAATAACAGGGTCTGTATCTCCATTGTGTTACTCTGGTTTTATGTAAGTGTATCTCCATTGATTTACATGATAAATCAGGCCCACAAGTGAACACAATCACAGTGTTTTAAAGATGATAATACCTTGCCTTTATATTGTGATTATTTTCAATTCAAAGGATCACAACATGCTAAACAAACTTAAGAAACATATACATACTATAAACAGAGATCACTTTATCAATCGCTAAAATGCAGCTGCCTCTGGGGTGAAAGAGTATACAAACACAACATAGCAGTTGAAGTGGGGAAGTGAAGAAGAATACCAGAATCAGTTGAAACTGCAAGAGAAAGTTAAGTAGGCAAAATTTAATTACCCAAGTTGGATTTTGGCCAGGATCTTTGGGTTAACTCTTGCAAATAGTGCAATGGGATCTTTAATGTCAGCTTACATCTCATCCAAATGCTGTCACATTCAGCAACACAATATGCCTTAGCATCATGCTGGGGCATTTGGTTTGATACTAATTCAGGGGGAAGAGCACCCCCTACTAAATCCCCAGCACCACTCCGTATGGCACCCTGGGTTATCTTTGGAGGCCTCCATCCAAGTTCTGAATCATCCTAAACCCAGTAAGCTTTTGATTTTGACAGGATCACTATACAAGGCAGTTTGCTATTAATAAGGAAAAGAAACTCAGCAACCCACATCTCTCTTGAATAAAAACAAGTTAAGGATTATGTTTTAAACTATGGTCACTTTTTATACCCAGAAGCTTTTCACTGGAATGAAAAATATCAACGCAAAAGAGGGCACAATAAATATGTGATAACAGTACTGCTTACTTGTTTATTTCTTTCCTGTTCACAGCTCTTGGTTTGTTTGCTCTTTCTATTTTCTTTTATTCCTCCTATGCCTCTAAGTCTTTCCTAGTATCCTCTCATCAGTTTTTGGTGGTGGTGTTTTTTAATATACGGTCTCAGATCTACCTTATGTATCTATTGGTAGAACTCTAGAAGCAAGAAACGGTGAATACAAGATGTTTTACTCAGCCCAAGACCTATATTGGGAGTTATCCTTAGCATCTTGATGTCAAATTGGTTTTATCAATGCCATTTATTTACCACTGATGGAACCTTACTACACTACAGTTTAAAATGGTAGACATGTAGCTTCCTGCTGGGTGACACTAATATTCTGTGCAGAGAAGAGATTGCTGAAGAGACACTAAATATTGACCTACATAGTATGTTCTGGGTCATCTGCAAATGACAGTTTTCTACACTGTTGTGTCTCATGATTTTAAGTTTTTCTTCCACATGCTAGTAGCCCTTTGTTTTTAAGAAACTGCAAAATATGGGCTGCAAAATATATTTGCAACCTCTTCAAAATGTAGTTCTAGAAAAACAATATGTTTGTTTCTGTAGCAGAGGCGTACAGGCATAGGCTCAGCTATCCCACACCTTATCATTGCAGCTCTCCCTGTCTAAAGGCTGGCCTGAGATGATCCCATCTGCCTGTTCATTCTTGTCCATTTAATTAATAAAGAATAATACTTAGCAGTTATGCAGCATTTTTCCTCATCCAAAGATCACAAAACACTTCTCAAAGGTAGGTAAGTATCTTTATGTCTATTGTATAGATGAAGAAACTCAGGCTCAAAGAGGCAACGTGTCTTCTAAAGTGACTACAATTGCAGTTGGTCAGTTTTTGGCCAGTCTTTAGGACTGGAACCCACATCTCCTGACTCCTAGTCTGGTACTTTATACACTTGATGTTCCAAGTAGAAACTCTGTCATTTCAACATGTAGTTAATAATATAATCTAAATACACCATGAATCTTTTTTTGTTTTTGTTGTTTTGTCACTTATTGACCTAGGATGGCTCAGAAGGATCTAGATTTAAATCAGCAACCATCTGAAAACTGATTTCTGGATGGCTTGACAGAGGCACAAGGAAATGGCAGATGACTTGCCCAGGGTTACATAGAGAGTAACTGAACAGTGTGATCGAAAACCTAGACTCTTAATGAAGTTATACTACTTTAGATTGTGATCTTGATATGTCATTCAAATCAAATAATGTTGGCCATGGTTCATCTTTGGATGGGTCAGCACCATAAAAACTCCCAAGGGTGCTGCAGGAAGTGTTGGAGATTCATTAGGTATTATTTTTCCCTCTGAACCTTTACTAATCAATGCCCTAGCATGGTATTACAAACACTGAGGAGCTGTCTTTCAGGTGAAATGTAAAGCCAAGTTTCTGATCATGGTCTTCTACCCAAGAGTAGGACAGTGTTAGCTCTAGTGTCCTGACCATTTTCAATTAAACTCTCCCTGAGGTCGCAATTGGTTATGGCATTCTTCACTTAATGTCTTAGACATCTGTTTAGTGCTTATAAATGCTGTTGTCCACTCTATCAGTGTTTGCATTTCAGGTGTAAGTGTGTGCGCATTTCAGTGTTAGTCCTTTGTTTAAAAAACATTTTGGGATGAAAAGCATTACATACATGTGAGCTATTTTTCATTACTGACTACCACTTTTGCTATAACCATTAGACTCGTTATTCTAATTTCTTAAGAGAGCAGAGACTCATTATACTAATTTCTTAAGAGAGCACTGTCTCTAGTAAGCTTTACTGTCTACTACCATGCTGTAGAAATAGAGGGAGTTGGTCCTTTTCTTCCAGTCATGAACATTGATATTTTATCATTTGGCCTGTAATGAATTGTTTCCACAATGTGGTTTTTGTCACACTGTGACTATACTTTTTAGTGCATGTGGGCATCGTTAGCAAACCCTGAAGTGCTAAATGAAGCTCAAATTAGAGGCATTGCTTCCTGTCACATCTACTGTGTGGTCACTAAATAATGGAGAGTGGAACATAGAGGTGGGTTATTGTGCTAAGAAAACGGTGTGATCAGAGATTGTTATCAAGGACTGAGCTAAATTCTAACAATACTGTTACATAAAATCTTTTTTCAGCAATATTGTTACAATGCCACATTCTGAGCAAGTAGAATACTAAAATGCAATGAGAAATTATTTAAAATTTTAAAAGAATGGATGAACTGAAGATTGCTGAAAATTCTGTTTAACTAGAGTTCTGTTTTTTTTATTTGCCTTTTTCTCAGTTCATTTCTTTCAATTGTAGTTCTATGAACAGTCTGACACAACTTTTAAGGGATACATTAGGTTTCCATAATACACTTTGTATTCTGCTGTTGCTGCTGCTTCTGCTACTATTATTACTACTGTGTTGTGTTTTTCCCCCAGTGATCTCAAAGAGCTTTACAAACAATAATTAAGCCTCACAATCTTCTGGAAAGATAGGTTCCGTAAATCTTATAGATATTTTAGAGATAAACTGAGGCATTAAGAGTGTAAGACACTTACAGGCCTCCCAGTCTCCGGATATTACTTTTAACTTTTGGAATTTAACTTTACATATATGGACTTTGTCCAGGAGTCATTAAAAAGAATAAATATTCTCCAAGCTTTGTAGAGAGCCTGCGTGCCTCAGGGAAATTATATGTTTGTATGTTTGTTTTTAGTTTATTTTTTTAATAAAAGAAGGTTAACATTTGCATTTAGAAGTTAGTAACAAGATGCAACTATTGGAGAAGGATGAGAAAAAAATGGGATCGGCCTGCAGATTTTATCCTCCTGAAAGCAGCGGGAATAGACTTGGTAATCAAAACATGGATCTATCTTGAGGAAAATTGTTATGAAGTATATTGTCTGCTCCTGGAGTCTATTTAGTTCCTCTCCAAGCCAGAGTGAATTTCTGGCTTTTACTCCAGAGAACACAGGTCTTGGTCTTACTCGGCTCTGGTTTTCATAGAAGAGAGTAAATAGAAAAATCGGATCCATTTAAGTACAAATCGCAATATTCATCCAGTTCTTAGACTAAGGATAACATTTTCAAAAGGGCTGAAGTGATGTAGAAGCCTGAATCCCATTTTCAAAAGAGACGTAGGCACTTAGGAACCTAAACCTCATTGTCTTTTGATGAGACTAAGGCACCTAAATACCTAAAATCACTTTTGAAAGTGAGATTTAGGAGCCCAACGTCTCTTAGGTATTTTTGAATATTGTCCTGAATGTCTAAAAATGTCAGAGCAACACTGTAATGTATCTCCTTGAAGCACCATATGGAAATCATATAATTGTTCCCATGGCCGGTCTACATAATCATATGTTCCTATTACTATTATCCTCATCCTCCCCGCACAGTTTCCTCCATTTATTTATTACACCCTTTGCTGCATCTTGTCTTAAATTAGGGTGTAAAGCTTTTCTGGATAGAGACTGTCTTTTACTATGTGTTTTTGCACCTATTATAATGAGACCCTTGTATTACTTAGGCCTTCTGGACACCACTGTAATAAATAATAATCTTCACAATAGCAGCAGCAGGGTTACGGGTAAGAGGAGCAATGATATGACATTTCAAGATTTTGCTCTTGCTGTCTCAACCAGTGGGGGGGAAATGCCACATTGAGGTGGAAACTTCTGAAATGTTGACAAATGTAAGGTGAATCTTTTTGCATATCAGCCATTGTGATCAATGCACGTTCCACGTGTGGAACGAGGGCAGAATATGCCATCTAATACAGTGCCTAACAGCAGAGAATTGAATAGAAATGCCTCAGCAAGATTAAAGTTCCTGTTTTTCATAATCTTACAATGTCACTAAAAAACGCTGCAATATTTTTTAAGGTGTGAGGCCTTAAAGGCAGAGTATACCGATACATAATGCTGTACTGGAAATTTATATTTCCTCTATGACCAATTTATGGCTTACCGTACTACTTTAGCACTGTATTTCACAGATTATGGATAAGTGAAAAGTTGCCATTCTGAAGTGAGTACAAATGATGGGAACGACTATAAAGCAGAAATCTACAGTAGGTATAAAGTTTCTGTGCCTCAATTTCCCTATGGTGGGCATCTCAATGTGATTGCTACCATGTGAGTGTACCTTGTAACATAAAACTGCAGTTATGCTATGTACAGGTTCTCATGAAAATCACAACTTGCTGACACACTCAGTTAACCATTTACTTTTACTGATACTTAACACATTTCTTTGTGCGCAAAAAGGAAAACACTCTCTGAAGCACTAATTAACTTTGATAAATCATCATTTCCTGAAATTTTTTTTTTTGCACACTAACGGCCAAACCTGCAAGCAGCTCTGCAAGGTGGGGAGGAATCCCTGCACCCATTGCAGAGTCCTAATAAATCAATGGGGCTCCGTGAGTGCAAGGGCTTACCTTTGTGGTCCTGCTTGCAGAAATAGGGTCTAAAATAGCTGAATATTTTTTCTTGATAGCCATATCCCGACAAGAATTTTGTTATGTTTGAAGTGTCCATGTTAATTCCATAACTTTATTATTTATTATTATTATTATTATTATTATTATTCACATAAAGAAGTATTTTAATCCTTATTTTAAATTTTAAAATTTTTCATATTTTATCGGAGGAAAACATGCACTTAAACTCTTTGTTTGAAAAGAAACATCTATTTCAAATTCAGAACCAAAAATTAGAAGCTTGATACTTTACGTTCCCTTTTCAAGGCAGGAAGTTCCTACCTATAACAGCAGGAGAATGGGAGCCAGAATGCTGAGGTTTTAGACTCATATCTGCTACTGACTAGTTCTGTAAACTTTCAGCATGTCACAATCTCTCTATGCCTGTGTAAAATGAGGATAATTATATTTTCCTACCTCCTAGGGATGTTGTGAGGCTTAATTTATTATATGTTTTGAAATTCTCTGATGAAAAGAGCTATACAAAGAGAGAGTATTATTGTTGTTACTTTTGTCACTGAAATATTTTCTGAAATCCAATATTGGAGTAATGAAAAGGAAAGCAGAAGTTCCAAACTATTATTGGAAATTAACTTTTAAATCAGGTGACAAACTTCGCTTCAAAATAACTAAAGGAATTCAAGTCACTGACCAATATAGAGACTACATGAATGTAAAATTATTTTGCCTGCATTCACAAAAGGTTGTTTTCAGTCATTAAACTACTTAGACACTATCACAAGAAAGTTATTTTTATTTTATTTTGTTTCAATTTAGAACACTAAAAAGAATCTCTACTCTGGCTCTGAATGCTGTGTCAATTATTTAAAATTACAAAACTAAGTTCAATCAGTTGACCTCTTCTCCAAGTAGCAACTCATAATCAATTGCCTGTACCTCAATTTTCCCATTTTCCTTCAAAAGCCAAGTATAACATATGGGCCCCCTTCAGCGTGCCTGAAAGTGAGCAAATGGAACATGGATTTTTTATGTTCACATAATATGCATATTTCTACTATCTCCTTGTTTATTATTCAATATTTTCCATCTAAACTTCTCTCTACATTAGAGGCTGGTCCATCAAGAGAGTGTCAGAATCCCCACCCCATTTCCACCTCCTAGCCCTATACTTTTGCAGTTTGAAACACTAACAAATTCTAACTGATTATGATGGTATCAAACAGCAAATATTAATCTACTGAAAAATAGCTCTGAATGGAGTAACACATGCAAACAATTGCTGTCATGAAATACCAGCAGCAACTCATCCAATGAAATAAACCACATCATAGTATTAGTGTAGGACTAATTTAATTTAACGTGTGTGTCACCTACAGAAATGCTGTGTATGAAGAATTCTGGATGTTTTATTGAAAGTAACAGTGAAATGAAAAATTAAAATAAAAGCGTTCTTTAACTAGCTGCCTGAGGGGTGCATTAAACTAGACCTTTTTATAAGCTCTGCAGTCCCTTAGGTTACTACAAATGATTGTAGTGAAAACAGTTTTCAGGCTTCAAATTATCAGTTTGCCAGATGCCCTTTTTAAGGCACTGTAACATACAAAGACAAGCACTGTAATCCGATAAACTTACCAGCCTCACACATGCCAGTGCTCTGCAAGTAAGTACGACATCGCTCTTTATGCTCCTCTAATGAGCTTCTCTGCTTGTAACTCCTTCCACAAAACTCACATTTGTAGGGCTTCTCCACTAGAAAGAAAAGATGGCAGGATAAAATAACCACATGAGACTGATGAAACACTGCCTTCCTGGCATATGAGCACATAATTACTGACAACTCTCAATTTAACACTTGGGGAATGCATTAAATTCCTATATAATTGATAACTATTATTAATTATTATTATTATTACTATGAAATCAAGGTTAACTAAGGGTGAAATTCACCCCGGTATGGAGGGTCCATACATGGCCCTCTTCATTACTTAAGTCCAGCAGTACCCTACTACAGTGATGGAATATCTGCCAGAGAGCTTCTGCACTGCATGCAGCTGAAATTTGTGTCAAGTAGGCTGGAAAATGGGCCTACAGGGGCAGACCAAAGGGGTTACTGGACCTGGATTTACAGATTCATATAGCCCAAATTCTGATATCATAACTGCAGAAACGCATTACTGGAACCCTGCAGACTGCTCACAGGTCAAGGTCTAGATTCTGTTCTCACCCAAACTCTGCAGATCAATCAAATTTATGGTGTATGGGATATGAATTCACCTTAGGATAGTAATTTTATGTTAGTAAATTTATAAATAATTGCTAAAATATGTCTGATATTTTCTAACTAGGCACAGTTTTAACAAAATGAATACAGCACTTTGAATAGTAGACTTTTCCTGATAGAATATAAAATAAATATGCAATAGATACATATCTGTTGATACCATGCTAACACCACTAATGTAAATTATTATCATTTAATTAGCATGTTGCTTTTAAAAGACCTATTCAGATGTTATCTTCTCCCTCTTGGAAGAATAAAGAGTCTCTCTTTGTTCATCCTTAGCATGTCAGAACTGTTCAGTTATCCTTAATGCATTTCACATCCTAAGATTACATGAGGCAGTGCTCTTAGGATCAGACTTTCATAAGTTAGCCTCCACATTTGCAGAATCAGGAACAAAACCTAAGAGCTCTGATTCCTAGTACCCTACTCTTAAGCACTAGCTTCTCTTAGCATAACCCCCTAACATAGAGACACTACACTTGTGTGAAACGGGACTTGAATCATTGTTACTTAACCTTATACTGATTTACTTAAATAGGGTTAGTAAAACCAGTGGAAGCCCTCATATGGATGCTCTTATTTCAGTTTCAGAGTGGCTTATTTCAATGTAGGTTAAACATATTCGTAATCAATTTAAGATAAGCTGAAATAAACCTGGTTTAAACTGAAATAAAAGTATCCATACAGCCTTTACACTGCTTTAATTGAATTAGTCTAAAGCAGTGGTTTCCAAACTTTAACAACCTGTGAACCCCTTTCACTAAAATGTCAAGTCTCGCAAACCCCCTCCTAAAAATGAATATTTCCAGGGATTTTCTCCTTTACCTGAGTATAAATTATAAAAGCAGTGATCTTGGAAATATAAAATTTGTTTTTATGACATGCTTATTACACACTATTATTAATTATTATTTATAATTACATTATTTTTATTACATTATGAAAATGGCAACACGCTTCCTAGATCTCACTTCCATAGCTTGTATCACTTTGAATAAGCCTGTTATAAGACAAGGCTCCTGTGTTTCATCAAGGAGTATCAGATGTGAAACAGCAGGAAGGTATTTAAGAAGCCAACTCAAAGAGTTCCTCCTACATATGCATTCAGGGCTTGAGCAGTCCAGGCAAACAACACACATTACAACAAAGCTTAAACATGTTCTTCATAATAATTTAAAAAACAATACTACCTGCCTATTTAATTTTAAAAACAGCAAAAAATATCTACCTCCCTTTCCATTTCTTATAAGGAGTCTTGAAGTTTAAATCTCCTCAGTATGCTAGATTTGCTTGCTTTGATCTGCTTAGCTCTTGGAAGTCCAGGGGCTCCAGGCTGCTGGCCCCGTGCTGTCCGGAGTCCCTAGGGACAGCTCTGTCCGCCATTAGGGAATGTTTTCCTGAGAACCCCCTGTAACATTTTGGGAACCACTGGACTAAAGCATCCCTTAAGTTAAACTAGTGCCACTCTATGTGTAGATAAGTTCAAAGGCACATAGGTGCAAACCCCTTCTTGAATCAGTACAACACATATATATTGGGGGGGTGCACTCTATACCAGTACAAAAAACAACAACCCCAAAACCCTGTATAATTAGGGCCTTTGTTTATTTATTTAAAGATTTTAACATCTTTTAATTAGTCACTAACAGGCTTCTCAGAACAATTTTAATCACAAACAGCTTCCGATTGTAAGGTTATTAGTTCACATATTGTTTGGCAGCTGTGCCAAAGAGAGTTGCTGCATTGTTGATTAAGATGTGTTTGAAGCATGATATTTTTATGTGAGTCTTGATGAGGACATGTAGTTTTGTTGATCTGGGTCAATGTCAAATCAGAACCTTGTTTATCCATGTAAAATAATCTCATTTTTAACTTTGATTCTTTGTAAGGTTAAACTTTTTTTCTGCATACAGTAGTACATAGATAGTATCTGTCATTCAAAAAGCTTTTTTTCTAAACCTCTATGTAATACATGAAGGACATATAAAAATAAAAAGGAGAAGTGTGATCTGATTGTTAAAGAGCAGGATTAGGAATTAGAACATGTGGGTTCTATCCCTAGGTTTCTGAGTGACTTGCAATGTTGGGACAAGTCACCCCCAGCTTTGTGCCTCCATTTCCCAATCTGTAAAATGGATATAATATGTTAATGGGATGTTGAAAAAAGTGATTAACATTTGTTAAACTCTTTCAGATATTCAGATGAAAGGCACTAAAAAGGGCAAGTCTTATTTGGTAGTTGAGTGACACCAGCCCTGGGTATTCTCCCGGGGCCATTCTGATGATCCAGGACAGGATAGCTCTAATAGACAAGAATGAGAGAAAGCCCTACTGGAGTATAGTTTACTGCAACTATAAAAACTGAGAGTCTGATGGCATGGCCACATCTCCTAACGGAGAGGCCATACCTAGATGTTATGCAGTGCAAACAAGTGGAGTAACTGGGTCTCTCTCTCATAGTATTCTCTCCTGAAAGAAAGGCTTCCTACAGCCTTTTTCCTCACTAGCACATCCGTGCAGCAAAGAGCAGAACTGAGCCCCTATATGGAATGTACCATATATAGAATTAGAGGTCATTGCAAATTGTTAGGTTTCCAGAATCCGATTGGCAGATTAAACCTTATTGATTAACCCTTTCTATTTTCCACAACTGATGTCCTAGTGACACACATTTACAACACCTAAGTGTCTCTGTAGTCACTTACCAGAATGTGTCCTTAAGTGACCTGTTAGTGCATCTCTCCTTTGGCAGGCATAGCTGCAAAGATGACATTTAAAAGGTTTTTCCCCTGTATGTAGTTTAATGTGGCGGAGGAGGTTACCCTTCTGAGTAAAGGACGCTCCGCACTGATTACACTGGAATGGCCGTTCACCTTAAAATGACATTGAAAAAAAAGGACATTAAATATTTATATGGATATCACCTCCAGCCCCTCACCCTTTCCTTGTTGGAGGAGGAAAGAATGAGATACTGGATCAAATTCTGCCCTGGGACACACACACCACTCCTGTTAACCTCAGTGTAAAGTTACTTGTGAAGCTGGGGGCAGAATTTGGCACAATGTGTCCGTTTATGAGAAATATTCCAAATGTATAGCTTTTCTGTTGACTGGAAATAAATTTTCTTGAGGAAGTTGATTCTAATATGTTGAGAATTTGCAGGGAAAAAAATCTTTTTAATTCTTCCCAGTCTGTACCTATTATGATAGTTGACTTCGTATTAAGGTATGGTATAAGGAGAAGCATGACATACCAGCAAGATGCCTCAACCAGCAAAGCAGCTTGACTCCTGGTTTTTGACTGACTAAGAAGTATTTACATGACGAAGTGCTAGTGCCTTTCATCCAAAATTCTCAAAACACTTCACAAACATGCTTTTACAAACATTCAACCCTGATGCGATATGTAAATACTATTGTACTCATTAGGCAGATGGGTAAAGAGAGGCACAGAAAGATTAAGTGACTTGCCCAAGGTCATATTTGCAGGTTCAGGAATGGAACAAAGAGCTGTGATTCTCGCTACCCTTTTAATCACTAGACCACACTCAAATCATATGCTATCAAAATGTAGCTCTTTTAAGGATAATATACAGATATTTACCAGTGTGGCTACGCTTGTGGACCATCAAGACATTGAGGCTAATGCAGGCTAATCCACAGACATCGCAGTTCATCTTTCCACTAGTTGGCCTGATGTTGTCATATGAACCAGAATGTCTCTCCAGTTTAATGCTCTCATATTCATTATATTCTCTTGGATAGCTGTAAGGTATTTCAGATTCTTCTGTATTTTCCATAGGCTCTGAATTCAAAGCACTCTCTTCTCTTTCATTGTATTCACCCTTCACTTTAACCAAGTCATCTGCAGGTGAACAATAAAGCACAAAATGAAAAATTATGTTAGAAGCTATAATGTCTCTCTAAAACAAATCCACATCAGCTAATTTCATATAAAAATGTTTAAAATAACTCTGCATGTTTGACGTAAATCCACAAAAATAATTAAATACAGTTAAGACATCAGTCCTCATGGATCTTGCATTTATAGTGATAATCTTAAAGAAATTACCTTTACAAAAGTTATATATATTAATTATATTTGGGGATATTTTACTTCCAAGCTATATAAATACATGATACACTATATATCAAATTGTTATTACATTATACATACTGTACAGTATATAAAAGAAAATATTTGTTCACATAATACATAATTAGATTATAGAAATTATTGCCTCAGGGTGTCATTGAGGCCAAGAATACAGGGGAATCTTGCCCCTTCCTCTGAAGCATTTGGTGCTTGCCACTTGACTAGGTGGACCACAGGTGTGATCCAGTATGCGATTCTGCTGTTCCTATATTGTAGTGTGAGGCGAGACCCCTTCTCAACAATCCTCATCAGGATTTTCACTAATTATCACTTCAAATAGCAACTTTTATCCAATGATCTCAAAAGCTTTTAGAAGCATCCATTAATTTCCATTAAAACTGCAAAGAGATCTCAGAGGTCAAATTCCTCCCCAAGATATTTGCCCACAGTCACATAGCACGTGTCTGACAAAGAATTCAGGTATCCCTAAATATCAGCATACTGCCCTATTGCTAGGCCATACTTGGCCTCCTTCTCCTAAATGTCCCTGGGTAGGCTCCTGGTCCTTTGAGTTCCCATTTTTTCTGGGTGGCTAATGAAGACAACCTCTTAGTTTTGGTTAGAAAATGACCCTACTGGCAAGATGGGACAGTGGTGTAAGTAGTTAGCCATTTGCAAATAATAACCCCTCACTCGGGAGATGATGCTCCAGGAGTAAAAACATGAGGAGACTGACCATTCTCTTAGAGATAAAATATGTAATTTCCTGTTTGAAAGTATTGCACTCCTGGCCACCTGCACCTTTCCAGAAATGAGGGTTAGACAGTTAAATATGGCTTTCCTGCTAAGCAAGGTGCGTGCCCTTTCTCTAATGTGTAGAACATGGACTATCAAAACTGCATTATCTCTGGATCTGATAAAGAAACCACATCAGATACAGAGAAAAAACAATTGGTGCCAGTGAAAATGAAGTGATAGCATAAAAAAAAAGTGAAAAAATAAAAACCAAGCAATAAACCTTTTCATGAAGTCAAACTTCTCAGCTAAAGTATGGAAGAAAAATACTCCTATGTCCTGAAGACTTTCAGTGAGCTCAGGCATTTATATGGGCACCAAATATGCTTTTGTCTAAGAATATAACCCTTTCTCACTAGGGTGCAATTTTCTGCCTGTGGCCTTACTTCTGGCTTAAAGGTGTGGGGGAGAGCGGGGAGCAAGTTGTTGTGAGGGTCCTGGTCGTGAGGAAAATTCCAGGTCTCCCTCAGTTTTTCCCTTAGATGATTCTTTCAGCAGGAAGTGTGTTTCTTTCCCCTTTCCTCTCTATGCGTAGGGAGGTTGGCACTCAGAGCCCACAGATCACCCAAAGATTCAGACCGGTCTTGGGTAATGGTCCACCAGAGGTTCATCCACACAGGTACCTTATTTCACCTTATCTGTTTCAGGAGTAACTCTGCCTCCCTATCTATCTCCTGGACAGTGCATCTCTTTTGGAGTCACAACATTGACGGGGTTTCCCTGTTTGAAACTATTGCTGCCCATTCCCATGCCCCCAAGTGGGGGATTCTCCAGAGCAGACAGGGCTCAAGCAAAAGTTAATGTAGCCTCTAGTTGTATAACTTTGCACAATACTTACTGCTAGTTGTTGGGGGGAATGTTAAACAAAACTCTTTTCCACACAGATTTATTTTTTAATAAAAGAAGACAATTCTTACAAAATAATTCATCAGGTCCTGTACAGTGTGTTAAAAGAAAGTGCACACTGCAGCTGCACCTTGTTGATACCTTCAGAAATACATTTAAATTTCCACTTACTAATTAATGTTTTACCTGTCATCTGTATTAAATGCAGCTGCTTAGGGGAACAGAACTGGTCTTAACCTCTGATGTAGAAGACTTCTCTACAGTTTTATCCTTTGTTTCCCACCACAAGTTCATGGTTCACATCTTTTTACTCTTTAGAGAAATATGCCAATGTTCGTGTATATAATATACATGTGTTTTGTCCCTGATTTCCACTGGGATAGATGATGCAGACTGGTATAGTTTGGGCAATATCTTACGGTTCCACCATGGAAAATAACTGTTTTGCTTTTTCCTTATTGCACACTGTTTGCAATGTTTTTGTTTTCTGATGATAAATGAGAAGGATGCACCTGAGTTCTGATCAAGGCCCTCCCCCCTAAATCATCACTACCACTCCAGCTGTCGGTGATATCCCACCAAAGCTTGAGTGCTTTTCAGTTTGCATGTAGGCGTTAAAAGAACCTCAACGGAAAATTGCAGCTACTGACAACTAAAAGATAGCAGAAAGCAGAACCTATTAGGGAAGAGTTATTTCATTTTGAGTGAATGTTGGAATAGAAATGTGACCTTAAGATGTTGGCCATAATTAAGGGGAAAGTAGTACTACCAAAGTCCCTCAGTGTGCTTGTGATAGGAGAAGAGAAGAGAACAAGTGGCAATATTTATGCCATTTTCCCAAGGAAAAGAAATGGCCTAGGAAAAGTAGGTCAATAATTGATCAAGTGGTAGTAGAGGTCTGCACTGCCATGCAGGAGACAAATTCAATTTCTATTCCTGGCCTTTTTGCTTTGCAAGCTGGCAGGCACAGGAAGCCCTAAGGAAGCATAACACTGGTGGTTGGGTGGGGATGCTTCATGTTGTTTAAAGAGAGATTTTGACAGGTTCCAGAGAATGTCCAATCTAGTCCTCCTCAGCCAAAAGGAGAATGCACAGAATGGGGGAGGAGAATTAAAGTGAGGAAAGATGAGGATATTCTCAAAGGGCTCACTGAAATACATATTGTCCCTTCCACGTTCAGGAAAGTGAAGAGGTTAATAGAGATGAATTAAGTAATCTGTCCTGGCCTGGGTAACTACATTCTTGGGGCCCCTCCTGAAGACAATACACACAGCAGAAAGGATCTGGTAGATTTTACACAACAAAGTGGTGGTGTGATACATTAGGGCTGATGCACATGGTTTCATTTCCTGGGGCGATGATTACGAGATGAAAGACATACTCCAGAGTAATATTTTTGTTTCACCTGAAACACTGTAAAAACAATGGGTTCTGGAAAAGATCCAAAATATAAAGCTGTGATGGCAACATTAGACTGAGTCACCACAGAAACTCTGCATATGTATGCTCTGTAAATGAAAGAATAATAATAAAAAGTCAATAACAGCAAATAATTAAGAAAAAAGAGTGTGTTGTCTTGACTATACTCTCTAAGAAGAATTCTCAGGGGAACAGCCTTCAATTGCCATGCTTAATCCAATTCCTTGACATCAAACACAGGGAAAAGAATGTAAGTTTTGTGCTGTTACTGAGCAAAGTTTGTTACTGATGTTACCGAAGACAGAAAGATTAAGAATCAGAAGCCATTAAAGGCAACAGCACAACAGGGTGATGTTGCTCAAGTATTGTACGAGAAGTGGGGTCATAATAATGAAATCCTCAACACATGCAAAAAGTCAAATGGATAACAAAGAAACTTAATCATCTTAATGTGGCATTTTAATGATGCTACTGATTTGCTATGCCAATTCTGAGATAATGAGCCCCTAATGCTACAGATGTTCAGCCAGACTTAAAAACAAAAAGAAAAGAAAAGAAAAAGCTTTTCTTGTATGCCATTTCCTAACTATCCAATTAAACAAATTGTGAAAGCATCTAGATAGTTTACCAGATTTTGACAGCTGTTCATAGGATTCAGAAGCTTGGAGAACTAAAGAACAAAAAGGAAGTCTCTCTCTATATATATATTTAAGTATATATATATATAGAAGGATTAGAATGTTTTGTGACTACCTGTATCTGACTGATATTAACTGATGAATTGTTACATACAGTATGCAAATGTCTCCACAAACTGTTCCTAGAATTGTGAGTACAAGAGAGAATTGTGAGGTACTAAAACTGCGCTTTGCCACCTCACAGAAAGTGAGATTTTCTAGCCTATGCTGGCAGAATAGCACAGTTGTATGCCACAAAACTGAAGAAGTCAGAAGAGTTTACATATTAAAGAGAATTCACAATCCTGGATGTCTATGAAAAGCTCAGGAATCCCTACGCAATGGACATAACGCAATGTGGACATACTGTAATTCTATCACATGGCAACCATTTTCAATAATATCGAGTGAAAGGGTAAACAAAGAAGAATAATCCATAATCAAATACTTGAGGAGATGCACACAGTTCATCCAATTACAAAACCTTAGATAAATTACTTCTTTCCTTTCCGTTCTATGTTTTCTTAAGATTTAATGAACATGTAATTTAACACTTTTTTGAAAATTTCAATAAAGATTACGAACATATTTTTCAGTATATTTAGTATTGGAGAAAGGTGCCAGGCAGGCACCTTGCAATTTAGGCCAGGTCTAAACTACAAGCACTTTGTCAGTATAGATATAAAAGTTTTATTAAAGTTCATGTTAAAAATTATATAATACACAGGTTAAGAAAAGAGTGTCTGTACATCTGGGTATAGTGCTTAGGTTATCCACAAATACAAAGTTTGTTTAAAAGTCATAAGATACATATAGTGCATAATCAGCAATAATCCAAATTTAGGTGAATAAATTTAACACTACAGTTTAAATATTAGCATCCAAGTATTTGGGTACATCACTTATGAAAAGTTGTACAGTGAGTTGGTTGTAGAAAGCAGATATAGGAATGAGTGTAGATTGTCCATCAGTAATTGAGCATTTAGGGTAAGTTGTCCATTTAGAAAATACATATACTTGTAAAGTGCTCCTAGTGTGGATGCAGCTTTTACCAGTAAAACTACACTTTTGCTGGTTTTACTGAATCTAAGGGATTTTGCGACACAGCTATGTCGGTCACAAATCACACCTCATCATATCTCTGACCAACACAGTTATGCCTGGTACAGGACTGGGACCACACAAACAGATGCAGAGGATCTTTCCATCACACCATTATGTCAATGTGGCTGCAGGTATCAACTGTAAGGATGAGAATGGAATTCAAGTCCTCCTGGCCCAGTCAGACTTTGAGGCTTCTCTGCTGAAAATGGTGATAAGGCCAATTAATGATAACTGTGGTGATTTTTGTGAGAAGATTATTTGTCCACTAGGCACTGAAATTATATTCTCAAGTCATTTCATAGTCCCCTGAACAACCATCAGATGAGCTCTACTAATCTGGACTGGATTCACGGGCAAGTAGAAGTAAAAGGGTTCCACTGCCTAATACCAGTCCTCTGAGCCAGCCCTTCTCCATTACTCCAGACCATGTCAGAGCTGCGACCTTTCTGTATTTCTCCACCTGATTGTCCATTTAATTTCAAAACTCATGATTCCCCAGCAGTTGACTCCAACCATGTCCCCTTCTGCCCTAGGGATAGAATAGGCATGGCTGGAACTCACTGTACTCTGGCAATCCCGGTAGGTCTTATAGCCCCATTACAAGACAATGTGCTTACCAGCAGGTTGGGGCTGCACTACATTGCACCAGGGACCGGGTGGAACAGCACAAAGACACCTTTGCTTCACTCTCCATAGGTGTTCCAAGCATTGAGCCAGTGTGCCTGAGATTTTGTCTTATCGAAATAATTATTTAATCTGGATATGAGTCAACAGTGTGCTCTTGTTGCCAAGAAGGCTAATGGCATTTTGGGCTGTATAAGTAGGGGCATTGCCAGCAGATCGAGGGACATGATCATTCCCCTCTATTCGATATTGGTGAGGCCTCATCTGGAGTCCTGTGTCCAGTTTTGGGCCCCACACTACAAGAAGGATGTGGAAAAATTGGAAAGAGTCCAGTGGAGGGCAACAAAAATGATTAGGGGGCTGGAGCACATGACTTACGAGGAGCGGCTGAGGGAACTGGGATTGTTTAGTCTGCAGAAGAGAAGAATGAGGGGGGATTTGATAGCTGCTTTCAACTACCTGAAAAGGGGTTCCAAAGAGGATGAATCTAGACTGTTCTCAGTGGTACCAAATGACAGAACAAGGAGTAATAGTCTCAAGTTGCAGTGGAGGAGGTTTAGGTTGGATATTAGGAAAAACTTTTTCACTAGGAGGGTGGTGAAGCACTGGAATGGGTTACCTAGGGAGGTGGTGGAATCTCCTTCCTTAGAGGTTTTTAGGGTC
This sequence comes from Chrysemys picta bellii, assembly GCF_011386835.1. NCBI lineage: Eukaryota > Metazoa > Chordata > Testudines > Emydidae > Chrysemys > Chrysemys picta. Next base: position 3,392,995 of record NC_088814.1, on the reverse strand, counting down.
AGGCTTGACAAAGCCCTGGCTGGGATGATTTAGTTGGGAATTGGTCCTGCTTTGAGCAGGGGGTTGGACTAGATGATCTCCTGAGGTCCTTTCCAACCCTGATATTCCATGATTCTATGAATCTATAGGTCAGATCCTCATCTGGTATAAATCAGCAAAGCTTCATTGACTTCAGTGAGTATCTGGCTCTATTGTCCTCTATAACTGTCATATTATTTTTGTCTGTTGCAACTATAATTCACCATCTACATTTTACGGTGATAAGGAAATAAACACCCATTTAACTTATACACTGTATACAGCACATTTCAAGGGTGATATCTAAATGAGCCAATGTAGTGTGCACCTGGTAGAAATTTCACTTCTAAAAATAGGAGAGAAACTTTCATAATTCCTCTCTGTGGAATGCATGTTCTATGCTAATTAGTCTCTTTATTTTTATTCAGACTTCAGACAAAAATAGAAGCAAATCAGACTGAAATACAGCATGTCAAATAGTAGAAAAATCAGGAATACTCTTCCTAGCATTTGTATATTTAACGTCTATCTATAACAATTTCCCTTTTAATAACTGTCCTCCTATCATCAAAATAGAACCTGATGTATCTTAAAATATAATTAATTACAACAAAATAAAACATCATAAGAATTATGCTGTAAAATCAAGTGAGCCAGGAAATTCAGAGTTAATCCTAACCCTCAGCTTCTTAGAGCTTTTTAATCAAAGACTAACATACTGATTATTTTCCCCCTGTGGAGACCTGTAATTTCATGAAGGATCCTATGCCCAAATATTATAAAGAGTACTGTCTGTTAGCTTTCGTGTATTATCAATTGTCTGCCCTTTAATAATGGTCTTACACTTTATAGTGCTTTCATTCAGAAAGATCCCAAACCACTTTACCAAATTTTACTGAATGAACTATCTATATAGGAATTACATTGCCCAAAGCGAAGTGCTATCAACTCTGGATTGAAAGATGGCAACTATATATTATATCCAACTAATGCTGCAGTAGGAATTTAGGGAAGCGGAATGTAATCATCCTGGATGGAATTTGACTAGAACATCAGGCATTATTTGGGGATATGAGTTTACTATTGACTCAGAGAGAACACCACTTCGTACTGCATCACCTGCAGTGCCTGAATTTTATCTTGAGCTCTCCCATTCAAATCCTGTCTATACCAATGTTGCTTAATTTACAAGATTTTCTGGCACTGGTTTTCTGAACTTTAGTGTCCTTTAAAATCTCCCTTTCTTAAAAAAAAAAAAAAAGAAAAAAAAAAGATTAAACTCTGAGTTTTCTTCTGTTACTATTTAGATAACATCACTCATAGAAGACATCTTCTAAAACTACAATTCCTAAAGTCCAGAAAGCCAGATACAATCACAACCGTTAAATCACACTTCAGTAAGACAGTTGAATCAGAAAACATCTGGACATAACAGTCAGACTGAAAGAAGTTACATGCTAAATTCTGATAATCTCATTCGTTAGTGTTTAAAGGTTATACTAAGAGACATATTACTAATGTAATCAGTCAGGCTTGACTTTCTTTGGTCATCTGGTTTTTAAAATGCATTTCAAAATCTGAAATGTTTAAAGTACAATCTTGCTAATCACTCTCAAATAGATTTTCAAATGTCCTTTATTCCAATAGCACCTGATAATACTAACTGACATTTATGTAGCAAATTTGATTCCAAAATGTTTTCAAAATTATGCACAATATACAGGATTGAGGAATCACTCTTGTGTGGAGTTTAGCAGCCAGTACACCATATGTGTAAAGACGGGGGAAATTTTGGCCAAAAAAAGCAAGGCAAAGTACCAGTGGAAATTTAATGAACATGCAGAGAAGACAGGACCTTCATTTTTAATGTATTGCCCAAAAGACCCAAACAGATTAAACTGCATGAAACTTAATTTATCTATTTTGGAAGAATGAAAGGTGAATCAACCAAGCCAGGATTTGAATCTATAATTCTTGATAATCCAGGTTTTGAAGATAGATTTTTAGATCACAAATGCTTCCCAGAAATGCTTCCTCCAGAGTTACTTTGTTGCAATAATATAATCCATGAATTATTTTTGCACTTTAATCTAGTTTTGACCCCTCCGGGTTAATTTCTGTATTCCAGCACCTTTCCAGTGACTCAAACATTATTAAACTCGTTCTTTTTTGCCACATAAATAGGTCGGGGATAAAGTATGAGTTATCTTAATTGATATCTCTACTAGCCCATGTTTCTGTAAACTGATTCTTATCTAATGTGACGTGTGATCTGATTTTCAGGGCCATTCTCTCATCTTCACCTCTCCTGTGTTGTATACTGCGTGGGAAAAAATAGGTCCCCTGGTCTAGATTTCATTTCATTACAAAAAGAAACAATAAGTATCCCTGTTTTAATTTCTCAGTTGTATTGTATGGATCTATGGGATACATACAGTGTGAACATAGAAAAGTGAGTACAGAATATATTTACCATAAGAACTAAAAATGTTACTGGAAAAAAATTCCAGAATCTATTGAATAATAGTATGTACCTTTTTTCTCCTTGGCTTTGCCTTCTCTGACCAGATATGATAGTCACATACCTCAAAAGAAATTTAGTCTCTTTTTCCTAGGTAAGGATAATGGATTAAACAGACTAAGGAAATGGCTGAACATTTCTGGCTAAGGCAATCAAGATTACTGAGTTTTCATACCTCTAATTCCTAATTACATTGGGCCCTGTTATAAGTGCCCAGTACAACACAATCTGCAACTGTATGTCATTCATAAACAAATTGTAATGAAACAGATTAATTTTTGTTGATGTCATTTAAAAATGTTTGGCAGTATTGCTTTTTGTTGACAGTACAGTACTGCAGAGTTAAAACAAAGTAGAGTGAATCTTTTGTTGATAACATTGGGGAGATGTGACTTGCAGTTCATACATAGCTATCAAAGCTCACAGACTTGACACAGTTAACCAGTACAGACTCCTTGCCTGGTTTTAACACTTACAGAAATCCCCTGTTAAGTGAACTTCTGCAGCAAAGTACTGCTGATGTTGTGAGATAACCCCTGAGTCCCATGAGCGGCAGGGCTCGATCTAGGCTTGGGAGATGTAATATTCTGATAAAAAACGGCACTTCCTTTTCAAGCAGATAAGTGCGTGTGCTAAACAGCACCACTGGAACCTCAGTGAGCGCCTAAGCGAGGGTTTGTCAGCCTCTCCTGTCTCACTCCAGCCTTTTAACCGCCCCCTTTCACACACCTAAATGCAGCAGCAATTAGCATCCATAAACCACAAATGTGGCTTCTATTTCTTTTTATTTCACAACCATGAAAGCTAGCTAACATTCATAACACTGAAAAAGTAGTCTGCCTCAACCAATGACGGAATTGAGACTTTAATTACAATACTTGTGCTTGACCTGTGTCTCCCATGGAAACAAATATTTTTAATTTAATTTTTAAAGTAAGGACTCTTCAGTTAAGCATATTTGCCACTCAAAGCCGCCATGGTGGGGGATATGAAAAGGAAAGGGAAGTCTAAATCCTTCCCCCAATATCTGCCTCATTGCTTGTCTCTTTTCTGACTAGTTACAGGAAGCACCATAGGAACAGGTTTTTTTCATAGTTGCAGGCAGGCATACACCATGTGCACCACAGCATACAACTTCAATTCCCTTGGGGCAGCAAGGTTTTTTGTTTTTTTTTGTTCTTCACCAAGCTTTTTATTAACCTAATACTATAGTCCTCTGTCTAACTGCTTGCACTATATTCAGTGATCAGACTAGGGTGAAGCCCATTTACTTGGGCTGTGTGTGTGAAAGGCTGAATTTCACTCACCGTGTGTGACCTTTCCTTTGCATGTTTTGAGCATGTGGCATGCAGGCAGAGGGAGCATCATATTACCAGGTGTGTCTGTGTGACCAAGGGACTGTGTGAATTTGAAATCGCTAGCTACAACTGCAGATTTTCTTACAACTGATTTGCAATGTTCCTGGGTGCTTCTTCTTGTTTTCCATTGAGAACAGTGAAGAGTGATACGAAAATGCCACAAGAATATTAGCTTTGATGAGGTATTTTGACATTAATTAATTTATTGCCATTATTAATTTTCTGTAATGTCTCCTTGACGCTTCCCAATCTCACCATCTGCAAAGTTAGCCCAAAACTTCTACCAAACCAGTCCAGAATTGGACAAAATACAAATTTCAGTTGTCCCCACCTCGCACAAAGTCTGAAACCATGTCTCCATTATTCTATATAGAGACCACCTCCACTGATAATGCAAGATTAATAAGTGAACAAGCTCTAAGTAACTAGTGATTATTGTTACCAGGTATGGATGATTTAATCATATAACAGGGAAAATGCTGGCTTACAGCAGTAATAAAGGAAAATTATTATTGTTGGAGATATTTTTAATTGAAAAAAAAAAACACTAAACTATCAAATGCCTGATCGCCACCCAAGCAGATGGAAACACCATTTGGGCATGGACAATGACCATAAGCTGGTGGAACTGAGTTCTTCTCAAAACCTGGTATGAGCGTCCATGGCTGTATACCATCAGGATAGGAAAGGAGGCTTCTTGGTTGGCCTTTGATGAGCTAAGCTTGATAGTGAAGCACCAGACCACAAGGATGAGAGCACTGCTTCAATGTGGAAGAGATTTTGGACTTCCCTGTGAAAACTATCCACCCTGGTCTTTTGGGGACAAGTTTGATGATGGGAAGTCAGTGGAGGGTATGTTGTGGAGGCTTGCAGGACAATACAGAATGTGTTGCAGGGTGTGTGATCAAACAGAGTACAAAGGCCACAAGAGGGGCCAGAATATGGACAACCCTGGTTGCACAGATGCCATCAAAGCCTGGTTTGACCTGTAAAACTTTTAGGATTGGTGATGATGAAAAGAAGGAAAGAGCCCAGATTAGCCTGAGTCTGCATTCCTCGCTTCCATTTCCAAAGTCGCAATGATGGCACCATCTTTTCTGCTACTGAACTCTTCTCTAGGCCTGGAACACACCAGAAACCCAGCCTCCTTCCCCCATCCTGCTGTAAGTCAAACTCCATGACATTGTGGAATAGGGTTCTGTGGTTTACATGGGGTGTGGAGGTCCTGGTGTAGCTCCTCCATGGCATCCCCACCCAGAAGAGTGGACTGTGTCAACTTTGGTGCTCTGGGACCTTCTCCACCCACAAAGCGTAGCATTTGAGTCACACTAACTGAATCCATTTAAAACTCTTTAAATTTAAACATTTATTTTTAATCTTCAAAGCTGCAGTGGTGATGAAAGCTTTGGTGGATCAAGGGATGTTCATGAATGTGTACACAAGGTAGTCCAGCAAAGAGCATAATGCCAGAATTTTCAAAAACAGCGGACTTGTGAAGAGCAGAGAAAGGGGAACTGTATTCCCACCAACAACGTTGTCAAGTTACCACTGTGATTCTGGATGACGCTGCATACCCATTTTTGCCATGGCTAATAAATCTTTTCATAGTTACAACAAACCTAACAATGGAGTGCGAAGGCAGCTGGATTGGTATCAGTCCGTGCACAGTCACACAAGCAACTGCACTTGAGCTTGTTAGCATAGCCTACACTCAGCATGCTGCACAAATTTGAACTACTGTGTGCATATGCTATCAGACTGATGATGCAGAACTGTATGTGAAGCAAACACAAGACACAAGAACCAGAGGTCCCATAAGACAAGAACCAGGAGTCACCCAATGAAATTAACAGGCAGCAGGTTTAAAACAAACATAAGGAAGTACTTCTTCACACAACACAATCAACCTGTGGAACTCGTTGCCAGGGGATGTTGTGAAGGTCAAAAGTATAACTGGTTCAAAAGAGAATTAGGTAAGTTTATGGAGAATAGGTCAATCAATGTCAAGATAGTCAGGGATGCAACCCCATGCTGTGGGTGTCCATAAACCTCTGACTGCTAGAAACTGGAACTGGACTATATATTCCCTATCACTCAATAATTATCCTGTTCTGTTCATTCCCTCTGAAGCATCTTGCACTGGCCGTTGGTGGAAGACAAGACACTGAGCTAGATGGACAATTGGTCTGACCCACTGTAGCCATTGTTGTGTTCTTAAGTAGTAAATGTCATTTTATGTTGTGAAGCTGCAGTATGTCTTTTTATGTAATAAAGACATCCTTCTGTTTCTCAAAATCTCTTTATTTGTACGTTGAGGATCTTCATAGAGGAGTGGATTATTGTGGTGTTGCAGTGGGTTTATACTCTGGGTTGTTTCATGAAGGATGGATGTTATAATGGTGAGGTAGTTTATTGAAGAGTGAATTGATGATGTATTGATATTAATAACAGTATCTTTGATGTGTAAAATTCACAGAACCTTTGTTTTCAAGAATAAAAGTTATTGCACAAAAGAGGCTTGCAGCAGGTCAGCTGCCATATAAAATAATGTAACATATGTACAAGAGCAGGGTCAACATAAATGTTCTCTTCTCTGCACATAAAATATATTATTTGGATGTATCTTTTCCTTTCCATACTATTGCAGATTGGTGAAGTGCCTGGGAAAATGTTGTGAAGGAGCTAAAGGTAGGGGGTAGTCAAGTAACTACTAATGTCCTGATTGATGCCAGGATATTGGGCAGGTGGTACACTGTAGGTTCAGGCCAGATTTTCAAAGATATGTACGTGACTAAAGATGCAAAGAGTGTCCAGTGGGCTCTTCAAAAGCACCTAAGCAGCTTTGTCATTTAAATCCTATTGATTTCAAAGGAAGTTAGGCAACTAACTTGCTTATACACTTTTGAAAAATCCCATTAGGCATCTATATGCATCTTTACATGACTAAATACCTTTGAAAATCTGGTCCTCAGTCTCTAAGGGCATGTCTACACTATGGAGACGATACTGGCACAACTATGTCTGCATAGCTTATGCTGGCATAACCCCATAGTGTAAACGCAGCATACATTAACAGAAGTGACAGAGGGTCCTGGGGCACCTTTAAGACTAACAGAAGTACTGGAGCATAAGCTTTCGTGGGTGAATGCCCACTTCATCAGACGCAAGACGTCTTGCGTCTGATGAAGTGGGCATTCACCCACGAAAGCTTATGCTCCAGTACTTCTGTTAGTCTATAAGGTGCCACAGGACCCTCTGTTGCTTTTTACAGATTCATACTAACACGGCTACCCCTCTGATAATTAACAGAAGAGGTTTTTCTGCCAGTGTAGGAACACCACCTCCCCAAACAACGTTAGCTACATTAATGGAAACACTCTTCCATTGACATAACCTCCAGTGTAGATGCAGCTATGTCAGGATAACTACATTGGTCAGGGGTATGGTTTTTTTCACACCCCGACTGACGTAGTTATACAAAAATAACTTTCAAGTGTGGCCAAAGCCTAAGTAGCCCATTCTTTCCCAGAACTGAACACTTTTGCAGGATGTGGTATGGAAGCACTTTCTACTCCTGCTGCCTGTGCTATACCTAGTTTGTGGAGAAATAAAGTACTTCCATCTCCAATATGGTCATTCTAGCCTCATTCACCAGTTTAGCACTAAATTTACTTTATGTATCTTTTGGATTTTGTTAAAGCAGTTTTATTTTTAATTACTCAAAGGTTCGATGTGAAAGTTCATTTTAGACCAAAGTAAAACTGTTATTTCCAAGTTATGGCAAAAACAGATAATGTCTAACTTTATTCACTTAGATCAGCGATTCTCAAACTGTGGGTCGGGACCCCAAAGTGGGTCCCGACCCCTTTTTAATGGGGTCGCCAGGGCTGGCTTAGACTTGCTGGGGTCCAGAGCCAAAGCCCAAGCCTCAGGGCTTTGGCCCTGGGTGGCAGGGCTCAGGTTATAGACCCTCTGCCTGGGGCTGAAGCCTTTGGTCTTCAGCTTTGGCACACCTAGGGCAGCAGAGCTCAAGTGGGCTCAGTCTTTGCTCCCCCCTCCTGGGGTCGTGTAGTATTTTTTGTTGTCAGAAGGGAGTCGCGGTGCAATGAAGTTTGAGAATCCCTGACTTAGGTGACCAATTCAGAGACAATTTTTTTAAAATAGCATGATTTAAGTAAATCCTGATGCAGAAAACTGTCACCTGAAGCCACAGACATAATTTGTCTTGATACTAGTGTATTTTCATGGACATGCTGTATTTGAGAGGCAATATGAAACTGGTAAAACACCACATGCCTTTTCCTCAGTATATATTACCACATCCTCTGCCAAGCAGTATTTTTCACTGTCTGTGGTTGAGAACTGGCATAAATGAACATGCTCTACTCAGAGTAGCTGGAATGTTTATTAATGCTGTGATTTCACTTTATGACCATCTAGATACAGAGACCTATTTCAAGCGCCCCCCCCCTCAAATTTTGCAATCCTAAAGACCACACCATGACAGACTGTCAGGAGTCCAAGGACTGCATCTTTTATCTTTTTTGCCTGTTAGGTGCTTTGATACTACAGAGAAGAAGCCATACCAGTTTCTAGATAGAAAGAGTTAAATAGACATATAAATGTACATAGGATCTCTTTTCAATTAAAAATAGGTGCACATGGGTGTAATACTTGTGCTTATACTTGTATCTTCCTTGAGAGATATATAGAAATTGTTTGTTGTTTGAATTCATTGTCAATAAAAACCTGGAGTTGCTCAGCTTTTTCCTCACTGAGCAGTTACAGGGAAAAGATTATGGTGTGCAGCAGTTTAAGATGCTACAGTGCACCCTTGTCCCAGGAGTTTAGACTAATCTACCCTTTCTTTAGAAAATGAAGCTGAAAGCTGTTAAAATATTCTGAGCTAACAAAAGGGCTAAGTGATATTGAAGCACAGTGCCCTGCTAGCACGTATATCTTGTTATATGCAAACTACTTTTTTCAAAACATTTCAGTGTATGATTTTCAACAACAAAACATTGAGTGAATGATTCTGCATGAGGTGCATTACCCAAATAATCCTGCTTATCCTTCCTCTCATTATCTGAAAGTCTGTCATGGCTCCCAACAAAATTGCACCCACACTCCCTTCTTCTACAGTCTTCGTATCTGATATATTATTACTTACTATATGTGTATGATCTGTTTGGTCTGTGTAAGTAATACATTATAAGTTCTCTAGGGCAGGCACCATTTTTCCTTGAGCTTTTGTACAGCATTGAGCACACCATTAAAGCTTGCTAAATAATAAAGTTAGTTAATCTATGAACTCATTCATAAAACCAAGATTGAAATGTACAGCATTTATCTGATAATGAACTTGATAGTGTATGTTTCATGGGTCCTGTATAAATGACCTATGTGCAATCTGCACATGGAGATTGTTTGATGGGAACTAGTAGTACTTCCTCCAATCTCCATATCACCTGGGAATCTGTTAAAATGTTCAGACCTCAAACTCATATTTCAATGTTTGTACATCACGTAGCACATGGGAGCATGATCTTAATTAAAACTTCTAGGCATGAACATAACACAAACAATCAAAGGAATAAGAAGATCTTTAACTATTAGTTTTCATCATGCAACCCCTGTTTACCTCCTGTTTCTTCATGAGGTTGACAGTGCTCTTTCATATCTTCCCTACTATCCATGTTTTCCATCTCCTGGAATTTGTTCACATTACAGTCTTTCAAAACTTCCTGTCCTTCTGAAGAAAGGAAAATGTTAAATGATAATAATTAACCCTTCAATAGCACCTTCAATGTAATTATCTCAAGGCACTTTGCAAACGAAATAATTTTCACAACACTCGTGTCAGTACCCATTTTATGGATGGACAACATTGCAACATAGCTTAATGATTTGCTTATGGTCATTCACTGAGTCACTGATAGAACTGGGAATAGATCCCCAAAACCACACACTGTGCTAAAACAACAACTATCACCAGTGCCATAGAATATACATCTAAAAGGAGTGTTAATCTATTGTTTAGACTTAAATATTCTGGAAATGTTCTGAGTCAGGTTAAAAACAGAGATAAACTGAAGTATAAGTAATTATATGTAATATGCTGCAGGACCTTTCTAATGTGTCCTATTGACTAGGAGACCCATTGCAAATTAGTTAATTTTATGAATTAGCAGATAAATAAACAAGAACTTTAAGTAAAGCATAGAAAATGATCACAAGACGTACTTTGTTCATATGGAGCTCAATCCTGCAAGGTGCTGAAAACTCTGGCCCCCATCTAGCAAAGTACTTGAACACATGCTTAACTTTAACCATATGAATAATCTCATTGATGTAAATGGATTTGTGCTCCTAAATCACTTAGGTGCTTTTGGAAAAATCACACCCTTAAATATGAAAATTGTTAACTACTTCACTGATGATCATTTTGGCAGAAACAGCAATTATTGTGCTTCTCCCACAATTCCAAATTGCCTCCCAGGCAGAAAAAGCCCCAACAATCTCTTAACCAGATACCAAAACCTCCAGGTTCATCTCTAAAACCTTTTCTTTTGTCCATGAGCAATGATAATTCTCAATCATACATTCTTTTGATTTCTCTTCTATCACATTATTTTCTAAAATTCTATTGCCCTTTTATGCATTTACTTCAACTCCGGAGTTTAATTTTCTGTCCTGTAATGTCCATCTTCAGTTTTGTAACGTATCATCTAGTACATTGTTAATCTGAACAGACTGTGTAATTCTTTCATTTTTGTTCCAGTTAAAATTAACTAAGATTTTAAAGAGTAGGGTGAGAGAAAGCTTAAGGGTACAGTACCTGTAGCCACTGACTGTTCCTGAGAATTACTTAGGTCCATACCTGACTGTGAATCTGGAAAAGACACAGACAAAGTAAATGCTAGCAGCAATCTAAATTGCTAATAATATTTTTTAAATTATCTCTGCTCTAACAAAGCTATAAGAGTATAATGTATTATGAATAAACCTAAACAGCAAAATTGACACATTAATAATCTAAAGAAAGAGCTATCAAAGAATTATTTTTATCAAGTGGAATTTGAACAATATAATTAATTTATACCCATTCTTTTTCTATAGCTCGACTAGTGTTAGGTGTCCAAAATAAGCAAACAGCATTCTTCCTTTTATAGTTTCTCACTATTACTGAATCAAAACATCTATGTTTTCCATTTAAGACCTCATTCTGAATGCAGCTTGATGGTAGTAGCTATGTATCGGGGGGATCTCTGTGGATCTGAGTACTAGACGCTCCTAAATTCCCTTATTAACAACAAGGAAAAAAGCTCCTATTAATTTTGCTACATCAAATTTGTGTAACTAGGGGTGCAAAACTAACTTTGTTTCTGAATTCTCATAGGGATACTGGGGCAGATATTTTAAAAAATTGGAGACTAAAGATAGACTCCTAAGTCTGTATTTAGGAATGTATACAGTATATGTGATGTGATTTTCTAAAGTGCTGAGCAGCCAACAGGTCCCTTTGAAATCAATGGGAGCCGCAGGTTCTCAGCACCTGTGAAAATGACTTAATTAGGTGTCTAAATGTGACCTTAGTAGCTTAGGGAGTCATTGATTTTTTTTAAATCCCGGCCTGCATAGATCAATGTATTGCACTTTCTAGATGCCTGTACTTTCATGACAACTTACAAATGTGGCTGATATTAATATTCACCTTCTTAATGGTGCCATAGCTCCCTGTTCCTTTATTTCCTCTTTCCTTCACTATTTTTGTGTCTTTACTTTACTTGTCAAAAAATCTTGAATTGTCTTTACACAATAAAACAAGAGACCCAGAGCACATAAAACTCATTCCTGACAGTTACATAACAGAAATACACATACTGTGGCAGTGAGGTGTTAACCACTACTGACATTTACCCCATAATTATCTCTCTTTACCACCACTGTTTATGGAACATTTTTGTGGTCTCTGCAACATCAAAATGTAAAGCTTTGTTAACTAAAAAGTAAAGATGCCTGGCACTGTATGAGGTTATCCTAAAAGTTCTGGGCGAGTGTGACCTTGCTGACATGTTCAGCATAGTAAAAGTAAGTTTAAAAAAAAAAAAAGTCTTGTACCTACCTGCCTGATAAAGTTGCTAAAAATTTTGGATCTATTTTGGTCTCCTAAATGCTTATGTTTAGCTTTAATTTCTCAAATATTGTATGTGTGTAGCTCCCACTATGGTTAAATAGTAATTAGCAGTAAACAGCAAGAAAAAATTGATCTTTTTTAAGAGTGGGATTGTCAAAAGTATTCAGCACTGGCCTAACTCTTCTCCCATTGAACTTAAATGGGAGCACTTAGGGCAACTCTGAATACTTGTGAAAATCTCATCTTAAAATTAAATCAGAATCTCTATCTTCTCTCACATTTAGTTATACATGGCATTTCCATAGTGTGTATTAGCCAAGGATCCCAAAATGCTTTACAGACATTAATGAGGCCTCTGAAACTCCCTGTACGTTAGGTAAATATTATTATACACATTTTACAGATGGGGGGAAATTTAGGTATAGAAAAATTAAGAGATCCATTCGAGGTCAAACAAACTCAGAGGCAGACTCAAAAACAGCACCAAAAAGTACTGGTTCTCAAACTAGACCATAATATTTATTCTAGGGCTGTCGATTAATCGCAGTTAACTCACCCGATTAACTCAAAATTAATCGCGATTAAAAAATAAAACACCAACTAATTGGTGTTTTAATTGCACTGTTAAACAACAGAATACCAATTGAAATTTATTTACATATTTTGGATGTTTTTCTATATTTTCATATATATTGTATTCTGTGTTGTAACTGAATATGTGTATATTATTTATTACAAATATTTGCACTGTAAAAATGATAAACAAAATAAATACACCTCTACCTCGATATAACGCTGTCCTCGGGAGCCAAAAAATCTTACCGCGTTATAGGTGAAACCGTGTTATATTGAACTTGCTTTGATTCGCCGGAGTGCACAGCCCCGCCCCCCTGGAGCACTGCTTTACCGCCTTATATCAAAATTTGTGTTATATCGGGTCGCATTATATCGGGATAGAGGTGTAGTATTTTTTCAATTCGCCTCTACAAGTACTGTAGTGCAATCTCTTTGTCCTGAAAGTGCAATTTACAAATGTAGATTTTTTTTTGTTACATAACTGCACTCTAAAACAAAACAATGTAAAACTTCAGAGCCTACAAGTCCACTCAGTCCTACTTCTTGTTCAGCCAATTGCTAAGACAAACACGTTTGTTTACAGTTACAGGAAATAATGCTGCCCTTTTCTTATTTACAATGTCACCAGAAAGTGAGAACAGGCATTTGCATGGCACTTTTGTAACTGGCATTGCAAGGTATTTACGTGCCAGATATGCTAAACATTCTTATGCCCCTTCATGCTTCGGCCACCATTCCAGAGGACATGCTTCCATGCTTATGATGCTTGTTAAAAAAATAATCCGTTAATTAAATTTGTGACTGAACTCCTTGGGGGAGAATTGTATATCCCCTGCTCTATCTGCATTCTGCCATATATTTCACGTTATAGCAGTCTCGGATGATGACCCAGCACATGTTGTTCATTTTAAGAATACTTTCACTGCAGATTTAACAAAACACAAAGAATGTGAGATTTCTAACGATAACTACAACACTCGACCCACGGTTTAAGAATCTGAAGTGCTTTCCAAAATCTGAGCGGGACGAAGTGTGCAGTATGCTTTCAGAAGTCTTAAAAAAGCAACACTCCGATGTGGAAACTACAGAATCCGAACCACCAAAAATAAAATCAACCTTCTGCTGGTGGCATCTGACTCAAATAATTAAAATGAACATGTGTCAGTCCACACTGTTTTGGAGTCTTATCGAGCAGAACCTGTCATCAGCATGGACGCATGTCCCCTGGAATTGTGGTTGAAGCATGAAGGGACATATGAATCTTTAGCGCATCTGACACATAAATATCTTGCGACGCCGGCTACAACAGTGCCATGAGAACCCCTGTTCTCATTTTCAAGTGATGTAAACAAGAAGCAGGCAGCATTATCTCCTGCAACTGTAAACAAACTTGTTTGCCTGAGCGATTGGCTGAACAAGAAGTAGGACTGAGTGGACTTGCAGGCTCTAAAATTTTACGTTGTTTTATTTTTGAATAAATATATATTTTTTTTACATAATTCTACATTTGTAAGTTCAACTTTCATGGTAAAGAGATTGAACTACAGTACTTGTATTAGGTGAATTGAAAAAAACTATTTATTTTGTTTTTTTACAGTGCAAATACTTGTAATCAAAAATAAATATAAAGTGAGCACTGTACACTTTGTATTCTGTGTCGTAATTGAAATCAATATATTTGAAAATGTAGAAACCATCCAAAAATATTTAAATAAATGGTATTCTATTATTGTTTAACAGAGCAGTTAATTTTTTTAATCGCTTGACAGCCTTTCATTATTCATGTCTCTTCATCCCTTCTAGGTCACCATGAGATCTCTATATAAGATCTAAAGCAGAGATATTCATAAAGACAAAGATGTCATAATGTAATTCCTAAACATAAAGAGGTAATCTCTCTCCCTCTCTTAATCATTTATTTTTCATTTAACTGCTATGGGATGTCACAGCTCTGAAATCTAATAATTTAATACCATGTCCAGATTTATATGAAGTGTGATAATTCAGTAATATATATATTTGGACTGTGGAAATAACCTCCTCCTTGTCACTTCTGACTCATTTATGATTTTGTGATTTCTGAATAGTGTTGCATGTTGCAAAATAAAGTCTTCCAAAGTTAATGTTTGAACGTGCAGTTCAAGAAAGAACTTAAGCACATGCTTGAGTCTCTAAGTGCTTTCCTGAATTGGGGCCTGAATTAGAAGGAAAGCAATTTGGGGGGTTGGGTGTTCATGCTAATTTCTATAAAATGTTATACTTTTAAATGCTTTACAATAAATGTCCTGAAGGTTGCGTTGAAGGTACTTCATTTTGTATGACAGTTTTTTCCACTGAGAGACAAGGTGAGTAAGGTAACATTTTTTATTGAACCAGCTTCTGTTGGTGAGAGAGACAGTTTTTGAGCTACACAGAGCTCCTCTTCAGGTCTGGGAAAGGAACTCCTGGCATCACAGCAAAATGCAAGGTGGAACAGATTATTTAGCTTAAGTAGTTAGTACATATTTTCCACTGGTTTTCTTGCCCATACATTTCACCAGGTACCTTATGTAATGAAAAAAGAGATCCCTTTGGTCAAAGACTTTCAGAGAAGACATCTTCTGACGAACAACCACCAGGGAAAGCTAATGTTTTTCTTCAATCCCATTTCCCACCGATATCAAATAACCACTTGATATGCTGATCATGAACTAAATAGAAGGGCTAAGTAGTTTTGTTCCATTAATGTTAATTTCCTTCTGTGTTACTCTCTGATTTCTTGGGCAACTGTTTGCTGATCTGATGGGTATCGTTCACATGCAGTATTTTTTATTGTACTTGTTCCGCATGTATTGCTTTGATTTTTCCATGCTCTGGTTTCATCTCTAATCCTTTCATAGTTGAATGGACAAATAAAATGTTGGTTTTAGCTACATGACATACATTCTTAGCTCCTGATGGGCCTGATCCCAAGAAGATAAAAATATCCACCTCTAAGAAGGCAGGGACTGTCATTCACTACAAGTTTGTACAATGCCTAGCACAATGGGACCCAACCTGTTGGAGATATGTAGGTGCTACCGCAGTATAAATGTTAAACAATACATTAATTTTTTCTTTTGAAGTATTGATAAAAAAAAATCATCTCTGATATCTGCAATGTAGATCTCAGAAATAAAGAAAGCTGTATTTCATATACTATAACATATAGTGCGTAATTTGAAGACCTGCTCTAACTCTAATGTTCACAAAAATGTACAGTACAGATCTCCAGTTCTGCATGTCTTCTGCATTTTTGACAGCAGAATCTTAGAAAATAACATATTTTGACCAAAAGTGGGTGAATTTACCCAGAGACAAAAGTCGCTTATGTGTTATCTAAAAGTTATCTACAACAGGTTGATCTTCAGGCAAATTATGGAGTACATCCTGTTCTATAACCTTTTTGGAATAACTTGAGATCCTAAGCATCTCTTGAAGTGTTCTCAAAAAGGAATCATCTGGCATCATGTGCTATTACCCACCATAAAACTAAATAAGAAATCCAAATGCAAAATCCATCCTTCCTGTATCTCATGACACTCTATGAGTGAATATCTGTCCACTGATATATATATATGCCCTTCCTGTGGCTTTCTTTGCCCTTTTCAGAAATTCTCTCTCTTTAAAAACAAAAACAAAAAAAAAGCACCATCCCTGGTTTTTTTCCAATCAGGAATGTAAAACGGGTAGTATTCCCTTCTGACAATGCAAACTCCTCAAATACTCTCCATTTATTAATTGTGCAATGAGCACAATTAATAAAAGAAAAAAAATAGCTAATTCTCTGATTATTAATGTGTCCTCCAGTTACATTTTCAGTGTAATAATAAATTGTGAAATGTGAATTATCTTTCCATTTTCATGTGATAAGAGATCCTCTTCAGAAGCCTATATTATCTGAAACCATCAATCATGGGAATAAAAACAAATTATTACAAATCTTAACTCTCCAATAATCTGTTTTTTTTTCAAAGCCTAATTTTATTATATTCAAATCATATCCAAAGAAAAGGTGTTCAAATGCTCAGCAAAAAAGGCAGGGGTCCATTGGTTTATGCAATGTAACTTTTTTCATATTTGTCTTATATCAGAAATAAACACATTACATTGTCATGTTCCAAAGTCACAGTCAAAAAGTTAAATGCAAAAAAATTAAATATTACTAGAAATATTGGACTTAGAAATCAAGGAGTTTCACAGCTAAGGCATTCGATTTGTCATTTTCTTACCCCATAATGTCTAAATATGAAGGCCTAGAACAGTGTATGACAGGCTTCTACTGTGATACTTATGGGAAACTACCAGCTGATAATAACTAGGTAGATGTCCAATTGGGACCACTGATATCAATTCTAATTATTTGTGTGTTTATACCTTCTAAGTTGTACAAACAACTAGCGTATGTACCCAACAGCCTGATTTTGCTACACTATCATATTTTTATTCCACTGTGACAGAATCAAGAGGCCTTAAAATGAGTGGGAAAGGCTCCCTATGCGGGCATGGGGTGGGGGGAGGGCACCTGGATGGGGCCAAACTCCCAGAACTAAACACAGTGGGTATATCAGGAACATGTTGGGGGTGTGGCTGCACTGTACTGCAGCAGCTATTTGCTCTTGAGGGTCCACAAATGGACTTGGGAAGTAAAATATAAATTAAAGTTACCTAGAGACTATCTTAAATTAGGGCTGATCTATGTCCACACAGTTTTTGTACCACTATATTGATTTAGAAACCAATATAGCTAAATCAATACAACTCCCTAGAGTGGACAGTTATACCACATAAAGGTATATCTTATTCAAATAAGTTATATATAATATAATATAAGCACCTTTGTATGGTATTCAATCAGCTATACCAGTATAAGAACTTTTATATTGTATTCAATAATCTATACCACTTTAATTCACTAAACTGAACCGATATAAGCATCTTTAAAGTTATAACTGCATCCATACTAGGGAGCTGTACCATTTTAACTATATTGGTTTTTAAACCACTCGTTATGGTGGTACAAAAACTGTGTTTAGACCAGCCCTTAAGCTCTCAGTGCAGGGACTATCCCTTTATGTGGATTTGTACAGTGCTTTGCACAATAGGACCTTGGTCACGACTAGGGCTTTGGGAAATACGTCACTATAAATAAATTAATTAATTAAAATAAAAAAAATAATGACATTATGTATCATGTTTTTTCCCCATTCACTAATACCACAGTCTTTGCATAACTTTCAGGCTTCAATATCCATTCATCTGCACCTGAATTTCATCAGACATTAGTCTTCTCTAAAGGACCTTCCTTCAAGCCCTTATGTTTTCTTCATATATCCTCAGACCTCCCTTCTCAGTAAAATATTTTGAGCCAAATCCTTCCTTGTGCCATGCAGGTGTGCTAGAAGGAGAAATGGACATAGGAAGCCTCTGTGTCCATGAAAACAGTAAGACAATATCTCTACTTAGCGCTCAGAAAAGCGCAAGGAGGGGCTCACTTACATATCGGCTAGTCCTCATAAACTTAATGGAGGCAGGAACTGCTGGCTAGGGTATATGGGAAGGGTGCAGCTGACTAAAGTGTATGTTGCATTTGGTGCGCAATGTTCATTTACAAAACAGAAGTAAAGTGCAACAGATAGTGAGACTCACTCTATGCCAGCATTAGAGCTGTCAAATAATACTTAACAACAAACTTATTCAAGGAATGTTGTTATATTTTAAGATAAATGATACGATGAACATTTTATTCTGTTATCTGACCAGCATACAGACATGGCTGAATAACTTGTGAACATATGTAATGAACCATGTATTCAATGACTTGTGATTTTTTTTCAATTAAATATAAAGTGGATAATATCTTTCTATTGGCCACACAGCTCTAACCTGCAGAATGGCAAGTGTGAATCTGGCACTGTTATGTTCTCTTCTCTCTGTTTGCCAGCATCAGTTAAGGGCAGGATTTTGCCTTTTCTATTAGTATATTACATTTTCCAGTGCAACTGTCATTCCACATATCAAGGATGAAATCTCATCCCCATTGAAATCAACTGAAGTTTTCCAATTGACTTCAGTGGAGTCAGCATTTCACTGCAAATACCTATTTCACAGATTACTATTTGCATTCTCTTTTATTTTCAGTTTCTAAAGACAATTATCCCTGCTATTATTGCATGTAGTAGAGCAATTAAAACTATTTACTTTGTCTTGATATAATCTTAATAGGCACAAGGAAACTGAAATAAAAATACAACAGTCTAGGCCTCTGTCTGCAATCAGATCTACAGTTTAAATTTTGAATCCACCAAGAGTCCTAATGCAAGATCAGTCTTTGTTACATATAGTATGTAATTTCTTTTGCCACTGTCATATAATTTCCAATATTTTTCATATTCAAAACCATGTTATACTTCTAACAAGTGAACAAGGGAAAGCCTATTTAATTTTCAGGTTGAAGTGCCTTATTTGGCATTTCAAACCTCAATAACTTCCTGAAGAAAACACTTGGCCCTATTTCATCTTGTATTAAACAAAGTTATTTCTTTTCACTTTTTAGATTATATCTGTGTCCCTAATAGTATCTTTCTCATAGCCTCAGAGAGTCCAGCTAATACGGCATTAAAGCTCTTTCCCATTAAAGCATTCCCTTTTTCCTAGTAATTTTAATTCCCTTTTAAAATAATTGAGACATTTCAATTTTATAAATAAATTATGTCATAACCTAAGTAAACTAAACTGATTCTTTTCCACCTTAGCTCTCTGCTAAAACCAGAAAATGACCTTGAAAACTCAAAATGTAACAGTTTACAGATTTTTAGTCTATAGCTCTCTCAAAATAAACACGATGGGACTTTAATCTGGTCCTATAACATTGTGCTAATCTTACATCCTTCCCCATGGACTGTGCCTCAACATGATGGAAAGGCTTGAGTAATCCTATGACCCTGAGAACTATGCTGGCAAGAATATAACTGGTAGGGCCACCCATGCCAGATTGGCTCCTACCCTTCAGCCTGACCAAAGGCAGTCCACCTGTCCTCCTGCTAAGAAGTTGGAAGAGGGCTAACAACCTGTTCCTGTAAAAAACAAAGCCGTTACAGAACTATACACTACTTCTCGGCTCAATATTGGAAAGCTGTGATGAAGGCCCTATGTTCCTCATGGAATAAAGAGGCGTAAATCAAGCCAGTCTTATGGACTATACAGTATTTTAAATTAGACTTGGACTTACGTTGGAAAATATAATGTCTGGTAGTATGCAGTTATGGACAACATTTTGATTTTCACTTTAAATTTCTATCTACATTGTTATCTACCTTAAGAAATTGACCTTGTGTGGTATGTGGGATATCTTTACTCAGATTATTCATGCCAATACATTAAATGCAAAAATGCTAATCACACAAGGTCAAATTCTGCATTCCTTAATAAAATAAATTTCCACTAAACTCTAACATTTGGTAAAGTAAGGACTACAGAATATAGCTCATAAACACCAGGCCCAATCTGAAAACCCTTACTCTTCCAAATAACCATGTGAGTAAAACCTCATTGACTTCCGTGGGATTACTTGTTCTTTTTTTAGGGCAGGAAAAACAAAGGAAGACATCCTGGCCCCACTGAAGTCAATGGTAAAGCTCCATTGACTTCAATGGAGTCAGGATTTCACCTAAAAGTGTAAAACTAGGATTATAAAAGAAAAAGTTACAGTTATTGTGGCCAGAGAGAATACAGTGTAACTTTATTCCATACAGCATCTTTCACATAAATTGCATCCGAAAACATAAGAAACTGTAGTACACTTCAAATGCATCAAGTGAATTTCAGAGTATAGGATGTCACATAGGACCCACTGGCAGCATTAAAACTTGAACCATCAGTAGCAACATATATTTTACTTGCAAGAGTTTTTAAAAGACAGATAAGCAAATATTTGGAGAAAAATATACATTTCACAGAGGTAGAGGCCTGCTCATTTCTTATTCAGAGACTGTTTGTTCTCATTTGCTGAATAAAAACATACAGTAAGTAATCACAACTTGATCAACTAAGAAAAATGAAACTGACACACGCAAGTAGGCAAACTGCAATTAGACCCATTCTTTCAAAGCATTCACGGCTATCAAGCTGTGGCTACCTGAATTGAGTCAGGTTGTATTTAAATTATGAGTCTCCCAGAAATGTACATCTCAAAAACTTTCATCACAAGAAGGCTAGACATTGTTAAAACAAAATTTTAATGTAACCTACAATAAGGGGGTCTCCCCCTCCAAGTGAGTGAGATTAGGCAGGGCTGATTTTACTCTTAGGCTTTTTTAACATGAAGAATCGAAACAATGTATTAATAATCTCTCTTTCAAACTACTAGTGAATGGGGCTAATTGCAAAGGTTGTTAACAATATGAAGAAACAAAGTATTTTGCCTCGTTTTAAATACTAGAACCTAAATTAACCTGCAACTTCGTTTGAACTGGATATGAAAGTTGCGTGCGCTTTTTATAAGCACAAAGAAACCCACACGCTCTTAATTCGTTAAAACCCAGAAGATGAGCTGTAGTCAAACCGGGCTCTAAATCTAACTTTAACATACATGTTGCACAGGTTCTGAAATTAAATGTAGAAAGAGGCTCGACTCGTTTCCTGTTTTAGTGCAACAGACGATTTGATTCCACCTCTATGGAGTGCAATCCGGTTGCAGAAAAGATGGCAAAAGGAGAAACTTTCAAGGAACTGCGAGGACAATCACGATTTATAAAATACTCCACTAAATACGATTAAAGCAACCAAAAAAAAAAACCCCAACCACCACCACCACCCAGGGATCCCTAAACCGGTGCACTACACCCTTGTAAAAGCAGTGGACTCTCGTCTCACCTTCCATGCTGCTGTTCCACGTGTGCTCCCTGCTCCACGTGCTAGTCCAGGGCTCTAGGATTGTCAACTGCAGCAGGCGGGAGATTCCCAGCGACTGGGCTTCCGCTCTGGATAGGAGACTGTGACATCAGGCATTTAAAGGGACAGGAACTCATTGTCTGTGTGATTAGAGCGGCGCCGGGTGGTGGTTTGAAAACCTCGTGCAAAACGGTCTGCGAGAACACACAGCCCCTGGCATCCCTTTCATGAGTCTGGGTGCAAAATGTCAACCTCTGGCAGGAGACATGGGTCCATTTCAGAAGTAGCAAGTATGATGGTTCATTAACTCATGTAAACAGTCATTCGTTTCATGTGATTGACATGTGTTTAATTCCAGGCACAAAAAATGCCACCTCGACAGCTAAAATGTGTTACCAGCAAGTTATCTATAGTGGGAGGAAATTGGTGTGTTTTTGAGAGTTACACTTTTTAGACCATGCATTTTGATAGGCGGAGGCAATTGGATTAGTGCTAAAATAAACATTTAAAATGTCATTAGGATTTGTTAAAAGGCTTCTTCATAGTCCTGTAACCTCAGATTTATCAACATCATAACGTTTTACTCTTCTCCAGCACCCTTTATCCCAATGTGCTTTGCAAACAACCTACACTGCAGATTTCAGAGTAGCAGCCGTGTTAGTCTGTATCCGCAAAAAGAAGAACAGAAGTACTTGTGGCACCTTAGAGACTAACAAATTTATTAGTCTCTAAGGTGCCACAAGTACTTCAGAGGCACTGTAATGCAGATATCTGAGGGATATAGGGTCCTGCCTCACCAATCTGTGTGCAGGATGCTTAATAACAGTGCAAAGGAAGGGGGGGGGTTGGTAGGGATATAAGGTCAAACTCCTATTCTCACACATCCGGAGAAGTGGGTATTCACCCACGAAAGCTCATGCTCCTATACGTCTGTTAGTCTATAAGGTGCCACAGGACTCTTTGCTGCTGTTCTCACACAAAGCACCAGTGGATCAAAAAGTGCCATGGCAAACCCTACTCTTAGAAAAAGGGTCACAACAAACATCATGGATCTTTATCTCCATGTCTGCAGAGATGTCTTTCTGACTTGCCAAATAAAGAAGCAATGGCAGGGTCCCCAGAAGCATGCAGATACTACTCGGAGAGAGCAGCAAGGTGTATGAGACAGAATAACAACGCTTGCATTCATGGAGCTACAGCAGTGGCAGAGTTGGGAATAGAAGCCAAACCCATGTCCTATTCCCTGGATTACATTGTCTCCCCAGAAGCTTCTGAAGGACTCCCAAAAGCATGGGATCCATCCTGGAGGTGTCATTGGTGAAACAGGGAATAAGGTCTTATGTGACTGCCCCGCTCCATGATCCCATTACCAGAAAGGGAAACTGGGCTCTGAGTTGCTGAGGATGTTATAACACCCCTAAAATGTGGTGCCCTAAGTCATCACATGTCTTGACACATACATACTGTATTTTTCTTAGTTCCCAGTGACTTGTTCCAGGGAAGTTTCTTCACATGCACAACGTGATTAAAAATACATTGTTCTTTCAAAGGAATGGCCAAAGTTCGTTCAAGGAATTCCACATGTCCCATGTCTGCCCTCATCTTTAATACAAACAGGAAGTCAACAGATACTACAGTTTCCAGCATGCATGACCCATCTTGGTCCAGTTGAACTACTGTTGTCTGTAAGATATATGTCTCCATATTAACATAAAAGACAGATGCAATGTGTTCCATTCAAGCAATTTGCCATTGTAGCCCGCATTTGTGAAAATAAATTACCACTCCTTCCGTAAAGCAGGTGATCTAATGGGTCCATAATCCATTAAAACATGTTTCCATTTAAAAAATGGTGCTTATCATTTATACAGTGGTTTTCATGTTTGAAATCCTTTACAAGTATTCATTCCCACAATACCCCATAAAAGCCATTTGGGGGCTACTTAGTTTCAGTCATCTATTAGTTACTCAAAAGACAGTAACAACTATATTGCTAAGAATGATTTGACAGGAGTAACTCAGAACTACCTTGCCTTGGTGGGTTTGTGACTCATTTCGTACAATTTGGCGAGGGTAGTTAAGGACTTTGTTTGAATGAGTGTTGCAATAGCATGCCATCATGCCCACACTCAACATGAACTAATATTTTCTTTCTTTATATTTAATTTCCTTTATGTGTAACTTGGACTGGTACTGTTTTTACATCATGTAAACATGGTGACATGGTCGTCAGAGACTTGCATCAACACTGTTTTCTCTGTGTTATTCACCCTCACAGGTTTGCATATATATTAACATGATATTGCTGAGACAACACTAGGCCTATCTTTAGTCTGAACAAAGGAACGTCAGTGATTGTTAGCTTTAAAAAAAAAAACAAAAATAACTCCGCTGTTTAAAAAATTACAAATTACAAAGATGCCTAATAAATACCAATAATGATTAACTCCATTCAGAAACCTTTACTGCTAATGATGAATCATCTTTGTTCCTACAACTCAACAAAAAATAGCATGAAACTGGGTCTAATAAACACTTGGGAACCAAATCAGCTGAAGTTTTGAGTCTGCAAGAATTCACACGTTAACTAAAAATAGTTTTGCAATTTGTTTATCAGAGTTCAGAATTATTTACCAAGAAATGGCCTTATGAAATTTTAAATGGCCTAGATATTACAATCTACGCATCAGCAACCAGCATCATCACAAGAACAATCAGCTCATGACATGATTTGACATCATCTTATATCTGTATGTGCAACTTCAAGCTCTGATGAGACAAAAATAGTGTAGAGCGAAAGTAAGGGGGGGAAATTAATTCTTTAGATTAAGGCTTCTATGATTATTATCAATATGGAATACTTAATTTTTTAAAAACTATGTTTTACTTAATTCGGCTTTTGTGTTTTTAGGACTTGCAGCTTGCTTATGATCTATTTATTTGACAGTTGAGAAATTAAATAAAAGCATTGGAGTAAGAACTGGACTGAGAATTAATTTACGTTGTTACTTGACATTTTATGGGAACGATTATATCTCTAAGATTATGGAGGCCCAGTCATGCAACCCATACTTCTGCAAGTAGTCCCTTTGAAGTCAATGAGAGTACTCATGCAATGATTGCAAAATCGAGAGACGAAGGTATTGGTGAATGAAATGGTGAACTGAATAGATCTTTCAAAAGACATAAACTGAACATGGCTCTGCTGTGTGATAACAATACAGCCCAGGGATGTGATTCTAAGAGTTATTTTTTGTGACATCCTGAAGACTGCATTCTGACTGCATCCAGTTTCTATAACCCAAAGAGGGAGAAGAGATAGACACTCCATGAAAGTCCCTGAGCACCTCACTGTTCCCAGTTTGTTCGGTGTCAAAGGTCCTGAGACACTACAGTATTGGATGACAGTATAAAACCCTGAAAAAAAGAAAAGAAAATATCGATAATATAGAAATAACCATCTTTGTAAGGATTATTAAAACTCTGAATGTTGACAACAGATGGAAGTACAAGAGACTTTATAAAATAAAATACTATTATTATTCCTTTTGACCCAAGCAGTTAGCCAGTATTTTGAGGTCTTGGGATAACTATTGTTATGTTTAGTTTACCTGTATTAAATTCAAAATTAGACTCATTGCGCCTGGAAATACCCATTGCAACAGAAAAGTCAAAGCTGTAGGAACTAGTAGAAGTTACAGGATGGCTTCAGTGGAAGCAGGGAAGGATTGGGTTGTCTCTTCAGGGGACTGAGAAGGGACTGCCATTAAAAAAAATGCTTTCATCACCTGAACTCTTTTTTCCATATGCACATTTTGCTGTCTGAATTAAATTGTAAACTCTTTGGAGCAGGGACTTTGGCTTAGTTTGTATTTTGTAAATCTCTGTGTACTGTTACAAGTATGAATGTTTATTATTATTATTGAAAACACCCAAGATGAGACTTTTTAGCCTGGGTGTTTGTGAATTATAACATATTTATTGATCTATCAAGGACCAGTAAGACGAGAAGCATTATCCGAACGCTAGTATACTGACTCTAAAATACAACTTAATTCTTACTATAGAAAGTAAAATACACCAAGAGACAGATGCACAAATAAGTTTATTGTATATTAATGCTCTATATTAAGGAATTTTTGTTTAGTAGATGAATGTAGCGTTGTTTCATTCTCAGAAGACTTTTCTATGTATTTGTACAGCACCTAACATATTGGAGCCAGTGGCGCTATCACAAGAATAATAGGTAAATAAATAGTGTTTAAGGAAATAAACCAAACTATATCACTTATTTTTTGGTTGACAAAGAATCTTTTTTAAGAAGAAAATGCTGTTCACAGATCTATTAAGAAGATGACCTAGCTGCTTCTAACTAAATATCATACTGAATTTGAAAGGAATGAGTCATTTGGCTAGAGACATAGATCATAAGTCTCAATCTACAGAGATTCAAAACTGCAGACAAAGCTTTATAATGGAGAGATTCTTATTTTACAATAATTAACAAGTGGGATAATGAAAGTTTGTGTGGGACAGTCAAGTTAAATTTGGGCATAAACATCCTCTGGAACAGACTGAGATATGACTAGTATATAACGGACACAGATTAGAACTGAATCACTTTGCCGATATCACATAAGTGTGAAAAGTTAACTTTGAGTAAAACTGAAAATCTTTGACACAGAGGAGTTCTAGACCTTTTTGAGATGGTCCTAATTTTAAATTAATCAACTACTCATAGAAACTAAAACTGAACCCCTTTTGACATATTCCTTACACCTGAGCCACCTAGTCTAGACATAACCGTTAAGTCTTCTTTAACTTGAGTAAACTGAAATAACTAAAGCAGCACCAATGTTTAGTCAGGAAACTTTAAATAACATGAAAATTGGAGAATAAATAGTTTAAAAACACTAATGTTTTAGTCCATAATTGTGTTTTCTATCTCAACATTTTACTTTCATAATTCAATATTATCCCCTCGGGAGGTTTCTTTCTTTTTTTCTTTCTTTCTTAATACTGCTAGCTAAAGTCTTGGGCATGTTTTCCAAACACGGTTATATGGCTGTTTCTAACAATGTCAAATATGAATACTATGTCCAGGCACATTTTCTGAACATGGTTATGTTAACACCATTTTTAGAAATGCAGTATTACCAGCCCCAAATTTTAAAAAATTACCAAGCCCCCAAAAATCATGAGATTGGGTTAAAAATTATGATTTTTAAAAACAATAAATCTGATGTTCTTTTTGTTTGAATTTTGGATTTTGATACAAGATCACATTTTCAAGCTTTTTGCCACAATCAGTGCTAAAAATTTACTTAACATTTAAAAAAGTTGAGATTCTCAACTCATCACATGCCTCCAAAAGCTGGGGCTTTAAGAAAAACATTAAACATTGCAAGGCTCACAATTAAATTGTGAAAGCTGACACAGCGGAATGGGGACACAAACCACAGTGTCACTGTGTCTAGCAGTGGTTTATAAACATGGTTATAGTGCAGTGCCGTTTCTATCTGTGCGAAGGAGGGGCAGACATCACTATGTCCCAGATCTCCCAGGGTCCCTGAAGGTTTTTCTAATATTGTTGCTAGTTGTGCCAGCCAGGATATAGAGCACTGTGTTATGGTATTTGGAAATAATTTCTGGGCGTAGTTATGATAGTTTCTGCTGGTGTGGGCCACAGAGGTGTTGAGGATAGATGGCATAGTGATGCTCTGGGTGCTTCAAGCCCAAGGAAGGAAAATTATGCTATAATGATCAGCTTTTGCACTTTGCAACTTGGTTTACTATGCGGGGGTGCAGAATGGGGTAGGGGCTGGAAAGGGAGACCCCCAGTAGTTTTATTAAAGAGGGGGGATGCTGTCCTATCCAGGCAGATTTTCTGCAAGGTCATCTCCTATCTATCAGCCCCATCTGGCCTTTCAAGTGCGCAACTGACTGAGATAGCCCCGCCCCCCATGAGAGAGGGACGCCCCTTAAGTGAGGAAAGAGGCGCCTCTCTGGAGAATATAGGTAGCAAATGGGAGCAGAAAGGTGGCGGGAAAAGCTGGTAGGCTTCGCATGCATCCGCCGCAACAGCCGTAAAAACGGCGAGGAGAGCATTTGGCCTCGCGCTGCGGCCCCGGCAGGCGGAAAAAAGGCGGGAAGGGCTGTTGGCCTCGCGCTGCGGACGCTACAGGCGGAAAAAAGGCGGGAAGGGCGATTGACCTCGTGCTGTGGACCCGACAGGCGGAAAAAAGGCGGGAAGGGCATTTGGCCTCGTGCTGCGGATGCGACAGGTGAAAGAAAAGGCGGGAAGGGCAGTTGGTCTCGCGCTGCGGACGGGACAGGCGGGAAAAAGGCGGGAAGGGTATTTGGTCTCGCGCTGCGGACGCGATTGGCGAGAAAAAGGCGGGAAGGACATTCGGCCTCGCGCTGCTGACGCGACAGGCGGAAAAAAGGCGGGAAGGGCATTGGGCCTCGCACTGCAGCCCCGGCAGGCGGAAAAAAGGCGGGAAGGGCATTGGGCCTCGCGCTGCGGACGCGACAGGCGGAAAAAAGGCGGGAAGGGCGATTGGCCTCGTGCTGTGGACCCGACAGGCGGAAAAAAGGCGGGAAGGGCATTTGGCCTCGTGCTGCGGATGCGACAGGTGAAAGAAAAGGCGGGAAGGGCAGTTGGTCTCGCGCTGCATACGGGACAGGCGGAAAAAAGGCGGGAAGGATATTTGGTATCGCGCTGCTGACGCGATTGGCGAGAAAAAGGCGGGAAGGACATTCGGCCTCGCGCTGCTGACGCGACAGGCAGAAAAAAGGTGGGAAGGGCATTTGGTCTCGCGCTGCGGACGCTACAGGCGGAAAAAAGGCGGGAAGGGCGATTGACCTCGTGCTGTAGACCCGACAGGCGGAAAAAAGGCGGGAAGGGCATTTGGCCTCGTGCTGCGGATGCGACAGGTGAAAGAAAAGGCGGGAAGGACAGTTGGTCTCGCGCTGCGGACGGGACAGGCGGAAAAAAGGCGGGAAGGGTTTTTGGTCTCGCGCTGCTGACGCGATTGGCGAAAAAAAGGCGGTAAGGACATTCGGCCTCGCGCTGCGGACGCGACAGGCGGAAAGAAGGCGGGAAGGGCATTGGGCCTCGCGCTGCGGACGCGACAGGCGGAAAAAAGGCGGGAAGGTCATTTGGCCTCGCGCTGCGGACGCGACAGGAGGGAAAAAGGCGGGAAGGTCATTTGGCCTCGTGCTGCGGACCCGACAGGAGGGAAAAAGGCGGGAAGGTCATTTGGCCTCGCGCTGCACGGGCGACAGGCGGGAAGGGCATTTGGCCTCGCGCGGCGGACGCCACAGGCAGAAAAAAGGCGGGCAAGGCGACTAGGCTCGCGCTGTAGCCGCGACAGGCGAAAAGAAAAAAAGGCGGGCAGCGCAGAGCTGTTGGTCACGTGCCGCGGCGGTTAGCCCGCTGCGGGCGGGGGCGGGGCTGCGAGGGGCGCTTGAGCGCCGTGCCCCGCCCCCTCTCCTCGGCAGGGAGCGAGGGTCGCGCGGGAGGGGGCTGCGCCTGACCATGCAGGGGGGCGGCTGGGGGCTGAGCCCGCCGCTCGACAGCGCCTCCCTCCTGTCCCTGGGGGTTTTGTTCAACTCCTTGCTTGCTCTGACCCAAGGTAACCGGGGAGCATGTTGTCCTCACTCTCTGTGGCGGCTTCCCGGCTCTCCAGCTCTTAGCCGGCGGCTGTGGATGGCAGAGGCACACCAGGTTCTCCCTGTGGCGCTCACTCTGAGATCAGAGATTATAAGGGGCCATTGTAGCCTCCCAGAACACCTTATCCCCTGAGATCAGAAATCATCAAGGCTTCATGTTCTGTGTGGGTCACCACCAATACCCCTTTACCTCTTGGCCTAGCTCTTTGGGAAGCCAGACGCCAGAGGGGGCCATCCCACTGTCCCAGAGGCCTTCAGTGAAACCATGGGTCAGGAGTCATTGAGGGCCCCCAAAATATTGGGACAACGGTCTTCACACCCATTTGGGGCTCTCCTGAGAGAGAAGCCCTCGCACACGTACTGGGCCCCAGTGCTCATCAAAAGGGGGGCCGACTCCCTTTACACTGCTCAGTGGATATGGAAACTGGAGCATAGAAACATGGGCCTCACACTCTCCAGAAGGTCACTAATGCTGTGGCTTCCCTGAACCCCACCTTTGTCAGAGAAATCAGGGCCTCCTGCAACCTCAGCGGGTGCACCCCTAACGCAATCCCAGCTGTGGTGAGATGCCCTTCTGAAGTGGGTGTTACATAACCGTAGTTATGGATTCTTTTGTCCCAAAGGCAGATGGGGTGTCTGGGAGTTGGGGGCCACAGCAAATTATATAAAAAAAATTCCTTTCAGAGACTGTTAATGGAAATCTCTAACCTGTTCACTGAAATCTGTAACTATGCAGAGATGCTGGGGTTGATCAAAGACAGTGCTTGGCATAAGCAGACAAAGCAATTGCTTAAGGACCCTGAGCAACTCACAATGCCCCCCCCATTAATTATTAGTAGATATTGTATGGGGATGCCCCCCAAAATATTCCTGTTTAGCACCTCCAATGGATTAGCACAGGCACTGCTATTGATTAGTTAAGCGGTGCAAAGCACTTCCTTCACCTTTTGGGCAGAGGGTGCTGTTTCCACAGAACTTTCTGACCTGGGTAGTGAATGACTAGGATTAGAAATTGAACCCAGGACTTTAAACAGCAGAAAATGGTTCAAACCAGTAGGTAACTCTTCTGGCTCCAAACTCCACGTTTTTGTTTATTATGTATTTATATCAGGGAAGTAATGCCCATTCTGTAAATTTCATGCAAGCTTGACAAGTTTTGTAGCTGAGAACTGCAAATTTTTAAACAGCTTCCTTAATTATACTGCTCTACAGCCAAAATGCTTCTGAAATACATGTAGTCAAACTTTACTAATTCTGGGTCACTGAGAACAAAAATGATGCTTAAAATTGTTCATTGGCTCTAGTTTTCAAGTTATACTATTGGGTCAGTATATACGACCCTTGACTTGGGAATGGCGGAGGATAAGTGAGTTATAAAGGGAAGTGATCTCAATTTAAACCAGAAATGACTAAAATACATCTTTGACTGGATCTATGAATAAATCTATGACTGGGTTTGGACAGTACTTGCTTTTTAGGCAAAACAATGAATGATGCAATCTGAAGCTGGTATTGCGTCATACATGATATGAATTGCATCATGTTATTCCTAGAAGTCATGGATGATGCAATCATAATGAAGCTTACATCACTCTGCTGAACAAATTGCCCTATATCAGCTCTAGAAATCATAGTGTCGTGCTCTCTTATTTGTCAGTGTTTGATTTTGCAAAGGGACACATTTCTGTTTAGCCAAAGTAAGCAGAGATGCCTCGTACTTGTGTGAACAGTGCAGATAACTTCTGCTGTTTGTGGTGAAGTGACTTTTGCATCACAAAAGCTTAGTATAAGCACCATGGTTAAGAAAGCCTATCACCTTTATTTTGGCTGCAAAATTGGAGATCAGGACAAGAGGTGGGCCCCAAACATATGCTGCAACACTTGTGCAACGAATCTTCGCCAGTGGTTGAACAGGAAAAGGAAATGTATGCCTTTGCAGTGCCAATGATTTGGAGAGAGCCAACAGATCATACCAGCAATTGTTACTTCTGCATGGTGCCTCCAGTTGGGAAAGGTGTGTCAAAGAAGAAAAAGTGGACTGTGCATTATCCAAACATCAGCTATACGCCCAGTACCCCCACGGAGAAGGACTGCCGGTTCCTGATGCACCAGAATCATTCTCACTTGAGTCAGACGAGGAAGAGGATGAATCTTCTGGTCCTGAACCATCAATGTCACAGGACCCACATTTTCTCCCATCCTCCTCCTCTGAACCACACCTCATAACACAAGGTGAACTGAATGACTTTGTCAGGGATTTGGAACTACCCAAGAGTAAGGCAGAGCTGTTGGGCTCCAGAATACAGCAGGGGAATCTCCTGGCAGGTGATGTTAGGGTTTCCATGTTCCGTGACCGTCAAAAGGATCTTGTCCCATTCTTCTTCATGGAAGGTGATCTTGTAGCCTGCAACATCGATGGCAGCCCTCAACGTCGTTCATGATCCAGATGAGTGGAGACTGTTCGTTGATTCATCGAAGACGAGTCTTAAAGCTGTTTTACTGCATAATGGAAATGTTTTGCCATCAATTCCAGTTGGTCATGCAGTCCATATGAAGGAAACCTATGACAACATGAAACAACTTTTGAGGTGCATAAACTATGACCAACATCAGTGGCAGCTTTGTGGCGATTTGAAGGTTGTTGCTCTCTTGCTTGGTCTGCAGACTGGATACACAAAGTACTGCTGTTTTCTCTGCAAATGGGATAGTCGTGCGAGAGATTCCCACTACATCAAGAAAGATTGGCCACTCCGACAGTCATTGGAGCCTGGGAGGAAAAGAGTTCAGCATCCACCACTTGTTGAATCAAGGAAGATTTTGTTACCACCCTTACACATCAAGCTGGGTCTGATGAAGAACTTTGTCAAGGCCATTGACAAAACACAAGCAGCTGTCAAGTACCTCCGTGGAAAATTTCCAAGGTTAAGTGAAGCTAAGATAAAGGAAGGTGTCTTTGTTGGTCCTCAGATTCGTGAACTTCTTCAAGATGATGCATTTGATCACGCACTGCGTGGCAAGGAAAAGACGGCATGGAAAGCCTTCCAGTTAGTGGCAATAAATTTTCTCGGAAACAACAAGACAGATAACTACAGGTTGTTGGTGGAAAACCTCCTCAAGGCATACAAAAGCCTTGGTTGCAACATGTCACTAAAGATACATTTTTTGCACTCTCATCTAGATTTTTTTCCACCGAACTGCGGAGCAGTGAGCGACGAGCACAGTGAGTGATTTCACCAGGACATTGCAACAATGGAGAAACGCTATCAGGGTAAATGGAGCCCATCAATGCTTGCAAACTATTGCTGGACAGTGACAAGAGATGCTCCATTTAATGAATACAAGAGACAAGCCAAGAAGCGCCGAGTAGACACTGAATAGGACTAAACTATGTACATAATATTTTTTTGCCTTTTGTTTCATAATAAATTTTATTTATATAACCCTTTTGCTGATTTTTAAAGTGTTACATAAACAGGACAAGTGAAATATCATGGAAAACAACCATAAACACATGAAAAGACCTAGGTTTACAATTTATGATTAAAACTCTACTATCTACACAATATACATAGACATAAAATGTAAAAACTTAAATATCTTAGAAACAGTAGCCAATCAGTTGTTTTAATTGTCATATTTGACTTCAGCACATCAAAATACATAATAAATAGCACATTTTATCTCTGAAGCAGACGACTTCTCAAAAATTGTAGACCAGTGTTAGTTACATTTTTTTGTGTGTGTGAAAGTTCAATATTTAGCCAGTTTGGAGGCTCCAAAGTCAAGACAGGTTTACTACTCGAACAGTAAACAGGAGTCCCTTTTTTAAGAAAAGGATGGAAGGGAGGGGAACTGCAAGAATAAAATAAAAGGGGAAACAAACTACATTCAAATTTGATTTTTAAAATGTTTTTTTTAAGTATTACTGTATTTTCTCTACAGTGGAAGCTGCAATTGATGAAGAACAATATTCTGTTAAAGTAATTAAAAAGAATTACATTTATGGCAACATCAAACATCAAGGTGATTATTTTTATAGTTAAGATCTAAGTAAGCATTTGAATGCAGTATTAATACAAATATAATAAATATAACAATAAAGCATATAAACTAATGTACATATGTAGGTGACTGTGGCTGTGTTATTAAACCAAGAATTCCAAATCCTAATTACATAGAAAATTACATAATTCTTCAAGCATATAAACAGGAAATGGATTTCATAAAATAGGTAACTAAATTTTTTACTTCAAATTATTCCCAACTGGAACAATTCAATTACTGTAATCTGAAAGCTGTCAACAAATCATAGCCACTGTGCAATAAAGGACATTGTAAACAGAAAGATCTTTGAATTAAGTGATTGCACAGAGCAGTAGGATGTGCACTTAATGGGTTTTTATATAAAATGAAAAAGGTATTGGCAAAATGATAATTCATTCTACAAGCTATCAATATTGCACAATCTTGGAGAGTCTGTTTCAGTAAGGACTGTAAGTCAAGTATGCAGAACTGTGTTTTGGCCTAGGCTATAATGTTTTTAACTGAATCACAGTAAAAGAAAGATAAAAGAGAATAATTATGTATTTTTAATCAAAGGACGGCGTATACATTAGACATGGTCCCATTCTGACACACATGGAGGTGGGTTTGAGAAAAAACTTGTTTTGAGGTAAACGGTGTTTAAAAAGCCTTTGTGCCAAGGTGCAGAGAGTCCAAACTGCTCTCTAAATACCTGTTTACTACTACATGGTGGGTAACTTAGAGTGGCAGAGTATTTGGGGATGGCGAATGGTCGTGCCTGGTGGGAAACAAGTACAGTTACTGGCATAGTACCATTGATGGAAACCTGTTACACACCCAACAGCAGTGGAAAATGTATTTATTCCATACCCATTGTAACAGATCCCACAAATTCTGTACCTGGGATATAGAGTAGGGCTATAGCTTATTCATTTCCATATGGATCCAGTCTGTACTTGTTCATTTCTTTCCTTTTTGTTCATTTACCAGATTGACCCCATAAAGTATCTGATTGGTCAGCACAGTTAATAGAATTCATATAATAGATTTATTCTACAAAAAGTTTAACACCACATGTTTACAACTACCTATTAAAGTTACAATGGAAACTAATTTAGAAAAACTCTAAAGAAGAACTTTAATTTGGGTGGGAGGTGAGCCAAAGTCAATGGGAGCACAATTTATTATTTAATGAGAAATTAAATAGATCATATTAGAAAAATGCTCTTGAATCTTTATGTTTTTCAGGGGTGTAAAATCTAAGTGCTGACAGTGGTCAATTTATTGTATTTTAGCACGAGCCTTTATTATATTAAAGCATTAACCTTTATCAGAATACACCATGGGAACAACAAGAGCTGCTGGCGATTCCAACAATACTGTTCCCATGATGCAGAGCTGTGGTTTAACAAACACTTTCCCCCTTTCCCCACTATAGAATTTTGTAAGCATTTAATGTCAGAATAAGCGTTCGGGAACTTCTTGCCTTCTCACCACCTCAGCTGCAAACTGGAGATCTGATATTCTTAGGCTGTCAAATCTTTGGGACTGGGACCATATTTTCCAGTATATCTGGACAGTATGAAGCACATTGTGGACAGTTCCACAGTACTAAAGAATAATAATAATAAATAAGGCCATTAAGAGATTAGTGTAATGCTGAACTAATTTTGCAAGTTGGACCTAAAAAAGTAAAGAATTAAATAGTGTGTGTATATATATATATCTATATAAATTGATATTTAGTAATTTCGTTCAGTTTCAGCATTGCTGGTCATTTAATTCATTCACTTGTATTGCAGTGAACATTTATGTTAAAGTGTATACAAATAGTCCATTTCTAGTATGCATGGATTTGGCACTTTCTCAGAAAGAAGTAATAGATCCAAACTATTTATGGATTGGACCCAATGGAAAGAATCTAAAAGGCAAGTTACTTTCTCCTCATTACAGTTTATATACAGTCTTACTGGTTCCATGTTTATTCCATCACCTACTAACCCACAGAATCTGATTTTTATGAATATCACATAACTAGAAGCAATCCATATGTAATGGCAAAAATGAAAAATTCTGTTGAGATAGATCGTTGTTTTCTGTTTCTCTACTCTTTTACAGAAAAATAATAATTCCATCACTAATGGTTGAGTAGATTTCAGTATTCTGTATGTGAGATCACGCTTTCTAAGTTTTTGGTGATCCCTATCATCAGTGAGATGGTGTGACTTATGGGTCATATTATCTTATGTGAATTTATTCATGAATGCTTTCATTAACCTTCATTTCTTTAAGCCATTTTCCATAAGAAATAATAATGTGTGATTAGTCAGAATTTGTTTTGAAGCTCTTCCTGATTTCCTTAAAGAAAGGAGGTAATTTTCTTCATATAACTGACACAGATCTATAAAGTAGATTAAGGAAGCAGGGCTGGGGATTGAATATCCAATCGTGCACTTAAGGGGAAACTTGAAGCACTATTAAAAATCACTGCTTGGTAACCAAATGGGTGAGAGATTATGGAGAAGGTGGAGCGCCACGCCTAGTGGGCTGGGTTGTTGTTTGATTTGGGATTTTTCTGTTTGAATCTATATTTTCCTTTTTTGTTGCTGTTAACTAAGCACAGACAGGATCAAGAATAAAACTGTGGAGAAAAGTTTCACTTGGTAAAAGACTTCGTAGCCGATCCAATTGGCCCACTCCATCAGTTTACAGATGTAAACACACAAACATTCCCCATTCCACTAGTTTGAACACCAACAATGGTATTATGAATACCATAAATGAAAAAAATGAATTACTTTTTTGAAAACTAATATTAATCAGGTAGTTTCCTGTTTCCATTTTAGGACAAAGTTACGTCAATCTCACTGAAACAGGAAAACTGATGGTGAGAGGTTTTCAGGAGTCTATGTCTGGATCTTATACTTGCACTCTTTCTTATAAAACCATCAACACTGACATACAAGAAGAGAGAGAGAAATTTAAGACATATAAATTTATGGTATATGGTAAGACCATACAAATTTGCTGGTACACTAGTGCATGTGATTTTTCTGAATATTGGTTTATTAAACACAATTAGTTATCACTGTACTCCAGAATGTAAGTTACATTTTCAAGCACCTTGGTGTTTAACATCTTTATTATTCTAAATACCTATTTTTGAAAAGTCAGTTCGATACAACTTTGATTTCAATCAAATCAACACAACTGCCAGGAGCATGTGGTGACTGTCCTTGAGAATGAAATAATCTTTACCTTTGGGAAAAATAGATGAGGTCATTGCCTTCTTCCTGCCATCCCCCAAAGGTACCCAAGGTCAGAAGAGGAGGCTCTGGTGTGGCTGTGATCTTGTTCCAAAGAGGTGTCAAAGATGGGCCTCTGTCCTGGTCTGATCTTAGTTGATGACATATGTTACAAGTGGTGGAAGGGAGACAGATTGTGCAGTTTAGCAACCCCATCATTCTCCCAAAAACAATTATAAAAAAATAAATGAAAGGAGAAAGAAACAGATGTAATTTCTCTTTCCAGTCAGACTTCAAAACTCTCCACCCTAAAATGCAGGTACATGAAGTACTTCCTTTAACAACTTCTCATCACATTTCAGTTATGTCTACTTTTTAAGCAAGTGCACAGGCTGAAAAATGGCCATGTTCTGTAGCTATTTTGACATATAACATTTTCCCATGTTTGGTATTTAGGCACATAGTCATATAAAAATATAGTGCGTACAAATACAAAAATTCTTGTGCATATCAAACTAAATTAATAGTGTAACACCATTTAAGTCAGGGAAGCTATATCAAGGATGCATTTGGCCCATCATGCTTAATAAGTAAACAAATTGGTTTGCCTCTAAATAAAAGTCTATTTAAGATATAAGGTACAAAGAATAGTACTGCATAGGAAATCTAATATGTGTGGGACAGACATTATATTGCATGTACTTATGTGTATACTAATTCTTTTAAGCATATCGGGAGCCTGACTACACATACCAGATATCTGTTCGGTTTACTACAAAAGAGTGCAGACTAGCAGCTAATGGTCAATTCTTTGAAGAGCTGAAGAAAATCTTGAATGATTTAATCTCTGATTTGACATGTCATGTTATAGAACCATCATACAAATGTCATGTCATCAAGATACCAAAGCATGGCCTCCTGGATGAGCTATTTGTTACTTTTCAAGGTAACAGATTTAAGCATTTGTTTAAGAGGTAGTGTCACACTGTTACTTTATTAACAAAAGAGTTAAATTAAGGACAATATAAATAACATTTGCAATTATATCAGAGTCATGTTCCCTCGTATGTTGCTTCTCTTCTTTTCTTCAGAATTTCTGTATTTTTTCTTGTTAGCCCATAGATGGAGCTATAATGCAGCTCATGAGTTAGTTGAATTTAGAGAATTTTTTCACTTGACCAGAGCTCAGAGAGCCAGGAAAACACTTTTTACAACCTTACTGGCAAAGGTTATTCTCTAACAGGGTGTTGTTTGCAAAGGACCTTGGGAAACATAGGAACGGCCATACTGGGTCAGACCATAGGTCTGTCTAGCCCAGTATTGTGCTTTCTGATAGTGGCCAATGCCAGGTGCTTCAGAGGGAATGAACAGAACAGGTAATCATGAAGTGATCCATCCCTGTTGCCCATTCCCAGAAGATCATTTACCAAAGTCCGGATATAGTTCATTTATGATTCTTCATGAATGTTGTAATTCTGCCAGAAAAATGATCAGATTTATCTTCCTTGCTATTTTCTTCTTCTTGTTTCTTGCCACTTCCTTATTCGGAGTTGGCAACTTTTATAGTCTTCTTCCGAAACTCATGATTGTACACCTGGTTGTCATGCAAATTAGTCTTTCTAATGTCCACTGTTATCCGGTCCATATACCAAGTCTTTGGCCTTCCCCTTGGTCATCTTCCGTCCATGATCATTGCAATTTGACCATTTGTTTGCAATATGCCATGTTAATTTCTAGTATGTACAAACTCACAAGAGCATTTTCTTTCTTGCCTTAGCGAGTTTTTGGTCTTTTCTCTGTCATATCCTCCTAGTTGATTATATAGTTTGTCACAAGCCAAATTTTTAGCTGTGACAACACTTCTAATGGCCTCTTTTTTCACCTCCTTATACATATCATTGCTCAAGCTACTGGCCTGCCATTTTAAAAAAGTTACCTCTTTCTTATCCACAGATTTTTTAACCTGAAGATTCCACCACCAAGTCTTCCTTCTTATCCCTTTTGGCACTGGTTTAATCAATCCTAGTACTTCATATGCTGTTTCTAGCAACGTTAACTTTAATTTGTACCGGATATCCTCAACAAATCCCTTTGTGAGTCAGAAAGTCTGTGCATTATTTCTTGTTTAAAGATTTTTTTAATTCCCATCTTTAAGTTTCCAATGCTTAGACCTTTTTGGTGCCCAGGGATTCAGGTGTTTCCAAGGTTTCTACATTTTGAAGTCCATAGGGATAGCTGACCCATAATGCTCTGTGTAGGTGTCATGGCACTGGGGAATTGATGAGGTACAGGGACACCTTGGACACATTTTCTCTTGACTGTGTATCTGCCCTACATGAGGAGAATTTATCCGATGGGACCTGGAGTTGGTTTGTGGCAATTTTTCATCATCAGAGTGAATGAATTACCCCCCCTCCCGCCACCCATGTTCACAATGGAGATAGGACCCAAGCCTCAAAGTTCAAATCTGGATTTAGACCTTTCCATAGTTTGAAGTTATTTGTATATATGGGGGGTTGAGTCTGTCCCATCTCTATTTTCCAGATCTTTTCTCTTATCATTTAATTATTTTGTTAGTGAATGACACTAACGTCACTGGATAGGAATCGTCAGGACCACTCATTTTTCCCCTTATTAATAAATGATACCACATAGTTTTTTTCCAGAACCTTGTATCTCTCCAGTTCTCCGTGACCCTTTAGAAGTTATTATTAAGCATTCAGAATGTTCATTAGCTAATACTTTTAACATCCTAGAATGCCAATCCAGCTAGACTAACTGATTTATACAAGTTCATGTTTTCTTAGTATTTCCTTACCTGTTTTTAATCAGTCGGAGGTAATCGAAGTTGCCTTTCCTTCCTGATTATCCATTTCTCTTTATTTTTATTATTAAAAACTCAGTTAAGTATCTTGGATCACAAGAACAACAGTTATGAAAACAATATCTTGACCACAGAAACAAATGTAATAAAATGATTCTTCCTCACAAATTTGAGGCAAAATAGAGAGTGCCTCTGCTCTTGAGTTGTATTGTAATTGCATAAAATTAATGTAATATAAAGATAAGAAGCAGCAACAGTATGATGACTGGTGTTTGCATGCCAGTGCATTGTAAAATAAATCTCCAAATGAAAGACACTCATTTCAGGATGCTCCTTCGTAATGTATTTTTCAAGGTATTTGTGATGAGCTATTACAAAACAGTTTTGCCTTTATACCCTTTCTCCTTTTCTCTATAGTAAATCCTTTTGCCCCAGGATGGGAAGCAGTTTGCCAACAGATTTCTTATGACTGTGAAGATGTAACCAACAGAAGAGTTCAGGAGGTAGGATTTTTTTAATGCAAGCAATAAACATGTGACTATTTTAGAACTCAAAATGAGGGAAGGAGGCGCTGCCGGAGGGGGGGGGGAGGGAGCGTGTTGTGGGTTGTAAAATTTGGACTGCAAAGTTAGTTAAAGGTGAAATTTACTTTTCCCTGTACAAACCCTAGATAATTGGGCTTTGTGCAGGGAAGTCTCGAAGAGCACGCGCAGCATGGAGAAGGAATTTATTCCATCAATCCACAAGCAGACCGTGGTGCTTTGGTGCAGCTATTCTAGATGTGGTAGGAAATAGTAGCCATTGCTACTCCATGTTTCCTATGCAGATATTTTAGCCCATTGGATTCATGTAAACGGGAACTAGAGGCCCCTCCACACATCCATTCCCAGTGATCCCCTATGTAACCAATTTTGGACCATTGTGGAATGTTTCTCCCCCCCCTTATTTAAAAGGACATGCAGATATCCATGCAGACGTCCCACTCTTACGTACTTTTCTTTGTATTCAGGGTAGTCTGTCCACCATTGTATTCAGTGGATCAGTAGGGTTTAAGTGTTCTAGAAGGCTTTCATGGTCCCTTCATGCTACAGTGAATTTCACCATTAGTATCTACAGATTTTGACTGGTTGCAATCCACCCTATGCAAAGAGCAGGAATGTATATGTTATGTCTGGATTTCAAATAATTCAGCTCAAGATAGAAAACTGTATTTAAATGTCATATTTATCCAAAATTTGCTGAGGCTAGTGTTAATGTTTCTTATACATTTACTTCCTAAAATATGAAATTATGAAAATTAGCAATATGTTAACATGTACTGTATTTTTTTATTTCAGTTTTCCTAGAACATAGACCTTTGGATTATGATTTGGTAGCTGTAATACAGTTTAAAGAAACTATCTAGTGTAGCTTCTGTTTTATATATAGTTCATTTAGCTTCATGGTGATTGTTTATGATATACAGTATAAAGCCCTGATCCTAAGCCCACTAAAGCCAACAGAAAAACTCTGGATCGGGATGCAGTACAGTGGGTCCAGGATCAGGCCCATATTTCATATCATACATATTCAAGCAGAATTAGGACAAAATATATTTATTGATATATCTAATCTACAAAAAACCAAAATCCTAGTGTCATATTTATCATTTCATTGTTCCTAAATTTTAGGCAAGAGATCTCATTGAAGAATTTTTCCATAAACAAACATATGTTCTGAAGCACGAGTTTCGGAATGTACCTGCAATACATTATATAGACCATAGTTTTGAAGTTACTCGCATTGACAGCTGTCGTCCAGGTTTTGGAAAAAATGATGACACCCACAATGACTGCGCTAGTTGCTGTGGTAATTATAGAAAAATAAAGTATCCATATTTTTTAGCAAGCAATATAAAGATTATTGCATATTAACCCTGCTTACAGTTTTTCTACCATATATATATATATATATTTTTAATATTGGTGATAAAAGTAAGTGTACTGCTGTTTATCTTTTGGAGAGGCATTGAGATTCTAGGTGATAAAGTTGGCAGGAATTGAAACAGCCAAGAAAAAAGTGTTGATAGTATTTGATGCATATCATACTGTAATAAAGGCTACCACTGCTGTCATTGGCCCATCTGGAAATATGGCTAAATGACTTTCTCCTCTTGCTCTTAGATCAGTTATAGGATTCAGGACATAGGATCAATAAGAAATTGTCACTCTCATAGTACTGCTATTTTAAAATAAATGCTCAACTGTTCTAGGAGTTCTCCTGCTACCAGTATCTATTTCTGAATTTAGGGTTACTGGAGGCAGGGCATTCTCAGTAGGTCTTTAGTTCTTGCGTTCAGGCTATGTCTTCACTGTGCACCTCACAGCGGCCCAGCTGTGCTGCTACGGCCACTTCGCTGTAAGGTACGCAGTGTAGCCGCTCTTTATGGGCTCTCTTGCCCACAAAATAAAACCACCCCCAAACAGGGACGGTAGCTTTGTTGGCAAAAGTTTTACTGACAAAAGTGCAGTGTAGACATAGCCTCTGTTTGTGTTGGCTTTCAGTACACAGTGCAAAGACTGTCTGTTTAAACAGCGGTTAGTTAGAATTGAGTTATAGAATCATGGAAATGTAGGATTGGAAGGGACCTTGAGAGGTCATCTAGTCTAAATATATGTAGACCATCTGGACAGGTGTTTGTCTAACCTGTACTTAAAAACCTCCAATGTCATGGATTCCACAGTTTTCCTTGGAAGCCTATTCCAGTGCTTAACAAGTCCTATAATTAAGGCTAAAATTTTGTCAGGGATATTTTTAGTCGAAGTCAGGGACAGATCACGGGCAATAGACAAAAATTCACGGCAGCCCGTGGCCTGTTCCTGACTTTGACTAAAAATATCCCTGACAAAATGGGGAGGTGGATTCAGCTAAACACCTACTGCTGATGAGGCTCTGGGGTCCCCTGCCACCTGTAGCAAGTGGGAGCTCTGGGGTTCCCCACCCCTCACAGGGGCTAGCCTGCTGTTGGGTCCACTCGCCCCCCCCTCCTCCCCTGCAGTGCCTGAGAGCTCCTGGGGGTCCCCCAGCCGTGGCTGGGCAGCTTCGGGGTCCATCCGCCGTGGCTGGGCAGCTGCGGAAGATCCCCTTGCCGCCCACCGCAGCTAGGCAGCTGCAGGGTCCCCCGCAGCCTGCTGAGGCCGGGCAGCTGCGGAGCATCCCATCTCCCCCACGGCTGGGTAGCTGCGGGGGGTTTCCCTGCCACAGCTGGGCAGCAGCGGGAGGGCTGCCCACCCAGATGCAGGGACCCCATGCTGCAGCTGGGCAGCTACGGGGGGTTCCCCTACCAGGGCGGGGACTGGGAGCTGCAAGGGGGCTGGCTGAGAGCTCCAGCCCCAGTGCAGAAAATGTCACAGTGGAAGTCTCGGAGTCTGTGATTTCCATGACCTCCGTGACATAATCATAGCCTTACTTATAATTAGAAAGTTTTTCGTAATATGTAACCTAAATCTCCCTTGCTGCAGATTAATCTGATTACTTTTTGTTTTAGCTTCTGTGGACACAGGGAACAACTGATTATTGTCCTCTTTACAACAGCTCTTAACAAATTTGAAGACTTACCAGGTCCCCTCTCATGCTGCTTTTCTCAAGACTAAACATGCCCAGCTTTTTTAACCTTTCCTCATAGGTCAGGTTTTATAAACTATTATTTTTGTTGCTCTCCTCTGGACTCTCCAATTTGTCCATATCTTTTTAACCCTAGGTGTGGTGCCCAGAACTGGACACTACTGCAGCTGAAGCCTCACCAGTGCCAAGTAGAGAGGGACAATTACCTCCCGTGTATTACATATAGCACTCCTATTAAAATATCCCAGAATATTAGCCTGTTTCACAACTGTATCACATTGTTGGCTCATATTCAACTCCAGTTATTCCCATTTTGTAGCTGTGCATTTGATTTTTTTCTTTCTAAGGGTAGTATTTTGCACTTGTCTTTATTTAATTGAACCTTTTTGATTTCAGACCAGTTCTTGAATTTGTCAAGGTTGCTTTGAATTCTAATCCTCACCTCCAAAGTGCTAGCAACATAAAAATGGCCATACTGGGTCACACCAAAGGTCAGCTGTTAACCCCTCCCAACCTGCTGTCATCCGCAGATTTTATAAGCATACTCTCCACTCCTTATCCAAGAAATTAATGATAATGTTGAATAGTACTGGACTCAGGAGAGAGAATGTCGTAGGATTCTACTAAATATGTTCCCCCAGATTGACAGCAAACCATTGATAATTACTGAATGAGTATGGTCTTTCAACCAGTTTTGCATCCATCTTATTGTAATTTCATCTAGATCATATGATCCTAGTTTGCATTTGAGAATGTTCTGTGGGATTGTGTCAAAAGCTTTACTAAAATCAAGATCTATCACATCTGTAGTTTCACGCCATCCACTCGGCTGATATTGGTTTTTTAACAAGCTTATAGTTTGAACAGGTTGTATTTTTAAATTCTGAGTTTATCCAAAGGCTATGCAATACATATATGTTTTATGCCTAAAAAAATAAATAGCTAACCCTCCAGAAAAACTTTTCAGGAAAGTGAAGTTGGGGGGTATTTACATGTCACTAGTCATTTCCAACAGTCACATCTATTGCTCATGGCAACTGAAATTTGCAAAGCAGCCACCTAGAGTCAATGTTACACAATGTTAAGCAAAGTAAATGTGCATTGCTGGATCGGGCCAAAGTGCTCAGCCCCTGGATTGAGCCCTTAATTTCTGATCAGACTTTTGGTTCAGGCTACTGTGTTATGAAGTGAGGCTAAGTGTGTTGATCTCAGAGAAACTGAAAAACGCATTCTGTAATACAGGT
The DNA here is from genome assembly GCF_011386835.1 of Chrysemys picta bellii. Classification (NCBI taxonomy): domain Eukaryota; kingdom Metazoa; phylum Chordata; order Testudines; family Emydidae; genus Chrysemys; species Chrysemys picta. The sequence goes on along the minus strand of NC_088814.1, from coordinate 3,348,862 downwards.
GGAGTTATCCTACAGGGTATGTCGGAATGGAGCACTAAAATATTAAATGAAAAGTAACTGATATAAAATATATTAAAATTAAGAATGTAGTTGTCCTTTATATGATCACTTAGCTCCATATGAAATATTCAGCATGCAAAAATATAACCTGGAGCTAGTTTAGTGATCTGCTGAATATCCTTAATACACGTTTGAAAATTCCATAATGTGTATAACCCAGCCCAAGGTGGAAGGCATCTGACTGAAATACTGTATATTTGTTTGGTTGCAGTGGTTTGTGACCCTGGAACATATAGTCCTAACAATGAAGTGAGATGTCGGATTTGTACAAGCATTCGAATCAAACACTATGGAGCAAAATCTTGCTAATAAACTTAAAATAGAAATTGGAAAACTGAAGAAAAGTTGTGAAAGCATTATTATTCTTTTGTGATGTCCCTTTTTTTACCTCCAATCCTGGGGCTCTTATATTTCAATAGCCAATCCTCTTAAGATTTATATAGCTTTACATTTTCTGTAGTCAGGAACCACTTGTGGATAGGGATTCTAAAAAATGTCTAGTATAAAATGTTCATACCGGGGAGAGTAACTCAATGGAAAACAAAGAATGCAAAGAAAATTATGAGTATTAATATGTGGTTTTTACAGAAAAGTCTCTGGTTTGTGGTATTGACACTGAACACAGCATAGCACTGTACTTTAAATAAATGAAGGAGCCATAAACAATTCATGGAGAAATGATATATAGTATAGCGCAGAGGTTGGCAACCTTTCAGAAGTGGTGTGCCGAGTCTTCACTTATTCACTCTAATTTAAGGTTTCACGTGCCAGTTTTTAGGTCTCTTTCTATAAGTCTATAATATATAACTAAACTACTGTGGTATGTAAAGTAAATAAGTTTTTTAAAATGTTTAAGAAGCTTTATTTAAAATTAAATTAAAATGCAGAGCCCCCCGGACCGGTGGCCAGGACCCAGCCAGTGTGAGTGCCACTGAAAATCAGCTCGCGTGCCACCTTTGGCACGTGTGCCATAGGTTGCCTACCCCTGGTATAGTGGAATGATTGTAAAAGCATATTAATGTGTTATAATGCTTTAAGTAGAAGTCCATGTACATTAATGTTTGCTAGAAATTACTCTTATAGGCTGGAAGTACATATTTAACCTCTATAATGTAAAAATAAAACTATTTATTGTATTTCCTTTTGCTTTTTGTCCCTTTTTGGAAAAAAACATGGTTGTTACAACTTTCCTCTTTGCATATGAACTCCTTTTCAAGTCAGAGAGGTTGAAATAATGTATATTAATATATTGTACTGAGTTTTGTTATGAGATATAGTGTACCAATATTACTAGCCATGCAAGCTAAATGTTTCAGAGCATGTTGTTAGAACTCATTTATAAACCCCTTTAAACACAGAATCTACAATGAAAACTCTGGCAGATTCTGTGTAGCTAAAATATTAATTTACTATACTGAAAATTTCACGGTGCTATACAGAAAGGGTTTCCAGACCATATCTAAGAAACTCAAAACAAATTCCAGAAGTACCATCTGCTTTCATCAGCAATGTGAAAATTCTCCCTGCAACCACAGTACCAAATGTAAGGGGGATCATCTCCATTCTTCATCTTTCTGAGACAGACAAATTATGTTTTGGGTTGTTTAATGTAATGGACATGTCTCTTGGAGTTGCTAAAAAGCACAGTTCTCTGTAGATATTAAAGATCAAATCACAATTTTTGTAAGAGTAGAGATTTGCCAAGAATAAAAGTTGTTATTTTCTTTTAACTTTAATTCATGGTGAAAGTTCCTGCACATTTCTTTATGTTATCAAAGTGAAATCTCAGCATTTATATTGTGCCTGAAATCCTTCCATTCCATCCTACTCTGCAAAGTTAGGCAGTATGATGGTAAAAACACTGGCAGCCAGTTGAGCTTCCACCATTGCCATCACCAGTGGGATCTATGGTAGTGCAACAGTGTGGAAGTTCAAAAAAAAAGCTTAATGTAGAGTAGGTCAATGACAGCTGGTAAGACAGTTTTTCTGGTTGTTCGTTTTTTAATAAAAGCTTAGATTCCAGATCACATATCTAAGGTAAGATATGTTGGCAAATTCCACAGTCCTGGAATCAGGAAACATAAGGGGCCTGTTTATATGACTTTTATGTTGTCTGCTGCTTCCATCGTGCTTTCAGAACTTATAAGCACACAAAAAAGGTGCTGAGCATTTTGATCTCCATCTGCTTTCTTCTGTAGCTATTTCTTCTTCTCTGCATATCACCTGTGGCATGTGCTGGAGGTCCCAGGTGCCATGCTGTATGAACAGAAGCTTATTTTTTTCACAGCAGTTTTGAACCCTTCATCATTTTACTGGATCAGTAAACAAGTCCAGGAACAAATTGTGAAAATATTAAGATAAAGTTATTTATTCCCAGAAAGAATCTAGCCTTTCAAAAGTAAAGCAAATTTGGTAACAATGGTATCTTATAGAATGAAGATATCTACAATGATAGACAGTATTACCTATAAAATAGAAGCTGTGTTAATACTACACTGTGGTATACAAGTGCTTTTCAAGTAACGTTGGTTTTTAGTAATTTCATAATACACAATATGTATGTACCTTGCAAGCCTCTGAAAAAGTTGGCCTGAGATATTTCTTGAGTCCAAATAGGGTTAGCTATGTTTGTTTTAACATGGTTTGGTTTGTAAACCTAATACAGGTCTGTCGCATCTTAGGCACATTTACCATGTGTGATTTCAGCTTTATGCGGTCGGCAAAAAGAAAACAAAAAAAGAAAAATAACAATTTAAATACTGTTTCTGTAGTGCGGGCGATTCCGCCCGCCATTACACTCAATGTAATTTTGACTATATGCGATTTTCGCTTTAGGTACTGACTGCGGAATATAACCCCCGCATAAGATGAGACAGACCTGTATCTTACTAGAAGCTTTACAGTTCCGGGGACGGGGGGACACGACACCCTGAATTTTTAGATGTAAGTGTTTTTTTCCATACATCTTGCAAAATTCCCGCTTCCTTAAAAATGTTAAGCTCAGGGATGCACTAAAATAGTTTTATTTTCACTTCGAGAATGAGTCTTTTCAAGTTGTCACACTGCTACATTATGTGTACACTGGTAGAAATACTCTGTTTCACTCTACACCTATAAAGCCTTTAGGGAGATCTGGGAGGACCCATAACAAAGGTAGTCCCTGGAAGCACAACTCTGGGGCCATTGGAAACTAGTGACACTGAGTGACGAAGTAAACCAAGGGCAATCCAGGCAGGAGGCTCCTGCTTATCCCAGGGATCTACACAGGTCATGGGAGATCCACTGGTTAATGGGAGTGGTGCCCCCAACTTCTTTTGCAGGCGAGAATCACCATCTGAGTTCCCTCAACTTGTAGAGGTTCCTCTCCCTGTGAAGGTTTTCCCTATAAGTAAGGACCCTAAGTAAGGATTTCAGGATCTTGCACAATATGCAGTAGTCATCTAACCACATTGATTTTTATCTGTGGGGATAATATAAGCCATGAATTCTAGGATTGCAAGGGTGATGATTAGCTCACAGCTAGCCATGTCATGATTTTTTATTTCTTTCCAATAATACATTCTCCCTCAGCCACAGAATAAAATTGCTTTCCATTGGGTGTGCCAAACTGATTACCCGCTCATCTGAGTGAAGAAGAATTCTTTAGAAGTTAATAACCAAGATTTAACTGTGTGATGAAAGGATACATTCAGAGATCATGCTTCTAATTCTCTTGTTACTGATTCCAGCAGATAAATATACAATATAATTGCAAATAAAACTACAGAGACATATGATATTAAAATGGATTAACATACGTTCTTGTTCAAAGAAAAGTGTTTACAATATCAACCTGGTTGATAATTTTACCTTGGAATTAAGTTTGTCCATATGTTTGGCAATTTCCTGTATTTAGCTACACGCGGTACCAGTCGTGCTGGTTTCAGATTTGACTCAGATGCCAACCCTTACCTAAATTACAAAGGATGGAGTAAATTTTAAATTAGAGACATTTACAAGTGATAAAACACAGTCTAGCTTGAGTACCTTGAACTTTCCACTCTGTTTGAATATTATTGACATCAAATATATATTTCTGATCCAAAAAACCTGGGTAAGTAAGAAAACTGATGATACTTACAAATATTAAAAAATCCTCATACAATATTTGCTAAATAATTTAGTTAATCATGCTGAGCACACTTAGCATCCACAGTGAAGTGTGTGGTATAAATGTTGAGTGAGAGAGTATATAATATATACAATGGGTGATCTACAAAGGAAATATTTACTTAGCTAGATATTGCTTTCTAAGGAAGGGAAAATGCTCTAAGGAGCATCACCACCAGAACCCTATACTGGTCCAGCAGTCACAATAATAACTGCAATGTATACCCTCGCCTTCCCAATAAACACACCTTTTTGTCAGCACTGTCCATCCCCAGCCCCCCATGTCCCGAGGCCTGACAATAAACCAGTCTGGAAAAGGCTCCAAGGCATCTGGTCATTGCATCCACTTTTTTTTTTAAATGCTTCTCCCATCTTCTTAGAGCTCTGATTCTCATCTTCCATTGTGCACTGTGGAGTGAGGATAATTCATACCAACTTGAAGCTGGTTTAAGTTGTGCACCAGGTACGCTGCTCCGCTGGGCTAATTTCTGCTGGGTTTGGTACCAAGCTGCCTCTTTTCCTATGGTCACACTCAAATGTACATTGACTTTGTTACCTGCACACATTAGGGCACCTCACCTGTACCCAATTTGTAGGGCTCCAGGTGAAAAGCACCTACCCTTACCCAATTCGTAGGGCTCAGGGTGTAACTAACCTGGTCAATTTAAGTACCCACATTCTTTCCCAATACAGAGGGCTCTGGGTGTATACTACTTCTGCAGGTGTGCAGGACCTTTTACCAGTGAAAGAGCCTTACACAGTAATATACTACATCACCTCTATTTATTAACAATCACCAAAAACAGAATGCACATGCTACACATACAATGCTCACCTCTCCCAATAAAACAAATTAACTTTTCTTGATGGCCAGTCAGGATCAGGTCCATCTGGGGGACTCCAGTTTCGGCACAGTGTTATTGGCAGAGTGTTGACGTCTGGCAGCTCTGATCTTTGGGGCTGTGTCCCGGAGTTGGTTCCCAAAGAACTTTCTTTTGGACCCCAGTTTATATAGTGAAATTTGAGTCCTTTTTAGCTATACCTTAACCAATCGTTATACTAAAATTTTACTAACCAATCCTAACACAGTGTAACAAAATTCTCTAACCAATCCTACCCCACCACCTTAATGAATTTACACCTAGCAAAATTAATTATGTAACAGACAAACAATTAAAGAACCAGACAGAGACCATACAGATAAACAATAGGGAAGTGGGGACCATAATGACAAAACAAAGAAATGAGGATTTCACAACCACAACTATTGATAAGTGATTTCTTGACCAACAGGATGCTATCAAACTAAGTTTTCTTTAGCCAACTTAAGATCTGTTTCTGTATCTGGTGATAGTGGTTGCCATTAGGACGGGGTCTCCTTCTTAACAGTCTGATATTACATTGTTTTAATGTAATTTAGATGAAATGTGAGGATGTGACTTTCTGCGTCTCAGCAGATTTATTTGGGAATTGGTCCTGCTTTGAGCAGGGGGTGGGACTAGATGACCTCTTGAGTTCCCTTCCAACCCTGATATTCTATGATTCTATGGTTCTAATGGCTACTGCTCGGCTGCTCTTTTAATCTGGATGCAGACAAAGGCCTGAGGCTTTAGGCCTTACAATATGGCCGCAGACAAAGGCCTTATCCTTACAACCTCACCACCTTTTCCTGCACAGAGTGGCAGGCATGTACCAGGGCTCAGATGGTATGCCATGTGATCTAATTTGCTGTGCACTTGTGCAGGATCATTCCATAGAGGATTTGGGGATGTCTTTCACCCTTATTCGGTAGCACATGGGGCAATTTGTCCCTTTCCTCACTGTTACACACTGCACACCAAAAAGAAAGAGAGTCCTTGCAATTTACCACAGTAAAGTCATGTTGAGATAAGGGAAATTATTCCTTTTTACAGACAACTAATGTATTTTATATCGAATTTCTAGACCTTTGTCTGATAGACCTGCAGTGCCCAGAGAGATATCGTGTCATCCATATTTAAGCAAAATTTCCCACTGAAATCAATAGTGAGTTAAGGATGGCAGGTATGGCCCCTAGAAATCAGTTTCTTTTCATGAGTACCCCAAAAGAAACTTTTAGTCTTGAGCTGCTCCTGGACAGATATTTCAAGCAATCCTAATGAATATCATGCTTTAGGGCAGGGGTGGGCAAACTTTTTGGCCTGAGGGCCAAATTGTATGGTGGGCCATGAATGCTCACAAAATAGGGGGTAAAGGTACAGGAGGGGGTGAGGGCTCCGGCTGGGAGTGGGGGCTCTGGGGTGGGGCCAGAAATGGGTTCAGGGTGTGGGAGGGGGCTCCAGGTTGGGGTGCAGGGGGGTGAGGGCTCTGGGGTGGGGCTGGGGATGAGGGGTTTGAGGTGCAGGATAGGGCTCCAGGCTGGGACCGAGGGGGTTGGAGGGCGGGAGGGGGATCAGGACTGGGGCAGGGGGTTGGGGTACAGGGGAGGGGTGTGAGGGCTCCGGCTGGGGGTGTGGGCTCTGGGATGGGGCAGGGGATGAGGGGTTTGGGGTGCAGGACGATGGTCCCGGCGGGGACCAATGGGTTCGGAGGGCAGGAGGGGGATCAGGGATGGGGACGGTGGCGGGTGAGGGCTCTGTCTGGGGATGAGGGGCTTGGGATACACAGGGGGCCCTGGGCTGGGATCAAGGGGTTCGGAGGACAGGAGGGGGATCCAGGGATTGGGATGCGGGGGGCAGTGGGCTTCAGGAATGCAGGCTCCGGATGCTTACAGCAAGCAGCTCCCAGAAGCATGTCCCACCTCCAGCTGCGAGGCGCAGCCAAGCGGCTTTGTGCGCTGCCCCATCCGCAAGTGCCACCCCTGCAGCTCCCATTGGCCGGGAACCGTTGCCAATGGGAGTTGCGGGGGCGGCGCCTGCAGATGGGGCAGCAGAGTAGTGAAAGCACCCAACCTTGCTCCCTGGCTGGAGGGCGGGAGCAGGGCAAGCCCCAGACCCCGCTCCCCAGCGGGAGCTGAGGGCCGGATTAAATGGTCTGACGGACCGGATGAGGCCCATGGGCCATAATTTGCCCAACCCTGCTTTAGGGTGATGATTTGTAGCTCTTTGTTGATCCACATTTTTTATATTTACACCCGCCTACTTAAACTGGTATCACTCGCTTAGAATCCACAAAGCATATAAGGCTGCATACAATGCAGTTAGGTTTGATTGGGCTTCCTCATTCCACAGGTAGGTGAGAGAGGGTCTGTCTGTCTGTGGAATCAATCCGCAGGTATTCATCATTTCTGCAGTTACGTCCTTTTCTTCTTCTGGCAGAGAAGAGGCCAGGCTGAAGATTCTTTCTTTGTCACTGGAAAGAATCCACTCCATGATGCCATCCATCTTTGCACACACACAAAAAAAAGGAACCATGAAACAAAGGGTAAGGGAAGACAGTAAAAATGACTTGAAAAGGCAAATGAAATGTTTGTTCATAAGCTGGGACATCCGTTTACTGCCCTAAACCATGCTGGTTTGGAGTCTGTAACTGTATCAAATATGCAGGGAGAGGAGGAGAGCAGAAGCAGTTATATTGATCTTTAGAGAGCAATGGGCCACAGTTTTCAAAAGTGATTAAGGGATTTAAAACTGGGCACTCAAAATCACGAGAGGCTCTGATTTTCAGAGGGCGAGTGCTCAGCGCTTTCTGAAAATTGGGACCATTTACGGTGTTTCAGGCTGAGCAACCAAAATCACTAGTTGCTTTTGAAAATCTATCAGGGCACCATTCGCTAGTATATTGGTTTTCATGACAAGCATGTGAGAATTCCTTTAGTTAACGCATGTGAGGTCAGGTGTCATTTCATGCATAACCTTATTAGATTGGAATCACTAGGAAAAAATTATTTTTCCTTTTGTCAAACCTGGGGAAATGCTGCACTCCTTACATTCATTTCAGTAGGAGGTTTATCTGAGAAAAGACTGTAGGATTTACTTCTTTTAGTATGATAAACTTAAGGGAGTAAGGTGCCCAAATCCCATTAATTTCCAATGTGTTTTAGGCATCTAATTCACTTAGGCTCCTTCAAAAATCCCACCTCTGTACAATAGTGAGCTGGTGGAAATAGTCCAGTTCCTAATGAGCTCATAATCCACACCACAAATAGCACCATCACCTGGCACTGATTGGTCCCCTTGTTGGCAGTGTCAGCAGAAAAGCCAAAGACGGAATGGGCTATTTTTCCTAAAGTGATACGTCCAAGTCAGGTTTAAAGTATGATTCATAGGTTCTAAGCCCAGAAGGGACCACTGTGATCATCTAGTTTGACCTCCTGTGTCACAGGTCATAGAACTTCCCACAAATAATTCCTAGAGCCGATCTTTTAGAAAAACATCCAATCTTGATTTTAAAATTGTGAGTGAGGGAGAATCCATCACGACTCTTGGTAAGTTGTTCCAATGGGTTATTATTCTCACTGTTAAAACTTTATGTCTTCATAGAATATCAGGGCTGGAAGGGGGTCATCTAGTCCAACCCCCTGCTCAAAGCAGGACCAATCCCCAAACAGATTTTTACCCCAGTGCCCTAAATGGCCCCCTCAAAGATTGAACTCACAACACTAGGTTTAGCAGGCCAATGCTCAAACCACTGAGCTATTCCTCTCTTTCCAGTCTGAATTTGTCTAGCTTCAACTTTCAGCCGTTGGATCATGTTATACCTTTCTCTGTTAGATTGAAAAGATCTTATTAAATATTTGTTCCCCATGTAGATACTTATAGATTATAATCAAGTCACCCTTTAACCTTTTCTTTATTATGTTAAATTGATGGAACTCCTTGAGTCTATCACTATAAGGCATGTCTTCTCATCTTTTAATCATTCATAGAATATCAGGGTTGGAAGGGACCTCAGGAGGTCATCTAGTCCAACCCCCTGCTCAAAGCAGGACCAATCCCCAGACAGATTTTTGCTCCAGAGCCCTAAATGGACCCCTCAAGGATTGAACTCAGAACCCTAGGTTTAGCAGGCCAATGCTCAAACCACTGAACTATCCCTCCCCCTTTTCATGTGGCTTTTCTCTGAACTCTCTCCAATTTATCAACATCCTTGAATTGTAGCCACCAGAACTGGACACGGTATTCCAGCAGCTCACACCAGTGCCAAATACAGAGATAAAATAACCTCTCTGCTCCTACTCAAGATTCCCCTGTTTATGCATCCCAGGATTGCTTTAGCCCTTTTGGCCACAGCATCGCACTGGGAGTTCATGTTCAGCTGATTATCCACCATGACCCCCAAATCTTTTTCAGAGTCACTGCTTCCCGAGATAGAGTCCCCCATCCTGTAAGTCTGGCCTATTTTCTTGGTTCCTAGATGCATACATTTACATTTAGCCATAAATGCATATAATTTGCTTGAGTCCAGCTTACCAAGCTCTGTATCAGTGACCAGAATAATGGTGAGACCGGAGCGTGTGGAAGGTTTTACTGCCACTGTACTATTTATCTGTCAGTGTATCTACCTGGATCTTTGATATTTCTAAGGTATTACCATTCACAGAACAGAATTAAAAGTTTCAGCCTCTAGGACTGCTTATCTGATGCCTTTCGCCAGCACTAAATTAATCCCAAAGAACAATAAATAAAAGCTAGCTAGCAGCCCTAGTGTGAAAGATAGTATCACAGACAGCATTGATAAACATTTTCTAACCAAGCAAGGGACAGTCAACACTTTTGTACTCTGCTGTGTGCTATTCTTGAGCAGACTAGGTATTTACTCTTGTTTCTTTAAGTAACAGGCTCACTACAGATGCAGAGAGGAGCATAAATCCAGAATGTTCTCAGTCCATCACTTTTTACTGCAGATATGTCGGCAATAGAGTAGTGACGGATGTAAGGAACCATCTCTAGCAGAAGATACATGGAGACAGATTCCAAAGTGGGTAGATTAAGTCTTTTCCTTATGCCTGAAATACTGTGGGAGAGGCTACAACTCGCAACAGTCTATAACCTGTACTGGGAATATTGAGGGAGGAGATCTTTGAGGAGATCTGTTATTGGAGACCTAATGCAGCCCTGAATTAGTCAGACGGATACACAGATCATCACCGCCTTCTAGCCACCTGATACTGTTTTAAGATCTAGGGAACAGGAAATGCCTGAATTCATAGTGCATCCCAAGCCACTTTGAGTCATGTCATGGTATACACCTAGAAAAAGAATGGGTGTGTGTTTGGAGGTGGAGAAATGGAAGTGACTGGGTGTCCTATAACTCTGGCTTGGCTAACATGCTTGGCAAACACTGCTGGCTCTCACTGGGGGTGCGCATGGGGGTAGGGAAGAAATCAACTGAAGTATTGCGGGCAGGGGACTGGACTCGATGACCTCTCGAGGTCCCTTCCAGTCCTAGAATCTATGAATCTATGAATCTATTTTAGTGGAGGTGGAGGCAATGGTTTGGTGGATTCTGACCCATCACAGTCTCTGTCCACATCTTAGTCCATGGCTTCCTGCAAGGATAAACTGGAGATTAAGGGCCTGACTTTGTAGAGCTCAGTTCCCATTTTCGAAGGGGTCAGCACCTTGAGGGCTGAGCTCATGGAAAAATCCGTCCACCAGTGTGACACATGTGATCTGCTGGGTGCCCAGCTTTTTTAAAATCTGGCCCCACAAAATGAACAATGGGGCCTTTTTCTTACTAAAACATTCACCTCCTACAGGTGTTCAACCTCCTGCTAAAAAATCCACTCCTACATATTGATCCACACAAGAGGCAGCTGTGAGGACATAGGTCAAAATGGCTCGGCATGGTTGCTCTGCAGTTTGTGTTGACTATAAAGGAAGCATCTTGAGCTCATATAGCACCTTGGTGAATCTCAGATGTACCATGCCTGCCAAACATCCTGCTGGATGCTGTCCTGGGCTGTATCAGACAGAACAAGGAGCAATGGTCTCAAGTTGCAGTGGGGGAGGTCTAGGTTGGATATTAGGAAACACTATTTCACTAGGAGGGTGGTGAAACACTGGAATGCGTTACCTAGGGAGGTGGTGGAGTCTCCTTCCTTGGAGGTTTTTAAGGCCCGGCTTGACAAAGCCCTGGCTGGGATGATTTAGTTGGGGATTGGTCCTGCTTTGAGCAGGGGGTTGGACTAGATGACCTCCTGAGGTCCCTTCCAACCCTGATATTCTATGATTCTATGTATCAATCAGCTTTCTTGCAGTGTTAACTAGTAAATATTCAAAGATACGAGTGTGGGAGGATCTTACCAGCGCAAGCTGCTTGGCCACCATGTTCTTCTCTATGCAGGTCACAAGCAGGGGCAGCACTCTAAAGTCCAGATCTGTGAAAATTAAATCAGAACCTCAGGGAGAGTCAGAAAAAGAAAAATGCTCGGTGTGGTGTGCTTTAGAGTGGAGCTGTTGAAAGTTCTGGGTGCATTGTAATAATTCATTAATGTGATTCATGCTTTTAAAAATGCAAAATACCTTCTTTTCTCAATAGTTCAGTGCAGGTGAAAAATGCCAGATTATCAGCCCTTGAGGCTGAGAATCCTACCTGTGTTCCTGTGGGAGTGACAGGCAGCCCATCCCGCACCCACCCGCTCAGCCCGGGGGGCTTCTTGGCGGGCAGAACGTGAGCCGGCGAGGCGGGTCACTGCACGCTGCGGAGCGAGCGGCACTCTCTGCCCGGGGTCCGGGGACTTTCCCCTAGGTGGGCTCGGGAGCCCTGGAGGAACCAGCGTCCTCAGCATGCGGCCTAGAGAGCAGGTCTTTAGAACGCCCTTTGTTTCTCGAACAGGTAGAGTGCAAATGGCAGCAATGTGCAAGCTTCTGTGCACATCTCCCCAGTCCCCACTGATGCGCCTCAGCCCTACACACTACAAGAAGGATGTGGAAAAATTGGAAAGAGTCCAGCGGAGGACAACAAAAATGATTAGGGGGCTGGAACACATGACTTACGAGGAGAGCCTGGGGGAACTGGGATTATTTAGTCTGCAGAAGAGAAGAATGAGGGGGGATTTGATAGCTGCTTCCACCTACCTGAAGGGGGGTTCCAAAGAGGGTGGATCTAGACTGTTCTCAGTGGTGGCAGATGACAGAATAAAGAGTCTCAAGTTGCAGTGGGGGAGGTTTAGGTTGGATATTAGGAAAAAGTTTTTCACTAGGCGGGTGGTGAAGCACTGGAATGGGTTACCTAGGTTGCTGGTGGAATCTCCTTCCTTAGAGGTTTTTAAGGTCAGGCTTGACAAAGCCCTGGCTGGGATGATTTAGTTGGGGATTGGTCCTGCTTTGAGCAGGGGGTTGGACTAGATGACCTCCTGAGGTCCCTTCCAACCCTGATATTCTATGAGCCCTGATCTGAAGGGACCACTACTTGATACGAGAGAGGAATTCAATCTCCAATATCCATTCAGGTCTGGTTATAATTAAATGGTGGTGTTAGTGATGTGTATTCCTGTCCACTAGGAACTGGACTGAGACCCACCAAACACATTTTACATAGGCCACTAGCCATCGGCAGGGGTAATAACTCCAGGGGTATGAAGCAGAAAACATCAAATAGGGCCTGGCATTTTAAGTTAAGCACTGGAAGAGGTTACCCAGGGAGGTTGTGGAATCTCTGTCACTGGAGGTTTTTAAGAACTGGTTAGATGAACATCTGTCATGCATAGTCTAGGTATACTTAATCCTGCCTCAGCGCAATGAGGTGGGCTAGATTACCCTTTGAGGTCCTTTTCTGCCCAACATTTCTCTGATTCTACAATTTTGCTCTGATGGTCAATATCCTGCTGACCCTTCCACTCCCTCATTATGCTGGGTTTGTACTTTCCTGACATGATGTAACAGTAGTGCAAAGTCAGCTGCTTCCAAGCCTAGTTTCCTGGGATAAGGATAAGGTGAACACTGCTCACTATAGAACTTGATACTTCTAGTAAGATTCCATGATAGCATATAGGCTGGACTTCTTGCAAGATGGATTGGAATATCTTGCGTGTGCTTCTGAGCATATCCCAGAAACTCAGCCAGATTTGTGTACTACTTGAATATAGACCATGCTGGCTGAACAGCAATATCAGTTGCTGAAAGAATCAGTAGAAGAGACATTTCAGGTTGGGTTTTCTCAAGTTCTCAATACAAGATAGTCCTGATTTTGAGAAAACACAAGGCCAATAGAAATTCTACATCCCACTGAAAAAAATCAACCCAGGAAGCTCAGATGAGCAGATGGGTATATGCTTATTTAGATCCAACACATAACACTACAGAACTCTATGTGGAAAACCTAGTTCTTCATGGATAAGGACAATTGTTCATGCTTTCCCTAAGCCATAAGTTTTTCAAGCAACTTTGGAACTGTCTCTGCATTGATTGAAGTCTCCATACCTTCTAAAGAAGAACACAGGAGGTGTACCGGTTGCAATAATGAAGGGGATTCTTCTCTCTGATCCTCACAGAAAACTCCTAAATCATGAAGCAAATTTTCCACCTGAGGCCGGAGAATTTCATCCAACGAGTCCAGCATTGAGTGCTTAGGTTGACCCCCCGCCAAGAAAAGCTCCAGCTGGTGGTAAAATGAATAAAAGGGGGGGGAAGGGACGGCTGTCAGTCAAAGTTTAGTTCCTTCCCCTAGAAGACTGGCATTTTGTGTGTGTGTCTGCAAACATGTATGACATAGATACCTGTCCCCTTATCACTGTACTGGGACCACCAGACAAATGGGAACAACTCTCAGCCGTTAGCCATCAGGCAGGGTGCAAAACTGTGACTCTAAATCCCATTACTAATTTCCTGAACCATCCAGTCCCACAGTCAGTGCAATGGTTAAAGTATTTTTGACCCGGATTCTCATTGACATTAAGGCCCCTTTACGTTCCTTTCATTTACATCAACTTTAAGGCATATTTACACTGCCAACATGGTGTAAAAGGAGTCTGAGTGCAAATGCAAATCAGGCTCTATATTTTAAACCCTTCCTTTTGGTAGCTCACAACTGTCTAACAGCCTGGTCTACACTTCAAAATTAGATCAACTTCACTATGTCGCTCAGGGCTGTGAAAATTTTTGCTCCCTGAGCGCGGTGGTTAAATTAACTTAACCCCCACTGTAGGTGCAGCTAAGAATTTTTCCATTGACCTAGTCACCACCTCTCAGGTGTATTAAATAACTACATTACCAGAAAACCCCCTTCCATCAATATAGGAAGTGTCTATACTATGACACTACAGCAGCTGTAGTGTAGACACACCCATCAGCTTAGATATTTTCCTCCCAGCCTCCTAACCTCTGTGTGGGATTTTCCATGTAGCACCATGATCTAGCCCAGAAGTCCTCAAAGTGTGGGGAGCGCCCCCTTACGGGGGTATGGAGAATCGTCCAGGAGGGTGCAGTGGGGCCCAGGCCAGCCTCCACAGAGGTGGGGAGGGAGCATCACCCAGCCCCTCCCGACCCCCAGGTCTGCTCCAGTCCCGCCCCGAGACGTGTCCCCAGCTCCCGACCCCATCCCTGCTCCCATCCCCAGCCTCAGCGTGGCTCTGCTCCCAGCCCTGCGCCAGCCCCCAGCCTCAGCCACTGACCGCAGCTCCGTTCCTAGCCCAGGGCCGAGGCTGGGGGCAAGGCCGGGAGCAGCCCAGCTGCTGGCCCCCACCACATCCTGGCTGTGGGTCTGCTCCCGCTCCCAGCATTGGTCCTGCTCCTGGCCCGAGACACACCACAATTGTAGTCTCAGCCTCAGCCCCCTTACCCCTGTCCATGTTCCCCCCCAAGCCATGGCCCTGCTCCCAGCCTAGGCTCCGGGGGGCACGGACAGGGTTGAGGGGGGGTGTGACCCTCAAAAGTTGGGGACTGCTGATCTAGCCCATAGCTCTGTTATATCTGTGGTGGGTTACAGAGTACTGTAGTGGCCAAGCAGTTGGAGTGACGAATGTGTCTGTAATCTCTATTTAAGTGGCACTTGGCATGCATTCATTTCACAAATGCACAATCAATGTGTTTCTTGGCTTAATGTGAACTTGTCAAATTAAATTTAAAGAGCACATACCACAGTTTTAATATCTGATATAACATCACCATCCTGCAGAAAGCTCTTAAAGGTTCCCAGCAATTTGATCCTGAAATCCTGACTCAGAGACATCAGCGGCTCACATACTCTTTCAATGGTGTCCTTCACTTTCTGAAATACTGGTGGCGGGTAAAAAGCAACATGCATCAGCACTCAGCCAACCTACTCACCTAATGTGTCAATAGGCTACTCTACCAAGTCTGACAATGGTGTGATGAATACATCAATGTGGTCTAGTGCTAAAGCAAGAGAGGGGAGTCAAGCAATTATATTTTCATTGCAATGATGCTGACCTATTTGGGGAAAAAAATGTGAACTAAAATCAAAACACAGTAAAATAAAAATAACAGAGCTAATACTAGACAGCCAAATACTGAGCGGTGCTGAGCACCTGTGACTTGAGAGACAGGACACTCCTTGGTTCCATTCCCAGTTCTGTTATGGGTTCATTTTGGGAACTTGGGCTAGTCATTTCAGTTCCTCCATCTGTAAAACGGGGAGGCTGATATCCTCCTCATAATGGTGTTGTGTTGACTAATTGGTCTATGTTAATCAATTTGTGTGGTGCTAGATATATTAAACGTATTATTACTTCTGCAGAACCCCTTTCCAAGACTTCTGAGATCAGAAAATCAGAAGCAAAATATGGAGAAAGGAATTAACAGCATGCTGCTTGCCTGTTAGTGAAGGCTTTAACAAATCCTTGAAGCCTGAAATGAGAAAAACACCAGTTTTATCATTGTACTACAATTAAATTGAAACAGAAGCTTAACAATAATATGTCCTTCTCTGGGGCCCTTTCTCAAGACTGTCAGAGAACTTTACAAGCAACCATTAACTGAGCTTCACAACCCCTTAGGAGCTAGCAATAGTCACGGGGGACTGTGGTTATACCCATTTTACACCGGAGTTTACCAAAATCCAGAGAAGTTAAGTGGCTCAAGGCCACCCACCCAACTCAATGGCAGAGCCAGGAACAGCCCAGAAGTTTGACTCCCCTTCCTTTTCACTAACCACTAGACCTGCCCTCTAATGACAGTCCAGATATGTGCCAGGTAGCTTTATCCTACAGCTGTATTTTATGGGGTCTTCACTCATAGTAAATCTACTAACTGATCATTTACCTCTATCCATTGGTGCTGTCATATGAGAATCCCTCTTAAGAACCCAAGTCCAGATGTCATTCTTTCAACCACAGTGATTGATTTGAGAGTGTCTTTCTATTATCCCTCTAGGTCTCCACTCCAAATTTCCCTTTCTTCCTGTCCCAGAAACATTTTCTGGAATGTCTCATGGCTGGTAAATTAATTTTTGGCTCAACAAAATACCCAGGCTGACTCATTTTGACTTCAGCCATTATGAGACATTCCTGAGATGCGCTGCAGAGAACCACTAGTTGAGAGATGCTGAGGAGAGGAGGGGAATATAAATGATATGAAAAAAGAGAGCTAAGAAAGCTAGAAGTTACCTGTAGTTAGAGTAGGACAATAAAATAAATTGCTTACCATCAAAAACAAATGAATGCGCACTGGCACCTGGAGAAGAAAATAGAAGTTGTTATTATTAATGATATTTTGACCTTCTCATGCTAGGATCTCAAAGTGCTTTCCAATCACTCACTAATTAGGACCTCAGCATACGTGGAATCCCTGTAAATTTTATTATCCTCATGTCAACAGATCAGGAAACTGAGGAACAGAGAGGGTAAGTGACTCGCCCAAGGTCACAGTAACTCAGTGGCATACAAGCCAGGAGTCCTTGTAATGATAGCATCTGAAGTCAGAGGACATTCGACCCCTACCAAATGAAAGTGGTATAGACTTGTGCAACCCTGACCCATGTTATGTAATCGGGGCCAGGAAACAGAGACCAATCCCTTTCCAGCGCTTCTGAGAATTATACTTTTAGTCCAGGTGGGACATTCAGCCCCCAGCTCTAGCCACAAGATACAACTGCCATGTTTCTTCTAATATTGTTGTGAGGAAAGAGAAAATGCGCGGTGGTTTGGGCTGCAGAAAGCAAGACGAATATAACTGCATTAAAGTTGGACCCATTACCCCACGCCACATGTGAATTAATGGTTTCAACGCTTAGCTTCGATCACTTACGGAGAAATATTTTCTCCTAGATATCCAGGGGCTGTACGACATATGCCACCACCGTGCCCTGAGGAATCTCCATAGTCTTCTTTTTAATGCTCTCGCCCTGCCCCTGTGGAGTCAAACACAGACACAGGACTCCGGTAAGATTCCTATAAGGCAGGTCAATAAATCCTCAAGTGGGTACTTGACAAGCCCTGATTCTTGGCAGAGTCTATGGGGGGAAGGGGGCAATTCTCCAGCTCCTTCATCCGAAACAGGCTTTTGCTTATTTATGGCTTTTAGACAAGGTTGCTTTGGAGCAAGTTTGTCAGGAGGAAGGAACAAGCAGCAGGAAATAGCCTCCTGTTACGTGCCTGATTTCAGCAGAGCAAAATGCCCTGTAAACCTAGTCTCTTCTCTTCCCCCATCTCGAAATCTTTGTGTGACTTTAAATGTTGGCGGAAGTATGGCCAGTGGATAGCTCAAGAGCCTTGGACATGATGAGCACCAGCAGCATCCCGGGCTGTGCTTCCACACTGCCCCCTGCTGGTGTGCCTCAAACCTCACCTATTGAGACAGTCCCTTGGAATGAGAGGAGTTCTCATTCAAGCCATGGACTTATCTTTGGAGTCTGCCTGTAAGTGGGCCAGTTAGAACCAATCGTGGTGTTGGTTTTCACAATACCTGTCCATTGAGAACTGGAGTGAGAAGCCTGCCTTCCTTTCCCCCACAATCACGTCTTTTCCCACTCCATGAGGCCTGGTGTGGCTGTTGCTGCATTCGTATCTGGTTCTGTGACCTTCAGAGACCTTTAATTGGCCAGAGGAGACATGAGGTGCCAGGCAGCACTCCCAGACTGGGCAGCAAGATACCACAATGGGAAATTAAACCAGAATCTCATGCATGATGGCCATACAGAACACAGCCACCAATGGCAGTGAGTGCCAATGTTATACTGACACCCGCCCATGAAGTTTTTCTACGGCTAGGTCACTTCTGTGCAATATGTGCTTCAGTGTGTGGGGTGCGGATGACACCAGCCGCCACTTCCTCCACGCTGCTAGTGAGTGACTAACGGAAGAGGCTGTTC
This sequence comes from Chrysemys picta bellii, assembly GCF_011386835.1. Taxonomy (NCBI): domain Eukaryota; kingdom Metazoa; phylum Chordata; order Testudines; family Emydidae; genus Chrysemys; species Chrysemys picta. The sequence continues at coordinate 3,330,463 of NC_088814.1, read as the reverse complement.
CTGGAAATGAACACCTCTGGCGGGCACATAGAATTAGAAGAAAGATACATTTATTTTTACTGTTGATTTCATTTGTATATTTCACTAATTCAGTGCTCCAGGTGCCTTCCTAGGTGATCCCAGTATCATGCTCTTTGCAAGCTGGTAGGAACACAGATGTTAATACAATGGCTCCAACCACAGCTGAGTCGGAGATCCGATTGAAATGACACAGTACAAATGCACAAACCTGTATTTCACCTATTTCCCCTGCTGTGATCATGACTTTCCCTCCTCCCTGGCTCGTCTCCTCAATGAGCAATGGTTCCTTTATCTCAAAAGCCTCAGTCACGACATACAGCTTCATCCTATGGGATCCTGAGAACCTCTTTATGAACTTGTGCGACGTGTCAATTTTCCTGCAGAGGACACAGAGTAACAATGAGAACATCATCTGCTGTTACTACAAAGGGTCTTAGTCCGAAGAAGTGGGCTGTAGTCCACGAAAGCTTATGCTCTAATAAATTTGTTTGTCTCTAAGGTGCCACAAGTACTCCTGTTCTTCTTTTTGCGGATACAGACTAACACGGCTGCTACTCTGAAACTTCTGCCTCTGGTGTTGACTTTTATTTGCACTCTTCCTGCTGAAGAAACACAGGTGTGGAACATGATTTTATTAGCCACTCCAAGACCTGGCAAACATATACCAACCTCGGCCTGTTTGGGGCATTGGTTTTAACTACCTCTTTGATCGCAGGTTTACAGCAGCGTTGCAGAATATGCAGTCTAGGCTGGCTAAGCCAGGCTCTTAATAGACAGAAGGGAAAAGGAGAGAGAGAGAGAGAGAGAGAGAGAGAGAGAGAGAGAAGAAAAGAAATAAGATGGGGAGGGAAAAGAACACCAGGGTCCGGGGAGGGAGGATAACCAAGTCTCACATCCCAGGTGGCGTTGGGATTTATCATCTGGGTCCCTCTCTCTGGCCCAGTCTGGTTGGGACGTCTCTTGAGATTAGGACAATAAAGTCCCAAAGATGTCACAGTGGATCCTGGGTTCCCAGGAGATGGTGGAGGTGACAACCATGATGATAAAGCTCACTTCTTCTGTCCACCCGTCTCCCAGACAGCAGTTGTGAAACATCTTTTGATTTTCCCCCAAAGTCTTTTAAGGACCCCAAAATGGGAGTGGTGGGTGGAATAGCCCCTCAGCCTCATTATTTCATTCATAATTAGGCCTAATTTTTGACACACCCATTTCGGTTTATTGATTTCTGGTCTCACACTTCCCTTATTTATCAGGTTTAATATTTGCATACTCCTTGAATTATATTAGTAGGCCATTTTGTTTGTAATAATTCAGTCTGTCTGTCTCCCTTTTGTATCTTTCCCATCAACATTTGTTGCAACAGGTCATTGTGACATTTTATAAACTTTCACTCACTTTTTACCGTTGAGCTCACAATTAGTCAGTTTACAAGTCCATTATTGCAACAGTGCCTGGCTGTGGGAAGTAGATCTCAAGGCTGCAAAGGCAAGTCACTCCCAGAAGAGGTAAAATAAAAATCCATACTCACCACTGCCCTTTTTTAACCAGGTAGGCTTTTCTCACGGTTATCTGAGAGACAGAGAATGGGCTGTAACTTAAGGCTGATCTTTACTCCTACTTTCTGGTCTGTGGTCTCGGAGTATCGTAACGGAGCATCATATTTCACCTTTTGGGAAACAAACTTAATCAGGTTTAATTTATTGCAGAAACTCTTGTTTGTACTTGTTTCTTTAAGATTTACCTCATGCTTTCACTGGTGGCTTTCCACGAACCCTCAGTATATCCAACAAAACCACTGCTTTCTTAGATGGCTGGAAACTAGTCTCTCCCAAGGAAGTTGGAGTCGACCCAGTGTACACTGCAGGTGAGCACCAAAATCCAGGCAGGGATTTGTGAGTGACCTGTGAGGTCTAGTGGTCAGTCAGGTCATAAGACTGAAGAGCTCGGATCTCCTGAATTCTAATCCAGGCTGTGAGATTAACCCACCATGTGGTCTTGTGCTTGTTTCCTTGTGGCTTAGTTTACCCATCAGAGGAAACAATATAAAAAATACTTACCTAGTGTACCTCCAAGGAGGGTTGCAAGGGCTTAATGAACGACTGTTTGTAAAGCACTTGGGATCCTTGAATGGAAGATGCTATAGAGGGGCACAGTTATTAGTTGCAGGGCCGCCTGGGGGGGGCAAGTAGGGCAATTGGCCGGGGGCCCCACAGGGGCCCCCATGAGAATATAGTATTGCAACTTTTTTTATGGAAGGGCCCCCGAAATTGCTTTGCCCCAGGCCCCCTGAATCCTCTGGGCAGCCCTGATTAGTTGACCCTTTCCCAAAATAACTGGTGATCACTCGGCAGCCCTTTACGTCTGAATTCAAGTCATACCTGCATCCATAGCTGTTCCTTCTTTGAATACGTCTGTAAGTTTGTAGGAGGTGGCGAGATATTTTCTGGGTGGCCAAGGCAGCCTGGACTGTTCCTTCATGACCAAAGAGAAGGGTCTGTAACTATCGGCACTAGCCAAGCTGGATATAGGAATGAACCTCCTGTCAGAGTCCAGCTCTTTTGTGAGCTCCTTGGCCGCTCTAGCAAACATTTCCAGCCACTTGTAGCCAAATCTGGTTAAAGATGGGACAGAAGGGGGAAGCTGATGGGTTAACAATGGACCGTCTGTTGAAGGTAAATTATTGGAATACATGAAGTTAACATAATAATCCTGCTCATCTCTTATAATCTGTAGATTGCAAAGCACTTTACAAAGGAGGCTACTATTAGTTATTGTCTGTATTATGGCAGGACCTAAAGGCTTCAGCGGTGATCAAGACTCCATTGTGCTAGGCACTGTACATACATATAGTAAGAGACAGTCCCTGCCCAAGGAGTTTACATTCTAAATAGATAATATAATCAATACATTATCTCGCTCACAGGAGTGTTCTGAAGGTTATTTAATGTCTACATAGTGGTTTGTAATCTTTGACAGGCTCAATATAAATGTGATCTATTATTATTTTCATTGTTATTACTTACATTCCATAGGAAGAGCTTCTGAAATCATAGAATCATAAAAGATTAGGGTTGGAAGAGACCTCAGGAGGTCATCTAGTCCAACCCCTACTCAAAGCAGGACCAACCCCAACTAAATCATCCCAGCCAGGGCTTTGTCAAGCCTGGCCTTAAAAACCTCTAAGGAAGGAGATTCCACCACCTCCCTAGGTAACCCATTCCAGTGCTTCACCACCCTCCTAGTGAAACAGTGTTTCCTAATATCCAACCTAGACCTCCCCTACTGCAACTTGAGACCATAGGCCCTTGTTCTGTCATCTGGTACCACTGAGAACAGCCGAGCTCCATCCTCTTTGGAAACCCCTTTCAGGTAGTTGCTTAACTGCAGCCTTAAAGAAAACCCACCAAATATAATGAGAGTTGTTAACACTGCTGTTTGAAGAGCGATACGTGACACATGATTTCCTATGGAAATTTGGGTTCAGGCTGGACTACCTATACAAGAGATGTATATCGTGGTCTTGTCGGAGTCCATAGTTGATTTTCTTTTTTGTCCCCCTCCTGCAAATTAACTATTTCCTGCAAAATGTGGCATGTCTTTCAGTGCCTGCTCAGGAGAAGCCCGGGACTGGAATAGGTTGGAATAAGCAGGTGGTGCTGCAGATCGGGACCAAGGCACACTGATACAGAAGCAGGGCCCAGAGCTGGAATAGCAAGGGGCTGCAGGTCAGGACTGAGATGCATTGATAGGGCTGTATGTAGGGGGCCCAGGACTGGAATAGCAAGGAAGAGGTAGGTCAGGAAGGATTGAGGAGCACCAGCAGAGAGCTGTGCAGAGAGCCCAGGACTGGAATAGCAGGGTGGAGTGTGGGAAGGAATCAGGACTGAGATGCATTAGGAGATGTGGATGAGAGTCCCAGGACTGAAAACACAGATATTGAAAATGGGAATGAAAAGGAGATTTCTGTCAGCATGTTTAAAAAAACTGACGTACCTGGACTCTCACGCCTCACTTGTCCTGTATGTGGAGAAAGTTCCCAATGGTTTTAACTGTGAGGAGACGTTGATGGCACCAGACTGTACAATAGGTTCCCACCAGCGAACTTTTGCCACTGAAATTGAAATCACCAAGCAGACTTGCTTTAAGTTCTAGGCTGTGCTTCCCCACAAAGGGAAGTAGTTTACTGGCACTGGATTGCTTCACTTGTTATTTTCTCCACATGACTGTAGCCTTTTATTTAAAGTTAATTTTGTAATATAGTATTGCACCACTGTGGGGTCAGCTCTGGTCACTATAGTTTCAAGCTTAACAGAGTGAAAAAGTCACCTCTGCTGCTTGCTTTAGATGTAGAGTCTGTAAGAACACATAAAGAGCAAGGGTAGTGACCACACATATATTCACAAGTACAAGGTATCTGTTTTACAAGTTTTATTAAAGTTACAATTAAAGTTATGATTACCCAAGCATATCGAAAGTCTATACAAACCTATGCACAAGTTGCAAATATAGTTATACTCACATCCTTAACAACAGTGTTAGGGTCTGATGGACTGATCATCAGTAGAGGGATGGTTCTTGATGGAGTCTCCCATAGGGAGCTCAATTTTCCTGCTCTGTGCATCCCCTTTTATAATGTAATTCTGACTATACCTCATTAACATTTATGGACATTGTACACCCTGCATGGGCATGTGTTAGAAAAATGTGATTACAGGGTATCTTACTCTAACTGTTAATTTTTTGCAATATCACGCATTGGTACATCATCTTTTCATGTAATCTTAGGGCATTGGGTTATTCTTTGGTCACTTACTTATGTCAGGTTTCAGAGTAGCACCCGTGTTAGTCTGTATCCGCAAAAAGAACAGGAGTCCTTGTGGCACCTTAGAGACTAACAAATTTATTAGAGCATAAGCTTTCGTGGACTACAGCCCACTTCTTCGGATGCATATAGAATGGACTATATGCATTCTATATGCATCCGAAGAAGTGGGCTGTAGTCCACGAAAGCTTATGCTCTAATAAATTTGTTAGTCTCTAAGGTGCCACAAGGACTCCTGTTCTTTTTACTTATGTCAGCATTTCTTAGCTCTAAGGCCTAAAATATCTAAGCTAAAATCTTGCAGGCCACAGCCTACAGGCCTTGCGTTTCAACCCTACTCACTTTCACTTAGATACCTAATACATGATTATCCTTCTAACTACTGATCAGTTTTATACTTCTATAATCCTACAACTTAACTCTATTTAGCATACAATGATTATATATAACATAACATGTTAGTTAATTATAACATCACACAATAAATGAACAATAAACTAAAAGAATTGGCTACACGACTCAGAAACTTAGCAAATTTCCGTTGGAACTCCACAATTGGGTTAAGGGTTTGGGGGGGGAGTTTTGATGATTGTTTGCAAAGATGAGGAGAGGACAGAGTAGTTAAATAGACATGGGGAGTAATGGACAGGAGACTGGGTAGGAGAAATGGATGAGACTGTTCTTAAGTCAAATATCTTTTTAGTAACACCACTATCCTAGGTAATAAATCCCATTTATAGGATCTGGATTATTGTATTTTTCCATGAATGAGCTAGTACGGTTGTTCTTTTATATAGACAACCAATGGCACAGTGAATAAAACAGGGTCCCTTTAATTGAAGACAGTGTAAAATCAAACAAGTCTATTTGCTTTCCAACAGGAGACAGTGACCTAAGGTTCTAAGCACTGGAACAATAGATTAGGTGCAGCTCACAGGATTTCCTACGGGTTGGCAGTGTTACCTTCAGTAGGGGAAAGTTACAGCACCCCCTGCACTAAGTGAAAGAGACCAGGGTATGTCAAAAAGGTTCCACTCCTTCCCTGCTTGAGACTGAATTAAACTGGTTGCTAGCTAGCAAATTCCAACAGGGAATTCACCTGTGCAGAGTCCACGGTGTCTGATCAGGAGCATGTTGTTTCAAAGCTAATTACCCAGCAAATATCTTGTTGGTCCAAGATTCTGTGCCATCCATTGCTATGGGTGCCAGAAGACCCAGAGAGGGAGAAGGGGAGCTCATAGACCTTTCCTCTCTAAGACTCCATCTCCACCTCCAAGTGGGGCAGGCCAGTGATGGCAGATGGGTGCCTTCACATACACACATCCCCCTCCTTCCACAGCTGATCCCTAAAAGGGCAGAGGAAAGTGCCTGAGAGGCTAACTTGTGTAGACAAGAAGGGAAACAACCACCATCTGTCTGGGAGTGTACCATCTGCAGGAGTGCAGCCGTCAAAACAAGTCACGTCATGGTCTGGAGCAAGCCATGTGATAAAGGAGGCTAATTTCCCATGAATGGGAGCTGTTGTTCCACATAAAGTCATGAGTTTTACCCTTTGTGGGACCAGGAAAGGTCACCTGCAAACTGCAGTAGAGATGACAATGGATCTGCCACCAGCAACAATACCTTCTTCTACTGTAAGCTCTAGTATAATGCCCTATGTTCGCTTAAGATGCTTGCCCATTACTGGCAGCCAAAGGTCTTTCCAGCCCTGCACTGGGTCACTGCAGGGGTCAGGAAAGAATTTTTCCTCCCATGTGTAGACACCTCCAAATTATGAAATCCCAGGGAGGGAGGGAGTACAGTGGTACAATGTCTGTTCTTTAGCCTGGCTGCTGGCCTCATGCATCCTTCGGTACTAAATCTGACAAATTGGTTATGCTTTGGTGCACAGAACAATAGGATCTAGTGAGTAGAGCATGGAACTGTGCACCAGGACTCCTGTGTTCTTTTACTCTTTGTGCAATTGATGGGTCTCTTGGATAAGTCTCAGCTTTAGTTTACAAGTGTTATAAAGCACATCTCATGAGAATTAATGTTTGCAAAATAGGCCTGGAGATGGAAGTTTCCCTGTAATGTAAAGACAACAGTTTATTAGCTACTTATCTGTTCCTCCAAGGGGCCTCTGAACTATGCCCCTGCTTTGTTTTACTGCTGCTCTGTAGCAAAAAAAAAAAAAAAAATCAATGCTTATCAAACAGAAACAAGATAAAATATGGATTGCTCAGCCAAAGAGCTACCAAAGGGGCATGTTATAACTATGTGTGGGTATATGAAAGGTGTAGGCAATAAGGAGAAAGGGGAATTGTTTAGAGTGCTATGAGGGGGATGTCGGAGAATAACATAGTTCTCACTCTTTTAGTTGGGTACAACAAAGTCAGATACTTTATTCTCTCCCTATCAATTGCATAGAGGGAGAGAGTGCCCTAGGACACAGGGTCTCCCCCTCCTAGGCAGGTCTCTCAACAGGTAAACAATTACAGCAAGCATTTATACCTTTTGTTACAGACAATGAAAAGCAACAGCTGCATTTTGTTTATACATAGGTCATTCTGATATCTTGTTTTTCTCACTTATGTAGACTCTTAGTTTTTCTCACTTATGTAGACTCATATTATTATCTACACAAGGTCGCAACAACTTCTCACACAGTTCTTTCCCACTCGCTTCACACAATTCTTGCTTCTACAAATCTCGCGTTATTAGGGTTACAGTTAGCCTGACTCTTGCTAACAAACTGTCATGCATTGCAACCCCCTTCCTGTCAGTTCTTTCTCTGCTTCCACAGGGAGAAGGGGTTGCAACCAAGAACAATGAATTGAAACTGGGGGGGGGGAACCCAACAAAACTATTGATGGAAGTTAAAGGAAAATTAACTTATTAACAAATGGACATGTGAGTGTCTTTGGTTATGGTGCAGTTCTGCAGATTCTTCTGCAAAATTCCCTCTCCAGAGCTCTGACAGAACGGGGAGGGTTCTCAGATGACGAGTGTCCAAATAAAGGAAGCAGTCACGCAACGGAACCTGGAAGAACAGTTCTTTTGCGTGGCGCAATTTCTCCCGCCACCTGCTGACTTCTCTGCAGCCCTTGATGGGGGTAGCAAAGTTGCAGCCCAATATGGTTCAATTAGGTCCATTGAGTGAGATTTTTAAAGATATTTAAGCACCTAAAATTTGGTGCCTACTGGGATTTTCAAAAGCATGTCAGTTAGGGTTACCATATTTGAAGATTGAAAAAAGAGGACACTCCACGGGGCCCTGGCCCTGCCCCAACTCTGCCCCTTCCCCACCCCAACTCCGCCCCCTCCCCTGAGCGCCCCGCATTCCCCTCCTCTCTCCCAGCCACACGAAACAGCTGCACCAATTCTAGAGTCGGGCACTCCACTAGTGTAGACTCCCATGACTTTAATGAAGCTGCTCAGTTTACACCAGTGGAGGATCTGCCCCGTTGCTCAGTTTTCAGGAGCCATCAGGACACGCAGCTCACACTGGCCACATAGGTGTGTCAGTGGCTGGGAACAGAACCCCAGATTCTGGCTTCTAGTAGCTTGGTCTAACAAGAGACCACACCTTCCTCCCTTCCATGGCAGCAGTTAGATCATCTTAAGCCACTATGAACTTATAGAAGATGACTGCACATTGTAATAATTTGCCCTCTGCCTCAGGTCTTACAACACACATGGCAGGTTATAGTCATCCAAAAACTGCTATCCCCTACTGCTTCAGCATGCAGTGAATTTAGTACTTCTGAATGATAGCTGATTGAAAGCCATAAAATCTGGAGTCCTCTATGTATGCACCGAAGAAAAACAGCTTGGGCAGCAGCAACGTCCACTTCCCCTTCTCAGTTCCGCTGGTATGACTCAGTCCTGACCTAGAGGGACCATCTCTCAGGATGACAGAGGATTTCAAACTCCACGGTCTGTTTAGTCCTTAACCTCTCTGTTGAGCCTGCCAAGAGAGGAACTAATTAGTGCGGACTGTGGTGTGATGTTACTTACATGGTAAGCTCTTTGAGGCAGGGACTGGCCTAATGCTGTATCTACAGCTGGTGATTTTGTTGACATACGCTGTTTCATTGAAAGGGAAACATTTCATGGAGACACAGGAGCAAGGTAGAGAAACTCCATAGTCTGGTGCTTAGATAGAACACTGCCCTATGATGTGGGAAACCCAGGTTCAAGTTCCTTCTCTTCCTGATTTAGTGGGATCTGGGATAAAAAATTAACTCTGAATAAGGCAAAAGCATTGTCTTGAACCTGGAGCTCTCTCAGGCCATCCTGGTGCCATATTCACAGGTTTCAGCCTAAAAATGGACAATACTAGTGACCTGAACCAGAGACCAAAGGGTGAAAGGCTCCTTAGTTCAACACCAACCCTGTTTCTCTGATACTGGGCACAGTCAGTCACATCGGAGGGGGACGGGTGGAGGCAGCATATAGCACCCCCATACAGTGAAGGTGTAGGTCTGTATAATAGTAGAAGTACCTCTCTGCTCTCTTACTGTACACAGAGCACAGCTGAAATGCTAAGGACTGTTTAATGTCTTTGGTAATGGTATTGATCTCCCATCCTTTTAAAAAGGGACTGGAAGCTTAATCTGATCTGTAAGAGTGTCTCTTATTATTTACTTTGCCAAAGAAGCGGATTAGATATCAAGAGGAACCGAAGATACTACAGAAGCATGCGTTTCCACTGCAGGATAAATGCACATCCACTTACCATTAGCCATAAATGTGTTTTTAAAAGAACAATTCCCAAGAACTCTCCAGGAGATTTTGGTTTAAAGAAATGAGACAACAGCAATAAATAAAGGTGATACAGTGAACTGGCTTTTAACCTGTGGAGACCCTAGTTCAGATCATCAACAATCTTTTCACCTAAACTCCACCGGCAGAATCTTTATTACATGTTCTACCGTATGAGGCAGATTGAACAAATTTTCACAGCCTAGGTTGGATCTGTGGAGCTAGGAGAAAAATGAATTTTGACTTATAAGCTGAGCAAACATGAGCTGGAAAAGTCACTGAGAAAAAATAAATGAGAAACTCCATGATGGTGCTCCCAGACACCTCAGCTCTGTGTAGTTGAAGAGCCGAGCTGCCCGAGCGCTACCGGCTTCACGGTTTGCCGGGCAGCCCCCAGACCTCCAGACCCTGTGCCCCCAGCTGGGCGCTTCCCCTCCTGGGCTCCGGCTGCTGCTGTGCTGGGGAAGCGCCCGGCTCGGCAGCTGCACAGAGCTGAGGTGTCTCGGAGCAGCAGCAGCCGCTGCCGCTGGGGGGAATCCGCCTGCAGCTCGCAGCCTGCTGGAGCCCGCTCTAAGGTAAGCCTGGGACTGGGGCAGGGATGCCGGCAAAGCTGGGAGTATTTTCCTGGACATGTTCGGCTTTTTGGAAATTTCCCCCGGACGGGGACTTGAGGACCAAAAAGCCGGGCATGTCCGGGAAAAACCAGATGTATGGTAACCCTAATGTCAGGGCCTAACTCCCATTGATTGCAATGTGAATTAGGTACCTAGGAGCTTTGAATATCCCATTATGTGGCTATCTGCATACCTTTCAAAATCTGCCCCATTTCCCTTCTCCATCCTTTGTATACCGATCAGATGCAGTCATAGAATATCAGGGTTGGAAGGGACCTCAGGTGATCATCTAGTCCAACCCATTGCTCAAAGCAGGACAAATCCCCAGACAGTTGGTTTTTTTTCACCCCAGTTCCCAAAATGGCCCCCCTCAAGGATTGAGCTCACAAATTAGCAGACCAATGCCAAACCACTGAGCTATCCCACCACCCCATGCAATGCATTGGGCACATGTGGCTGAAACCAGAATGAATCCTCTATGTATACGAATTGCAAAGGGGGGAAACAAATGGTTTCCTGGACCTATAGTTAACAGTTCTGAACAGATGTCATAGCTAGAGCTATGCACGGTACAGAGGAACTGATGGTGATAGCTGGCATGCTCACTTTCTGAGAGGGGAATATCAATGACTGTAAACCTTACAGCCGCCTCCCTGGGGTCCGGCAGTGCCTGTGGGCACCAGTCTGAGAGAAGAATTGCTTAGAGGCAAAGTCACTGAAGAAAGAAGCCAGATTTTATATATATGTACATACTCTGTCTGTGGGTAGTTCAGATGCCACTGCATGGATGAGCATAGTATAAGTGTTTAGAGGCAAAGAGAGGGAGAATACCATCACAGAGACTGGCTCCCCTCTGTGGGCCAATGCTCACTTGTATCCAGCTTCAGAAGACACACCTCAGTCCAATAAAAAATGAGGATCCCAGTTCCCCCTTCTGTAGCCCAATAGTTCTGCTGTGAACATCATCACTGCAGTGATAGTTGCTAGGGCACTAACAACAATAAATAAACAAACAAGCATGCCACTGTGTGGTGTTAACACATGGGAGAGTCCCCCCAAGCTATGTCCCCTCCAGGGTATAGAATTTATTCGGTCCAGTTGTTGTAGGCCAACTACAATTAGAACAAATTAAACAAATGCTGCTGATCTGGCTGGCTCACCTTCCCACCCCCTGCTTCTGCAAGAGCTGCCTATCTAATTTCAAACCTCTAAGTGACCTGAATTATTCTGATCCTGTGCATGGTCTCCTGTCTGCAGAAATTTAACTGCTGTGTGTTCATTAATTCAAAGCTAAGGTAGGGTTACCACGAGGTGACAACCTGGGATTAGGGGATCTTATTTCTAAAAGCTCCATCCTTTTAACAGAAAGCAGAATGCCAACAATGATCCAGAAAAGTAGGGTAGGTAGGGTTTTTGGGCCAGGGAGCAGGGCTCTACCAGCATGAAGGATAGGGGTATTTGCATTCTCTAAATGTCATGAGGACTACCCCAAAGGAAACTAACCAGCTTTTCCTGCCTATGATGTTAAAGTTATGTTATTAGCTTTGTGGGAGGCATTGGAAACAGACAGAGGCAATGTTTTCTAAGTAGGGCGACCAGACAGCAAATGTGAAAAATCGGGACGGCGGGTGGGGGGTAATAGGAGCCTATATAAGAAAAAGACCCAAAAATCAGGACTGTCCCTATAAAATCGGGACATCTTGTCACCCTATTTCTAAGGGAGGATTTGAAATTGCCACCATTGCTGTCTGCCTGTTGCTCAGTCTGGCTGTAGAGATTTTCTCCAGTTATTTTAATCTTATACACTGTTAAACTGAGTTTATCGATGATTCGGAAGGGTCCAATTCATCAGTTACACAGCCCATGTTCTGGTGATTTATACAACAACATTATAAATAACATTACTTGGTTTTTAACTTTCCAAGTATTCTCTCTCTGGTTTTTGTTCAAGTTTTACAAGACTCCCTGGAAACTAAATGCAAAATGGTACCGTGAAATGCGTGCCAATGATAGTGTCCAAAAGCTGTTTACTGATGTCAAGGACAGTAAACCACACAGCCTTTGGATCAAAGGACTTGATTAGATTTGGCATTCTGGCCACTGTAGGGGCACAAGTGGGTGTGACCTGATTCAGGCGTCTATAATTTATTGTGAAATGCCAAGAACCATTTGGTTTCTTTACAGGCCAAATAGGAGAATTGGCAGTGGAAGTACATTTACGCAGCACTCCCTATGTCAATAAAGACTTGATAGTCTTTTCTATGTATGAGTTTGCTTGTTCTGGGTAAGGATATTGTTTTGGGGCTGATATATCTCCTCCTTTTACAACAATAATGACTGCCATACATTAGAAAAGGCATCTACATGCTTGTGAAGTAACGCCTGTAACTCAGGTTGGTCTGCATGATTAGCCACTATTTTGTTTAAATCATACCCCTCTGGTTCAGAGTCCTCCACTGGAGATACCATGCCACACTTAGGCATGATTACTGTTGAGTCATCCTTTGCCTGTTCTACAATTGGTCACCCAAATCAAGACCGCATCCCTGTTTGTATAGGAAATCCATTTTAATAGGCAATTCCTTGGCTTTGCTAATTTTATCAATACAAAGGTATGAACCTTTCTTAGATGACCTATCTGTACTTCAATGGGTACAGATTGGGAAGTGTGGTAACAACCCGATTACTTGCAAAAGTTGCAAGTGCTTTAAGGATCTAGGATCCTTAACATGGATAATACTAATTGCTGCCCCAGTATCTATAATAAAATTCCTGTGGCGGCTCCCTACCACTGCAGATACTGTGGGTCTCCCTCTTGCATCGCTGCCTAAAGGGGCTATGACTAATACTCGGGGCCTATTGGCATTATGCCAAGTAATTGGTAGAGTATGCAGACAAATATCTAAGGATTTTCCTTCTATCTCTCCGGAGGCTGTCCACCGGAGAGAAGGAAATGGGTCAACTGAGGCCACTGGGTGGTTCAAGGGTGCCAGGCCTTGACCTTCCATCATTAGCTCATTCATACGGGCTCGGAGTTTCCGAATATCCCATCATTGAGCCTTAAGCATCTGCTTAAACGTCACTACAACTGAGTCCTCATCTTTGACTTGGGTCTCTGCAGACGTGAATTGTTCTGTGCAGCATCTGAAAAGAAAGGAACACGGTCCCGGGCCCCTATCTGGGATTCAAACGCATAACCCCTGTTGAGGGGCACACCCACTCAAAGGTCCAGGGTTACTACGTGGGTTAGGGTTATTTTGCCAACGATGGTACCTAGGGAATTTAGGAACACCTTGGCCTAACCCTGGGGGTTCCTCAATCCTCACAGTGGGATTAGCTCGTGGTTCCTGAAGTATTGCAACAGGAATACCCCTGGGGGGTGTAGAGGGTGCACAAAATTTTAGGGACCTAGGCTATGTTAATGATTGCCCAAATGTTAATAAATGTCCACCCAAAGGGGCTGGATCTCCTGATCTATATGATGCCATGTAACCCTTGGTTGTTGTATCTCTGTTGTAACCTAGAGATTACTACATCACAGGCACTAGCTACCCATGTCACTTGTGACACCACATTTTTTAGTCCCTGAACAATTACATTTTCTAAAGGCACTCCATCTTTACTATCGGGGCGGACACTAACAGAGGAGAGGATATTTCTCCCCTTTTGCTCTGCTCCACCTCCTGTGGTGCCACCCTGAGACTTCCTTTCTACCAGCAGACTGCTGGTAGCTTCTGCACTGCTAACTTCCTCTTTTGACTCTCCCGGTGGGTCCTCAGACCCAATCTTCAACTTCGCTCCTAAAGGTACTGTATCAGCCTGAGCTAACTCTCTTGCCCTACTTCTAGTAATTGGCCCTGCAGATTTTTTTTATCTCCGTCGGTTCCACCAGGCGAATAGGGATGGGAACCGATTCTTTATCCTCCTTTAACACATCTTTTTCAACTCTCCAATTCTTTTTAACAACCGACCATGGTCTGATTTGTAGCCGTCCAGTGATTTTAAGCTGGCATCCAAAGTTTGCTGGGCTTTCCTGAGTAACTAATTTTTTTTAATTTAATTGCTTTCCCAACGAACTATAAGCTACGAGCAGACATTTAACAGCTATTTTCTTCACCAGTTTAGCCTCTCTTTTTTTTTTCTGCTTCGTTTCTACATTAAATATATCATTTACAAAACTGCATGGGATACATTGCTTAGATATAATCTTGCTATTCCTTAGCTGTTCTAAATTTCCTCCATGTTCCTGAATGTATTTTCTGGCAAAGTTTTCTAAAGCCATACTGCGAGCAACTCCAAAAGACTCTACTCTTGCCCTTGCTCCACTCACCTTAACACATAACATAGAACTCATTTGAATTCTAACACTTCACTTGCTTATGTAATAAACTATCATGAACACTTTGTTGCTTTGCTTTGTAACTGAAGGCGTCCCTTCACAGAAACAACAGGAAATAATACCCCAAACTGGTTTTCCACCCAGTTCAATAAGTCCCAAGTAAATGATAGAGGGGTTGGGGGCACTATACTGGGTTTATACACACACACACACACACAAGCAAGTTCTGGCTGCTAGTTTTAAATTAAATGAATAGAAGAAGGGTTTATTAAAATATGGACAGATCTTCTGAATTTGGGCCTCCATCTTCCAAAGGTCAGGCAGGGACTGAGAATGCTGCTGTCTGTATATGGTAAGTCTACACTGCAAAAAAAAAAAAAAAAAAAAAACCCACAGAAGCAAATTGCCAGGCTGGGACAACTGACTCAGGTTTGCTCTTTGAGGCTAAAAATTGCAGTATAGCCATTCCCACGCTCAGACCCACGCCACTCACTGGCTTTCAGAACCCAGCTCCAGCATAGTACAAGTCTACACTGCTCTTTTTAGCCTTGTAGCATGAGTCCTGAGAGCCCAAGTCAGTTAACCTGGTGTGGCAGAGTGCTGAGACCTGACGGGTGGGTTCACCCTCTGATCAGGGTAGCCTCAATTAGTTCTTCCAGTGAGGGCTGATTGAATAATTAGGTAATCAGAAGGAGAGGATGGGGAGGTAATGAACTAATTAGCCCTCAGCTGGCTAACCTGATAAAAACCAGGAAGGCAGTATTATGGGGGAGGACAGGGCTAGCTGAGACTAGAATGAAAGAGCTTCCTAAGGGAGATCTCTTTTCTACCAGGGCCCTAGTAAAAAGGGGGTGAAAGATACATGGATGTAAAACTGTGATGTTGCACTATACTGGTGGTGGTAGAAGGGTTTAGAATAAAATACAAACTGAACTCTTAAAAAAAAGTGGGTCTGAGCAGTCTCTGGGGCATCTGAGAACAGGGACAGAGCATTGCCTGGTCAAACCCAGGCTCTGAGACTCTGGGTTATTTTGGAGGGTTTTTTTTGTTGTGTAGACATACCCATAGTCCAGTATTCTGCATTAAACAGTTCTTCAGGCCCCAAATACACCAGGTCAATTGGGCTGGATCCAAATGTCATTGAAGCAGATGAAAAGACTCCCATTGACTTTGGTTCTGGCCATTATGAGTGGGGGGGAAGCTCCTTCCTCAATTCCCACAGCAGGCTATCAGCTTATACCGTGCAGCATACGCTGTGGAATAACCACTGGGCATGTATAAATGCTACTAAGCTCTCTCTGGTTCTTCCCAGCTTCCACTATATCCTTACTGTTTATCCCACACACCCAAAACACGATCCTCTACAGCAGCATTAACTCACAGGGTCACTTTTGAATGGGAAAGTTCCTGGAATCTTGTATTCAGTCAGGGTGCTTCAGTGCCAAACAGAACGTTGACCAAAAAAAATGGAAGGAGTTCAGAGAAGAGCTCCAGAAATGATCAGGAAAGATGAATGAGGAAAGATTTAAAAAGTTAGGAAGTTATGACTCGTCTAAACAACAGCTAAATGGTGGCGAAACGTGGCAAATGTCCATAGCTGCTGGAAGGGTGTAAACACTCTAGAGGGAAAGGTATTCTTTACAGTAATCTACAGAGCTCTTTTTCAGCCCTCCCAAGGAAGATAGAAGTGCAAGCAAATATAATTGTATATATTTTATATGTGGTACTTAAAATTATGTCAATATACAAGTAAATGGTGTTGCCCTTGACTTCGTGGCAAGTTGCCCAGGGGTCCCGATGGTGTCACAAAAGGTACAGTGGTGTATAAAAAGATATGGCAAAAGCAACGACTGTTGTTCAGCCTCCCTGAAATTCTGTGGGTGTGTTAATCATTGCGATCGCTACGGGGCCTTTTAGTAGACTGGTTCATCTTTTTTCCTTCTTTTGTCAACAATGCCGCCGAAGCAGCAGGTGTGGCACTTCAAAAAGAAGCCAATTAGCTGTGAATTCTAAGGTCACAAAGTCAGCTGTGACATACACACCACCAGGTAATTGAAAAGGTTTCCACTTATCTCCATCACCAGATCACGGAAAAATTAGTGACTCATTTGTTATTGCAAACATAGGCAGTAAACAACTTCAAGGGATGCTTAGCGCTTCCTGCCCCAGCTTTCTATATAGGGGAAGTACCTAGTACATTCCAGGCAGGCAAAGAAATGTCTTCCCAGGGGCTCTAACCAGACTGGATTCCATGAGGACATAAAAAAATCCAGTCCAACTTCCTCTACTATTTATGTCAAATGGATGAACTGACTGAGAAAATTCCCTTTCAGTGTCTGACATGAGTGCACAGCTTGCTCACTGGGATTTTTCACCGGCCACATGCAAATCCTGCACTGGATTGTAATGCCTCTTAGGAAGTGGATGGGGTTAGATAGTGGCCCTGGGAAGAGAAGCTCCAAGGAGTGTAGGAGTTGCCATAGTAGATCAGATCATACGTCCACATCTCCTTCCATCCCGAGGTAGATTTTCATTTTTTCCTTTAAAACAGAAATAGCAACAAAAGCAAATTTAACAAATCTTGCCATGTCTTTCCTGGAAATCACAATTGTAAACGGCACCATCACCATGTCTTGCTCTCAAGGGTTGGTAGTGGAATGACCTCCGGTCACCAAAACTGTGACACTGATGTTAAAACATAAGAACCTTTTGCTTTTGTCCTGATAGGGATAAAGTGCTGAGACCAGGAGTGGATGTAAGATGCACAGATTCATAGAGTTTAAGGCCAGAAGGTACCATTAGTTCACTTAGTCTGACAACCTGTATAACACAGGCTACAGAATTTTACCCAGTTGCACTGTATTGAGCCCAATAACTTATGTTTGGCTAAACATCTTCCAGAAAGGCATCTGGTCTTGATTTGAAGACTTTCAAGAGATGGAGAATCCACCACTTCCCTTCAGAGTTTGTTCCAAATTTGTCTTATTTCTAATTTCAATGTGTCTGGCTTCTGCTTCCAGACATGGGTTCTTATTATTTCTTTCTCTGCTCAATAAGGGTCAAACCACTTAGGCAGCTACCGAGGGTGGTGACTTTTTAGGGATAGCTCCAGCCCACAACTTTCCTCCCCATCCAGGGGAGTGGGAAAGTCTTCCCCTTTAGGAATGATCCCAGCACTATGTCTACGCTGCACCTAAAGCATTGAAATGTCTAGCTCCAATCCTGGCCTAGCCGGTCAGGTGGAATAATTGTCATGAGAGCAACATTTCATACCGTTCAGATGAGGGACACAAACTCCAAAGTAAAAGTCAACTTTATTCTCATATAAAGTAAGAACATGAACAGTCTGTTTAAGCACATCATTTGGTCAGATGTTATCAAGACATAATCCCACACAGTGAGCATGCCCTGACCACCATGTTTTAAACCTGGCATCCCAGAAGATCACAATTCTACTGGACTTTTGTTACAGAGCATAGATGTCAGGGGTACATGGGGTTGATGGCGGGGGGGAAATATGCAGTTCATTAATTCACATTTGGTTTTAATGTGGACATCTGGACAACCCAGGTCACTGAATTAGCTGCTTTCAGCCTTCCATTTTCCAGCACATCAGATAGATTTGTAAAGGGAAAACTTGTTAAACGATCTTTATTGTCAATGCACAAAGGTGGCATCAGACAGAGTCAAAAGGTGTTTGTGCGTGATGCAGGAACCCTGCGGATGTTTGGAAAGTAGGCACTTCTGAATATATCTTAGCAGCTCTGAAGGCATTTGTGCATGGGACATCAGATTTTCTCACGAGCACCAAGTGAACTTTCGCTGCTTCCCACATCTAAATCTCTTTCAGATCATTTGGAGATTTCACCAACTTCCCCTTCCCCAGTACTCAAATGTTGTTGTTGATGATTCTGGATAATTTGGTCTCATGCTTGTCAGGGAGGGGCCTGAACCTAGACCCAACATCTAAACACCCCCAAAATGTTGTGAGAGTTCAGTTCATCATTAGGATCTGAATCCAGGTTTTGCTGCAGTAGGGTCATCTCTAATAGTAATATAATATAATGGTTGGTTGCTGTCAGAACCATTACACAAGAAAGGAGAGAGACTTGGGGCCTGATCCAAAACCCACTCAAATCAAAGCAAAGATTGAGTTCAAAGAGCTTTGGTTCATGACCTCAGGGCCGCCCGGGAGGGGGGGGGGGGCAAGTGGGGCAATTTGCCCCGGGGCCCCCACGAGAATATAGTATTCTTTAGTATTGCAACTTTTTTTATGGAAGGGGCCCCCAAAATTGCTTTGCAACAGGTCCCCTGAATCCTCTGGGTGGCCCTGCATGACCTTGACAGATTAAGGCAATTTACCTTTAGTCTGTTTAGACTGGATGCAACAAAACAAAACAGCTTTACAGCCTTTTCCTCCTGGGCCAGAGGTAGATCCAGCTATTAAATTTTAAGATTCTGGTTCCAGTTGGCTTTTCTTTCTTTAAACAGCAGCTGAATCTTGATTCAAACTTTGCAGCTGTCCTCCATCAAAGGCCATCCCAAACCTCTGATCCAACCACCCCCCCCCCCCCCAAATTTTGGAGATAGTCCAATCAAGTTCCAAAATGTAGTGGATCAGGACCCTCTCTAATTATTAGATATTGAAATATTGTTTCTGAACATGGGGCTGGGGGGGTTCTATGCCCCAATACTGGAAACATAGAGAAGAGATGTTGGGTTTTTTTTTCTGAGTGTGAGGGATGAGGCCACTTGCCAACAGAGGAAAGAAAGAAAGAGAGAAAGAAAGAAAAAGAAACTTAGTTGTGGCTTCACTCTAACCCACCACATCCTTTTTTCTCCCAACATGTCACAGTGATAGGTCGACAAACTTGTGAGTCCTAAAGTAAACATGATGACCAAAGTCCTCTCTTTGGGAGGCAATTAGATACAAGATGGTGAGGAATCTCCCCACTTCAAGGCAATGCCTTCTGGCCATGACCCAGTATCCACTGGGAGACCCAAAGGGTTCTACATATGGCGCCAGCTGAGTGGTTTGGGCCAAAGCGGGCTGTCTTGTAAATGTTTAAGCTACAGAGAGCCTACCCCCAAAGTACATTATAAATCAGTTCATGTGGTTGGGGCAGGGGAGTAAGATTTGAGGCTCGGCCATTGAATGCTAGTCACATCTCTGGTTTGGAACCGTGACTGCAAATGAGAAGATTCTCTCATGCCACAAGGTGTGTCCCTTCCTTTCCATGTGCCAATGGTGGAGAGACACACCGGAGCAGGACTTTACCAATTCACAGAGTCCTCCATCCAGTGGCTGGACCTGCTATGTGTATATCCTGTATCCTACCTATGACTGAGACCCCACGGGGGACCCTCCAGGTCTGTGGACAATCTCACGGGGACGGGCTCTCTCAGCATGTGCTGTTGTGGCTGGAAAAACTCTGAGGATGGCTCGCCTGGTGGCATTTTGACATTTCTAGTCCCGGCGAGCAGAAATGAAGTAAACATTTCAGAACCTCAAAAAGCTCATTTCAGATTTGTTTCTAAAACGGGGATATTTTAGGGGCAGGGAGATGGATTTTATTTGATCCTCACAGACTCATCCATCTCTAATGATAAAATCCCTTTCTGCCTCATATCTCTGTTAGGGACCACATTTATGAGGTGCAGAGCAGCTTCAGCTCCCACTGACCTTACTGGTCCTTTGATGGAAGAAGGGGCAATATTTTGGGTAGAACTTTAACTCAAGATCCTATGGGGGGAATTTGCTCATACCACCCTCCAGCAGTTGGGATTTGCTTTAATCTCTTTAGTTTGATGTCATACCCACTATTCCCAATATTCCTCAAAAGCCAGGAGGACCATATAGTAAGGGTACAACACTGTTCTCTGAGACTCTGCGGTGTCTTCTTGGGGTTGCTGGAAACATCCCTTCCTGAGAGTGAAGGAAGTAGACAGAGAGTGTCTGAACCACTGATTTTTTTTAACATCTTAATGGATTCCTGTAAAGTATATAAAATTCTTTTTAAATTAAGTTTAACGTCTGAAAGGGGAATCATCTGAGTAATTACTGTATGCTTGAGGAGACATACTGTTTTTTTTTTCTATTCCCTCTGTTGTTCAACACAATAAACAGATGCCCAAATCCCTTGTGGCGCCGCTGAGTCCTCACTAATTGCTCTAGATCACAGCCCTGTTGGCACTTGTTCTGCAGAATTGTGGATAGAGCCCAAGCCTTCCTTGCTCCTGTTTTGTTCTGAACACGCGGATCTGGGTCTCCTGAAATGAGCTGTTTATTTTCCAAAGAGCAAAACTAATGTTGTTGTTGTTGTTGTTGTTAACTAACAGCCTCTTCAGCCTTTGTGTGTCTATGGAGCTGATTGAATACCCATGAAACTCGGCAGGGATCTGTCCACAAACTCCCCCAGGGGTCCTACGTTTGCTGGGGTTGGGGCAGGAGGGAGCGGTTTTTCAGTCACACCACGGTGCTGATGGTGGAGGACTCTTCTGACTTTCTCTGCTTGCTGGGCAAGGACTTCAGGTACTCAAGGTGCCGACGGGCGTCTTCTTGGTTCTGCCGGACATAGTAGACCAGGTAGGAGATCACCATGGCGAACCAGCCGAACATGGTGACCAGCATGGCTATGTCCGTGGTCTTTTTGTAAACGCTGCAGAAGTCCATGTCTGTGACCACTTGGAGGAAGGGCTTGCCAACGTGCTCCTCCTTAGCAGAGGAGTCGCAGACGATGCTCCCAGAAGACCCAGCAACAAGGTCCACTGTCCTGATCAGCTCCTGGAGCCTGCAGTCACACAGCCAAGGGTTACTGGAGAGATTGACCTTGGCCTTCAGATTGCTAAAGACATCCTTATTGACTGACACCAGCTTGTTTGAGGACAAATCCAGGGAATGCAAGTGCTCCGACAAGCCCCGGAAAGCCCCACTCTCTATCCTGACGATGGCATTGTGAGACAGCTCCAGCTCCAGCAGGACCGGCAAGTTCCGAAAGGCGTCAACGGGGAGGAAGGCAATCTGGTTGAAATCCAGGTAGAGCTTGTTAGTGTCGTTGGGTATGTCCTTAGGGACCTCTGTGAGTTGAGCGTTGCTGCACCGAAAGGTTTTGTAACCGTCCTCTTCTGCCTGGTAGCAGCCCTTGGGAAAGGTAGTGGCCGAATGGAAACAAAAGGTCATCAGAACAAAGCTCTGGAGCAGCAACCACATGGTAACCGAGTGGCGGAGGAACCAGTCTACTAGAGGCATGATGAGGTGTTTGCATAATCACGTGGCCACTTGCTTATCAGCTGTCTCTCTCTCTCAAGCGGGCCGCTGGATTCATCGTATCTGAGTAAGAGATAGCAAGGGGAAAATATAAAACACGCTAGACAGGGAGAAACAGTGTGGCTTGTATGTGATCCCAGTCCTTTATTCTCTCCATCTGGTGTCTCATAACAGCACCCACCACTGTAGTACCCAAGCACCCCTTCCTGTTACACAACAGATGAATTATGGCTTCTGACATGGAGATCTGTCCTTGACACATCAGAAGTGTCCAGGCCCAGAACTCGAGCCACTGAAAAAGTAGCGTGTGCATGTATTGTAGGGCAATGGCTCTCCAACCTGGATCTGTGGTCAGCATTTCCAAGCACTTTACCTGAATAACAGCCACACCCAGCAACTTCTGTCTGGAGATCCCCATCTCACCGAAGCACAGAGAAGTGACGCGACTTGCCCAAGATCATATTGATTATTATCGATGTGTATTACTGTGGGGCCAAGCAACCTCAGTCGCTGGCCCAGACCCCCTTGTGCTAGGCATTGTACAAACATACAACAAAAGGACAGTCCTGACCTGCAAAAGGCAGATGAGTGGCAGAGCTGACTCTAGAAGCCAAGGTCGTCTTGCCCTCCTAGTCCCATGTCCTATCCACAGAACCAGGTCAGAACTGGGACATCCTAGCAGGTTGCCGTGGAAACGACAGTGATGCCTGGGAGCAGAGAGAGGCAGGAGAATCAGGGCTGTTCACCTCCCTGAAAGGCCAGTGCTCCTGAGCTGTACTCCTTCCTGGCCCTAAAAAGAGCACCAGTTTTGGCCCCAAAAATGGGTATTTAATTTCTCATTTCCATAAGATGGATAAAGGCTCAACACTGTTGCCCCAGGCATGCCCAGTGTCTGCTCCTCCAGCACACCCCCTTCTGAGTCTAGTGAACCTCCATGCATAGTGCTTTGCACTGCACTGCATGGTGACTGAATGCATCTGCACATAGGGGCACAACTTGTGGAACTCCTTGCCTGAGGAGGTTGTGAAGGCGAGGACTATAACAGGGATTAAAAGAGAACTGGATAAATTCATGGAGGTTAAATCCATTAATGGCTGTTAGCCAGGATGGGTAAGGAATGGTGTCCCTAGCCTCTGTTTGTCAGAGGGTGGGGATGGATGGCAGGAGAGAGATCACTTGATCATTGCCTGTTAGGTTCACTCCCTCTGGGGCACCTGGCATTGGCCACTGTCGGTAGACTGGATACTGGGCCAGATGGACCTTTGGTCTGACCCAGTACGGCCATTCTTATGTTCTTATGATGCTTCCCATTGAAATCAATGGCAAAACTTCACCGAGATCGGATTAGCCCCCTGCTGAGTACATTTGCACAGCTCAGTGGACGCACATCTCCTCTTCGCAAGCTGCCGGTGCTACAAAGAATTTACAGGATTAAGCCTGAGCCAAAGCTGGGGTAAAATCCTGACCCCACTGAAATCAATGTGAGTTTTACCACTGGCGTCAGTGGGGCCAGGATTTCACCCTGGGACTCCAGGTGGGGAATAAGCAGTAGCGGCAAAGTCCTGTGTTCAGGCAATCATCCTCTTAACAGAGACCACAAGGGGACCAGAATGCAGAAATACTTGAGACAGAAGCAAAATTGGCCCCCAGAGTTGTCGAGGATTTGTCTGTTGCTCTTTAATTATGTGGTCTCTTACAAATTGATTTGGGGGTCCAAAGATTCATCTACAGGGCTGCTATCACCCTGCTGTGGGAGCTTGCAGCTGACCTTTCCGAGGATTTTAATGCCAACAAATTCAAACAAGCAATTTCCATTCATCTCTCCAGGAAGATGCAAGCATAAGCAAATACTTCGGTGGGTGCATTTGCTTTTGATCCTGGACCTAGCAAAAATTAGCCTCCAGATTGCCTTTGACCCCAACCCAGCTGGTTCACACACTGGGAAGGCTGGCTTTTGGCCAATACATCCCGTTGTGTCACCAAGTTTGGGTGGCCCCCACGACGTGCTGTAATCGCATTCTCCATCCAGCTCTTTATTCCAAAAGGGAAGAACGTCAGCAAGGGAGAAACAAAAACAGAAAAAGGAAATTTGCTTGAGCAGAACTTGCATATATGTTCCCAGGGTGGATACAGCAGATAAGGGGCGCTCTGTGAAATCTACCAGCCTGTCAACACCAGCCTCCATGCTGCACAGAAAGAGCCCTCATATTTTTGAGCCTGACAGCAACTTCGATATCACACCAGCACTAACAATCCAAACGAGACACAGAAACTGTTGCCTGATTCATCCCATGATTAAAGGAACCTACACGAAAGGGTGCCCACCTAGTCACTGAATTTAAAAACTGGGTGGGGTCCCCCAGGAATGGTTCAAATGGGGCAAGGGGTGAGGCACGCTTTGAAAAGCTGAGGTGGGCTGCCTGGTGAGTTGATCTCTTCCAGATACAGGCCCCTCGAGATCTGTGCCCTGCTGCTCCCAGAACTGGCTGCCTTTTACAGAGGTTTTGCTAAAAACTGTAGCAGCAGAATGGCAAGAGGAAACCTGATCTGCAAAAACAAGTAGACAAATGCAAAACAGACTTCCAAGCTGGAAGCAAATGCTACAGACAGGGATGTATTCAGCAAGGAGTTTGTGCGGACAGTGGCAGTGTTAAGGCTGAGAAATTACCCTGTGTGATAAGGGCCCAGTGCTTCTAGGCCACTGGCTGTACTGGGGTGGGGCTGAGGAAAAGACATGTTACTAAACGAACTCTTGGAAGGTTTCAAACTCCCACCTGTTTATGCTCTCTGTTCGTGTGTATATATATCTCCTCAATATTTATTCCACTCTATATGCATCCGAAGAAGTGGGCTGTAGTCCACGAAAGCTTATGCTCTAATAAATTTGTTAGTCTCTAAGGTGCCACAAGTACTCCTGTTCTTTTTGCGAACTCTTGGAAGAATTCTGGCTGATTAACCAGAATCCATCTGGAACTTCCAGTGGAGAAAGGGGCTTGTGGAGGGGTGAGGGGCATACGGTATTTCTGATCCCTGAAAGGTTGCAGACGCAGACCGGATGCTAGCCCTGTACTCTCACCTCATTCCTTCCCACTCTTTATTCTGCATGATTAGCCCTGCCATGAACCAATGTAGTGCCCTCACTCCCCGGTCTAGTGGTAGCTGCGCACTTCACATTAAGCAGTAAGCTCTGCTCCCTCTTCCCACTTGCCCACCCACGGAGGGCTAATTGCCGCGTGGAAGGGATACAGAATCTATCCAAGCAGTTTATTGTTATCATGGTACCGGATGGCTCGGTGAACCGGTGTTGGGCTATAGAGTATTTCACTGGTTCGAATCCAGCCCAGCTTGGTCGTGAGTGAGGATTTTTAACCCCTGATGCCTGCTCAGAGATTTGTGCAAAAGCAGCTTGCTGTTCCCATTGGGCAGAGGGTCCCCATTACGAAATCCACCACGGCAATTGGCCCCTTATTGGCAGCCTCGGGAGGGATGCCAAGGAACGAATGGGCTGTGCAAACAACTCCCTTCACTGCAGACATTCAGAGATTCTAAGGCCAGACAGGAGCACTGTGATCATCTAGTCTGATCTCCTGTATAACACAGATCAGAAAACTCCCCCAGAATAATTCCTGTTAGAACGAGAGCAGATCTTTTAGCAAAACTTCCAGTCTTGATTTAAAAATTGCCAGTGATGGAGAATCCACCACAATCTTTGGTGAATTGTTCCAGCTGGGGCTCTCGACTCAATTTCTGCCTGAGAGTTGTCTATACAGCAAACCCCATCATCAGAATTGTCAGTGTTGGTGGTACTTCCATCATAGAATCATCGAAATGTAGCACTAGAAGGGACCTCGATAGGTTATCTGATCCAGCCCCCTGCAATGAGGCAGGACTACGTATTATCTAGACATGATAAGTTCGACAGCTCAGTAATGGGGCCACATGTGGAAGTTTGCAGACTCTCTGCCTGGACTTCTCCTGTTCTTAGGATGACTAGTCTCCAGGGCTGTCAACCCAGCTCTAAACGTCTATGAAATGTAAATTTCTAGATATTATAGAGTAGCTTATCCCAAGGGATCTCAAAGTAGGTGACAGACATTCAGCACTTGCATTCACCTATATGCTGCTTCATTGGTTTTTGCTTGCATGATTTTTTTTTTTGTTAGCAATGATCAATGAAACTTTCATCCCAGTTTTCATTCCTGCAATCTGAAAGGGAACAGCATTGGGTGGATGTACAATGCCTCCTGATGGCAAAGATGGTGATTAATAATTAACTGGCAATGCTTAGGTATCTTCCAGCCACACCCCACGCCAGTTCTGAGCGTCTACATTTACATGTGAATCTGAAACCTGCATGTTGATAATCATCCCCCACAGACATGCTGTTTGGATGGGTTTGGGTTTCCCAGTGCCTGTCTCAGGCTGCAGTGCAGCTTTACGGAGCTCCTGCTGGGAAACCTCTGTAAAAAGGCAGCTCCCCTGAAGAAAGGCACCAGCACTATTTGCAGTGGTGGTGGTCACGAAGCAGCGGCAGGTGTTTTTAAATACCAGTATTGAAAACTCATCTCTTGACATGTTAGTTCTTACTTAGCCAGTTGCTATTTAATGATCTCTGATGATATGACTGCAGCTCCCTCTTTTCTGGGGCTGACCAAACAACCTAGCAACAGCGTCTGAGAGCCTTCTTCGGCCCTCATTACCATGGCATCTCAGCACCTCCCAATTTTTCATGTATTTAGTCTCATCATATCCCTGTGAGGGAGGGCAGGGCTATTATCTGCATTCTGCAGAGTTATGCATCCGAAGAAGTGGGCTGTAGTCCACGAAAGCTTATGCTCTAATACATTTGTTAGTCTCTAAGGTGCCACAAGTACTCCTGTTCTTCATTCTGCAGAGGGAGAACAGAGGCCAAGAGAAGCTAAGTGACTTGTCCAAGGTCACACAGAAAGTCTGTGGCAGAGCAAGGACTTGCATGCAGGTTTTCAAAGTCCTAGGCTAATATCTGAACCACTGCACCATCCTTCCCCTCTAACTTTGGCCCTCATTCCTAGGTTTGCACGGGACAGGAGCATTCAGCATCATTTGAGTGGTCAGAGGACCATTGACAGGTTCAGAAGGGGACACATCCAGACGTCTTTGGTAGAAGAAGGGGATACTGCCCAGTGGGATATTTTAGCTGGGGAATGTGAAGTGAATATGGAAAATAGAGGAGACCTGGTAACCCCAAACACTGACTGTCTCGTGTTGGTGAGGAGCCCTTTGTCTCCTGATACCTGCAGCCAGACAGAGCACGGAGACCAAACAAGGCATATATTCTGATGAGTTGCAAAGCGTATGGCTGCACATCCAGCAGTGAGGTGCACCTGTGAATTATTCCTGAAATCCCCAATCTGTCCAGTGTTCAAATGAAGCCAAATCCTTCCCCCCCCCCCCTTCTGAGCAGTGAAAATAGGCAGAAAGGGGTAGTGTAATAGACATGCTGAATCACTTTTGCATGAACCCTTCTCTGGCTGAGAAAGAAAGAATATTATATCATGTAAAACAAATATAACTGCAATACCTGCTACCTTAATATTCCACTGTCCTTCAGGAAGAAAATTGCTTTTCTACAGCCACCCAGTGATATTCAGTGGAAATCACCTTGCAGATCAGAAAACCTTCTGCAGGATAAGTGGAACAATACTTCTGTATGTTTTATCAGGCAGTTTGCTCTTGAATTTCCTGAGATGAACCAGGGAAGTTGTGTCCCCCGCCCCTCCCATCTCCCGCCTTTCAAGCAAGCAGATCGTTGCCAGCAGTCAATCCCACTAATAGGAGAGAGAAAGAAACTGTCCCACTATTATCATATGATGAGCAGCATTTATTACCGCCTTAGATGTGCATGGAAAAGAAAGTCGAGGCTCCTCCAGGTAAAGCTAGACCGAAAACACAACGGCAGCGCAGGGAGCATGGTTGGGGGAGTGGGGAGCATCGCTGGATTATACAGCTGACGGGGGACAGCACCCTGACAAGGCACAGTTTACTCTGGAGACAGGGAGACAGAAAGACTGCAAATTCTCTTGGGCAGGGATTGTGTTTCTGTACTGAGAGTGTCTGGCATACGCATGGGTGCTGGAATAAATCACAACAGCTCTGTGATCTGGGGATTTTCCAGCTTTCGAATAAATGACAGGAAGAAAAATGACTCTCTCATCTTTCCTGACTATTCAAGCCCTCTAGCTGCTCAGGAAAGACCGTGTCATTTTCCCCATCACCAGAAGAGGGCGTCAGATCTGCTCCGGACCTAATACAGTGAAGTCTTGAAGCTCTGGGGAAAAGAAAACCCTGAGAATGTATGGACGGGATTCCCCCCCACCTCAATGAAAGTTAGGGCAAAGGAAGACCCCCTCCCTGCTTGCAATGAGGAGAAAGCAAATCCGCCAAAAGGTTAACTTGGGATATATTTAAAATTGCACCTCCTGGGGTCTGGATGTACGTACAACACTCAACTCCCCTCTCTTGGGTAAGCTAAGATTTCATCTGATTTCCGAATACTGAGACTCAGAGAGCAGCTGATCTAAACTTAACACACACAACTTCTTCCCTCCCCCGAGTCCAGCTATTTGCATCAATCCGCAGACTCCCCCCCCCCTTCCTTCTCTTTTTTTTTTAACCTTTCGCTTTTGATTTGAAACATGTTTCTCCCTGCCCCCCACTCCCCACCCCTCCCGCCGCCTTTCATTTTCAAAGCCGTTCTCAGAAGGTCAAAGCAGCCAAGCAGGTTTCTACCTAATTCTTCGGTTTTACCTTGTATAGGAACACGTGAAATAAGATCTTGAGAGGGTTCTGCCGGATGACTGATCACAGGGCCGGATTCTGATCAGTGTAACTAGGAAGTTAGGGAAGTCACTCCGGATTCACACCTGTGCCACCCAGAGCAGAATCTGGCCATCACGCTTTTTTCCTGAACCAATCTAATGTTGTCTCGTTCTTTCTTTCCTTCTTGGTTTGAGCATGTCTGAGGCAACCCCGAAGCCTCATCTCTTACCTTATTGCATTAACCGCGCCAAGTGAAATTGACTCACCTTTAGTCCGTTGCATCTTTCTGCATCTACTCAAAGTCCTGGAACTGGAGAGGGGAAAAGAGACAGAAAAAGAAAGAAACCAGCTACGATTTCGACAAAAGCAGGCATCACAGCAGCTCCTGGTTTTACGGTACCCCTCCTTGGCTTAGGTGTCTCCGAACTGGAAGCAGGCTGAAGGCTGGGGGATCCTGATCTTTGGAAATAGGTCTCTCTTCCAGCGCATGAGGAGGGGGTGGGGGCTGCAAGGTGCAGCCAGATGTGCAAAGAAAGAGGAGCGATACAAAAAATAACCCTTCCGGCTCAGCACCGTTATATAAAGAAATCGCTGGCAAAGCTACAGATGCTAGAGGGAAAGAAGCAGGTGCCCAGATGCTGGGGGTGTGCGTATCTATCTGAGACTCTGTATGTGTGTGAGAGAGAAAAACCGGTGGATTTTTCCTCGCCGGAGAATGCTTTGCTATCCGTCCTCAGGGGACTGAAAACTCCGCCTGGAGAGAGCGAGAGAGATATTGTGTGTCTCCATGCAACCAGGGGGGAAAGCCCATTAGTTTTTGGCGAAGCAAAGCACTCAGACAGTAGTTGCAGGGTTCATTTTAGCAGAATCAACTCAACACCCCTTTTCTCAGAGATCTATCCAGATATCTGGCCCCTGTATACTGGCAAATGGATTAGATGGAGATTTTAGCTACCTCTGCTCCAATGATGGGAGGCAGAGATAGCAGAGGGTTAGGTGGGTTAAACATTTTATTAAAAAAAAAAAATCTGTACCAAGAGCAATACAGAGTAACCCTGAGGATCAGAGGAGTTGTTGTAAGGTGCAGAGAACAGGCTTTGTCTGCTTCCTTATTTTCCCATTCAGCGATGGAGATCTGCTTTCAACCCTTTCTAAAGTGGGGAAGTCAGGAAAGACCCAAGATGGATGGTGGATTTAATTGGCTTCATATCAGTGTTGATAGAGCTGCTCTTAGAATAAAGAAAGAAAAGTTTCCCTACCGATCATCTATATTTAGGTTTACCATATCAGTAAGTGTGGATGCTTTTACTGGTAGTTTATTTCACCCCCGCTGAATGAAACAAGCTATATTGGGAAAAGCACAGTATTGCTGGTATAACTGCATCTGCATTTGGAGCACACGCCTCGTTAACACCCTTGACGGACATAGCTACAGTGGCAGAAATCTGTAGTGTAGGGTAGACATAGCCTTAGATTCATATAATCTATCTTTGAGGGCAGCAGGGACTGTCTTTTTGTTCTGTGTTTGTACAGCACCCAGCACAACTGGATCCTGGTCTGTGATTGGGGCTCCTGGCCACTCCTGCAATATAAATAACTAAAATAATATTGGTATTTGATTTCCTCAAGGCCAGGGGTTTCGGTTCCTTCCGTGCTTTAAGGGCCCTTCGAGGACTCACTCCATCCCATCTCGTGAAACTTTTATCTCTCGGTTTCCACCTCGTTCCCTCATCTCACTATTATTTATTAGTTGGGTTCTGGTAGCACCTAGAGGACCTGTAGGCCGGGCGCTGCACAGACACACAGTGAGAGACAGTCCCTGCCCTACATGATAATGATAATACCTAGCTCTTATGCAGCACTTTTCATCCATAGATCTCCAAGCACTTTGCAAAGGAGCTCAGTGTCATTATCACCATTTTAGAGATGGGGAAACCGAGGCACAAAGCAGGGAAATGACTTTTTCAAGGTCACCCGTCAGGCCAGTGGCAGAGCTGGGAGTCTCCTGAGTCCCAGGTAACCTGACTCCCGGCCTAGTGCTCTGACCACACAAGTCTGACAAAGGGTGGGAGAAAAGAAATGTTATTTTCGCCATTGTACAGATGGGGAACTCGGGCTCAGAACGACTGGCCTCATTCTCAAAAGTGCTGAGTACTTGCATCTCCCATAGACTGCAAGGGCATTGATGAATGCTGAGAACTTCTGAAAATCAGCCCATAAGTGGCCTGACCAGGGTCATGCCAGAAATCTAGGGAAGAGCCCAGAAATGAATGCAGGTGTCCTTAGCTCCTGTGCTGTGCTTTAACCACAAGACTGTCCTCCCTCTGCCAAGCCTTGGAGTTGGTGTGATGCTGGAAGGTGCTAATAGCTGCTACCAGTGGAGTCTTGGATCCAAAACCAACCAGATCTCATTAAAGCCAGTGGGTGGTCGAGCACTCTCTTTCAGGATCAACAGAAGGCGCAATCAAGCCCCTTTATGTAGCAAAGAGAGTGTCAAACAGTGGAGGCGACTGCCCAAAGACGAAGCCACATTAGGTCAGAGCTAAGCCATGTGAACTGCAGGGTTTCCAAAGTTGCAAACGCAGCCAGTAGCATATTGGATGCAATTGGCACCTGCTGGAGGCAGAAAGTCAGGGACAAGGAGTTCTAAGCATGCCCTTGAGAGGAAGCAGAAAGACAGAGCTTCTTGGGGACAAAGATTGCTGGAGGGGCAGACTTGGGGACTAGGAAACGGCCTGCTGCTGTTTGTTCCTATTGTGTTCAGGGAAACAGGACTTTGTGTACGTTTTTTATTAAAAAAAATTACACCAAGAGTAGACCAGACTCATACTACCAATTTCTCATCCTAACAGCAGCAACCCTGCAAAACCTCACTCAGCTCAAAAGGATAACAGTACCATTGTAGTGTGTTTAAAACTGTGTTAAAATTGTAGGTTATCACTTCAAATTTCAGGGGGTTTTCTTGGTCCTGCTTGCAGGAAGCCTAAGATTAGTCAGTCATCAGATAGTCAGTCTACAGAACAATGGGGTGAGCTGAGCCTCTCTGCTTTCAAGAGTAGCCTGCTTTGTCTCTTTCTGTTTGGGGTTCCCTTGTGTTATTGTTCTGAATTCTAGGCAATGAAGTGGTGTTACATTGCAACCTTTCAGCAACAGTCTTTTATGTTTTTAATCTAATTTCTCTCTGGGTGAAAGCTGTGGACATAACCATAACCTTCACAGGTGCTATGACGGCTTGCGTGGCATTGAACCCCAGGACAATTTACACACTCCGCAAGAAGTCTACCATAATGAATAAGCCACACTCAGCTAGCACACACTATGCCTTCCTTCAGTCTGGCCCCTGGTTGGTGCACCATCTTCTCCATTGACCTCCTCTGCCTCTGGTTTCATTGACTTGCTGTCTGTGATCAAATCTCATCACCTGAGGGCAGTGCTCTGGGAGCAGGGTGGACACAGCAAGAGGCCACCTCACCATGGAAATCCATTCCACTACCAGACAGAACAAGCCCAGATTGTCACGCCTTCAGAAGGAAAGACAAGACATTTCCTTCTCTGCCAAAGTCATCTTGCACTAACCATGTTGGGAGAAAACATCCAGTGTATAATTCCCTGGAGCTGAGCCATGGGAATAAAGGATAACAACAAGAACCACAAAATGCCGGGCACATCCATAGACCCAGCTGATGTCATAATGCCACAACCAAAGGGAAAGTGGAGAAGGCAGTTGTTCAGACTGAATTTAGCTTCACATATTTGTGAAAGTGCCCAGATATCACAGTGATGAGTGCATGAGGGATAGAGGGATGCGTATGGGGTGGGCGGGGAGGTCAATAGATAGACCTATAGAAAATAAATCGTTCCACCTAGAGAGAGGCCTGCCTGCCTGCCTGCCAGTTCCTTTGTGATCCCACAGGCAGCTCTGCACCATTGCCAGGTGAAGCATAGTCACATTGCTGCAGCAGATCCTTAACCTTTGACCGAATAACAACCCCATGACGGAGCCAGCTGCTGCTCCCTGCATGCCCAGCATCTCCTTGCAGACTGCACCTGTGTCCATCTGCATCTTCCTTTTAGCCCTTCAATGTCATTTCTTGTTTGGCAAACACACCCAGGCGTGCAGGGTCAGTCCTTGGGGAAGCTCTTGCACTAACGAGGGCCTCTGCTGTGCCTGTAGGTTTGTTCTTTATCTTCCACAGGGAAGGTCCTTCCTTTGTTTTGCTCTCCAGTCCCTGATGTGCTGACAGCCTCTGTCACAAACTGCTGAGCTTGGACTTGCTTGGCCACATGGCCCAGGTGTAGGGAGACCTGGGGGTGGAGGGAGACTGGTAGATCAGTAGTCTCCAGTATGGATCTCTGGCACCGAACACGTCATATAGCTCCCAAGAGTCCTGTGGGACTTTAAAAAAAAGTCTGCACATCTAGGACTGGGTGCCAGTGTGACCCGTTATATCCCTATGTAGGGAGCCAGGGTGGCTTCCCTCCGAACCTGAGGGTAAAGTGCCTTTCCCTCAGCCTGAGTGGGCGGGGCCAGCCCAAGCTCGCTCCACCCCCAGGAAGGGGAGGGGCGGAACAGGAAGTATAAAGGGCGGGGCCCTTAGCTCAGTTAGGGCAGCACCAGGGAGGGAGGCAGACGCAGACCGCGGGCTGCTCCCTTCAGAGCCTGCTGCCACACCAGGGGAGGCCCTGGACCCGTGGAAACCTCACCTGGAGGACGGACTGGGGCTGCCAGGACTGCCTGCTGCCGAGTACCCAGAGGAACTGGAGGAGCCGGAGGGGGAGCGGGAGCTGCCAGCAGCCGAGTACCCAGAGGAGCTGGAGGAGCCTGAGCCTGAGGGGGAGCCGGAGCTGCCAGCAGCGGACTACCCCGACGCACTCACGGGACCAGAGGGATTCGGGCGAGCAATCGGGTAGGAAGTAGCCCAGGGACAGAGCTGCACAGTGGTGAGTCTATGTAGCGGGACGACCCCGCTGACCCAGTGGTGGGACCCTCGTTCTGCCACTGTCAGGGCCCTGGGCTGGAGCGCAGTGGTGTAGGGTGGGCCTGCGCTCCCCTACCCGGCAGAGCCACGCCGGGACCTTAGCCGGCGCTCCCCTGCCTGAGGGGCGCGCCACTGACCGTTGCCGGCGCTCCCCTGCCTGAGGGGCGCGCCACTGACCGTTGCCGGCGCTCCCCTGCCTGAGGGGCGCGCCACTGACCGTTGCCGGCGCTCCCCTGCCTGAGGGGCGCGCCACTGACCGTTGCCGGCGCTCCCCTGCCGGAGGGGCGCGCCACTGACCTTTGCCGGCGCTCCCCTGCCGGAGGGGCGCGCTACTGACTCTGGCTGGCGGCCGCCCCGCCGCTAATTCCCCGCTGACGGTGGCGTGACCCAGGCCGGCCAGTGACCTCGTAGCTCCCCACCGCCCGCTAGCGGGTAGGTGGGCCGACACCGATCACACCCTGGTACCACCCCAAATAGGCCCTGCATCATAGGATCATAGAATATCAGGGTTAGAAGGGACCTCGGGAGGTCATCTAGTCCAACCCCCTGCTCAAAGCCGGACCAATCCCCAACTAAATTATCCCAGCCAGGGCTTTGTCAAGCCGGGCCTTAAAAACCTCTAAGGAAGGAGATTCCACCACCTCCCTAGGTAAAATGAAGTTACTCTAGGCAGGGCCGGCTCTGGCTTTTTTGCCACCCCAGGCAAAAAAGTCTCCCGCCACCCCCGCGGGGAGCGCGGCAGGGGAGGGCGGCGAGCCCGGCCGCGGCCCCGCTCTCCCCGGGTGAGCGCCGCCCCCCTCCAGGTGCCACCCCAAGCACATGCTTGGAGGGCTGGTGCCTGGAGCTGGCCCTGACTCTAGGCATCCTGCAATTGACTACTGAGTGTGATCATTATTGATCAATATCATTATGAAATCCCACCTATTTGCTTGGAGTTATTTTTTATTATTATTTTATTATGTTTACTAGCTGGTGAAAAAAGGATTCCGGGAACTCCCAATTTCCCCCCAAACCTTTGGACTGAGATTATAGTTATTGCTAAAGTTCAGATATACAGATTTTTTTCTCATCCCTTTTGATTTAGGAGAAAACTCTCTTCTCATTAGAAGGAATTAAGGGCCACGTGGGATACTACAAGCACCCAGAATTTGCAGGCACTGTGGGCTGCTTTGCTAGTTGAAGTCCCTTAACTTCAGAGTGAAAGGCACTGGAGCGACTTCCCTTAGGTCACTGCTAATCTTGTCCAGATCCTTTCCCATTCCTGGGAGCAAGGGAGGGGCATTTGAGGAGCTGTGTGAGCTTGGCTCGGTTTAAGGACGATCTTAAATTCTTCATTTGCCTTTCATTGCAGGGAGCAAAAAAAATTTAATCATGCATTTCCATTCTCCCCAACTCATCTAAAAAAAAAAAAAAAAAAAACCTCCTGCAGCCAGGACCATCAGATGATGCAACATGACTGCCTAGAGAACTAAAGAGAGACAGTGCATGTTTATTTGAAAGACACCCAGTGGGAGCTGCATTGCACTGAGCAGCTCGGAACATTAGTCCCCCCACTGCCCTCTACTGGATGGAATCAGAACCTCTCCCCTGTGTGTCATAGGCCCTGTACGGCGAACAGAGATTTTCCTTTAGCTTTTAGGGGACTGTGCTTTTGGATCAAGAAGTGCTGAGTTCTAGCCTTGCTATTGCTGCGAAGCTCTAAGAAGTCACTGGATGTGACACAGTGAGAACCATGCAGTTGCTAGTGGGCACTGACTTGTTACGGCAGCTGTCCCGTTGGCACCAAAGAAGGATGTGAGGCCATCGCACAGAGGAGGGGGCAACCTCTGGGCTCCTGGGCACTGGCAGGAACCAGATGCATTAGAGAGGTGAAGTCACTGGCACTGCCCCCCCTCCCTCCACCTGCAGTGTGGCGTCTGCTTGCGGCTCCTCTTTCCTGGGGGGGTTGATCTGCAGTGCAGACAGGACAAGGCACGGTGAGACAGAGGGAGCCCAGCAGCCTGCTTGGTAACAGACCCACCCCTAAGCATCAGAGGAAATGCAAGGCCATGTGCAGCCTGCTCTGGGCTCAGAATTAAAGCAGTCATGAGGCTGACAGCCTAGTCCTGGGAGTTTTATTTAGCACCGGAAGCCAAATCTAATGATGGGGCTAATTAGCCTCATTAGCCTCCTGGTGCCTGGTGGGTGTTATGGGTCCCAGTAGTGGCATTGTGGTGACTCCAGGCCGTCATTGTTCCTGCGATTCTGGCTGGTAGCAACGGGCGGCCTGGTGTGCTCTGTTTATTCCACTGCAGGCTCCTCAGAGGAGTCTGACTCAGAGGCAGGTGGATTGTCGCCTGCTGCTGCAAACTGGCTCCCAGGCCACCACGGTGCTTTTTCCTACATGCTCTCCGATGTCGTCACGCTCTCCCCCCGGGTTACTCGAGTTGTCCTGGAGGCCGCTGCTACATTCATCGCAGCAGGGAGGGAGTGTTACCCAGTTGTTGGGGGTCAGGACTCCTGGGTTCTATTCCCAGCTCTGGGGAGGTCTAATGCTGAGAGCCAGAGGGGCAGACTGGGAATCCAGGACTCCTGGGTTCTCGACTCACCTCTGGGAAGGTTTAGGGCTGAGGGGGGCAGACTGGGGTTCAGGACTCCTGGGTTCTATTCACAGCTCTGGGAAAGAAGTGGGGTCTAGTATGAAAGGGGAGGCAGAATTGGGAGTCAAGACTCCTGGGTTCTGGTGCCAACTCAACTTGTGGCTGCAGGGAAGCCATTTTGTCTCTCCCTGCTTCAATTTTCCCATGTGTAAAAGGGGTGGGGTGATCATACCCACCTCGCAGAAGGGCTGCAAAGGCTAATGAATGAGAGTTTGTGGGCTCCCTGGGAACGCATGGATACCAGTCACTGCAGAAAGGTAACGTGTGGTTATTAACCCAAGTGTGGGGTGTGAAACAGAGACTGTGAAACTCACAAGGGCATATTACAAACCCTGCCACCACCCACCCCAGCAACTCAGAGCTAAAAGCTTTTTGGAAATGTGAGTTACCCCTTGTCTATGCTGGGATTTTAGCCCCCCCGTACAGCTGATTTGTAGCCATGCTGTAAGGTGCAACTGATTCAGTTGTGTCTACACTGGGGGCTTGCACAGTGCAGGTTAAAACCCCAGTGTAGACAAAGGCCTAGTTGGTTCAAACACAGAGAGAGGATCCTGGGGGCGGCTTTGTACAGCCACTTTGCTGCACGGGCTTCAGAGCCTGCACAGGAACAGCCCAGATGCCTTGGCTTGGCCACCCTGCTCAGGGCATTATGCCAAGCAGTGACTTGACACCACTCCCTGCTGAGCCACCTGCAGGCGACACACTGGGACCTGCATTCTGTTTTGAACATCCTTTAACCGAGCCAGTATCTCTTGCTTACTAGAGATGGATTGTGATGTGCTGGCAGAGTGCTTGGAGCTGTACAAGATGCAGACCCTTCCGTCTCACAATCTGAGCAATGTTTGTCTCTAAAATGGTGATGGTGTCGGCTCTAAACTCTCCAGCCACGGCTTGTCGTTTCCCACCTTCCTGCCCTTCGCTCTGGGGTGGGGTGGGAAGTTGCTTAAGACCCAAACAGAGATCCCTAGAGAAGGAGAAATGAGCTCAGCAGGTCCTGGTATCAGCAGAAATCAGGGTCCCCTCTTCCCCTGCAAGCACTGAGTTAAAATAACCCCACCCAGCTTCCAGCCAGGCACACGGATAAGCTTCCACCCTGAGTTACTCACCACGTTCCTGCCTCCCTTGGGACCAAATTCACCCTGCGTGTAACCCCACTGAATGCGAAGCACTTGCGGTCTTTGCCTGGCTCCAGGCCACCGAGGTAGCTCCTACACTCGCCGACATGAAGCCTCCCATGATTGTTTCCTAACGTTTCCTCTTGGCTGGGCCTTGAGCTGACCTCAAGCACAGGGCAGTGGGGCCAGTTCCCATCAGATACGGACTCCTAGGTCCAGCCTGTTGGGTCCTGACTGAGCCGTTGCTCAGGTAGCACAAGGTGCCATCGGGGCGGCCGAGGTGGGTTCCACTGAGGGGCGACAGCAATGCCGTGTGTGCTCACCAGCTGGCAGGCATGTCACTGGCAATGCCCGGGCTGGGGGCCTCCCCCCACGCTACCCTTGGCATGGGGGCAGGTTTGGGCAGCAGGGTGGAGGAGTGCCCCTTATGGAAGAAGGGGCTTAGAGCAGCCTTATGTAAAAGCGAGGCCCTGAGCGCCAGAGCCTGCTGGCAGGGGCAGGCCGTGTGCTCAGCAATGTCAGTGGGAATCGTGACCTTGGCAGCCTCATGCCAGGCAGGGTGAGGAAACAGCTGGGGTGGGAAGGTTTTATCTGCACTCCAGAGAAGGGAGCAGCAGGGTTTACACATGGAGGGGAGCATTTTGCAAGAACTCAGGTGCCCAGGGAGATCTGCTGTGCTGAGCTTGTAGCTTTGCTGCGTGCCTGACTGCCCCATTGCCCTCACGGATGGCCTTGGACTCCCCTACCCTGGTTAGCATCCTCCCCACTTCTCTTGTGCAGCCTCCAGTCCTCAGAACATTGGCTGGGGGTTTCACAGGAGCCGCAGGGAGCTGGATGCCGAGTCGTTTACTTTAGCTGAAGACACCGCACTCGCAGTCCCTTCCAAACTGCCAAGGGCACCCGAAGGTGTGCCGAAGTGAGGGCAGTAAAGGAGTCTACTCCTTCCCCGGAGGGTGCTGCCATTCTGCTGGGAACAGCCATCCATCTACAGAGCACAACCCTGGGCTCCCTCACTGAAAGCAATACAGTGTGACTGCCCTGCGTGTGGGAGCGTTTATCCGTAGGGTCCACCTCCCAGCCCATCCCCGAGCACAACTCCCTGGGGAGCTGCTACTGCAGGGAGAGACCTTTTGGTGGCCGGGGGGGGGGGGCCATGAGGGACTGGCTGAGCCCCTCATGCAGTCCGTCCACTCTGCCCTAGCGGTCTGATCCCCGCCTTATCAGCCTGAGAGCCCCAGTGAAATGTGACCTTCAAAGCAAGCTCCGCACTGTTCCCTTGGCTGGTAAATCAGCCTGGACATTCACGGGTCAATACTTACTGCAGCGTCACGATCTTTGATGCTATTTTGCCCTAGTATCTAAAATATCATTTTTGTTGGTTTGGTTTGTTTGTAGAGGTCCAGACTGAGGGACGCTGACAGAACTGTGGAGTGGGGGAGCTCCCAGGAGTGAGAGAGCGGGGGCGGGCTGTGGGGCAGGAGCCCAAGTCTGGGAGAGTGGGGGGGACTATGGGGCAGGATTGAGGGGTGTTGGCAGAGCTCTGTGGGAACACGACAGGAATACGTGTTGTAGGGAAAGAAGGGACGTTCTCTGCTGCACTCTAACGGGCTCAAGAACCAGGCCCCTTTCAGGCTCCATTCCCTTGTCTCTAACTGGCGAAGCTGTGAAACTGGTCAGGGTGACATCTGTAACCCTCCCCGCTCCAGCAGCTTGGGGTTCACGTATCATTTACTCGGCAAGAAACCCGAGCCTTGCCAGGCCACCTGATCAGGGTCGGTACAGCGATGCGCCGGGCTCTGAGTCTGAGGGGTGTCAGGTAGCTGCGCCTCCAAAGAGGAAAAGCAAATGGCGGTGAACCTGTCTGCTTCATTACAGCGAAGGGAAGGAACCAGGCAGTGGAGAGAAACACAAAGCCAGGGCAGAAAGACGGACTTCGCCATCATGCCAGGCTCCATAGGCCAGATTTGTAAACTATTTTTGCTGCTGCCTGGATCACATGCCAAGTCCCACTCAAGAGAGACCTCAGGGCCCACTTCCACAGTGAGGCAGCCAAATGTTTCATTAGCTTGTTGCTTGTTGGAAGAGAAAAAAAACAACCACTCCTTCCTACCTTAGGGATTTACCAGAGACTTTTCCATCCCTCCCTCCCCCTACTGCTCTCTTTTTCCATCTGCCACAGCCATATCCCCTACAGAGAAACCCCCCAGCTGGTAAAATCAAAATGGGTTGAAATAATAACAGCCTCACCCTCCCTCCCCAAATCCGCCAACCTAGTGATAAACAGAGAGGAAATAAAAAATGATCACAAGCGTTCTTTGGTTTATTGCCTTCATTTGCCTGCTCCTAAACGCTCGATAAATTACACCAGTGGAAACAGGCAATAGGAAGGAATAGAGCTCAGTGTTAGAGCTGGTGGAAATGAGATCGTCTTCAGCTCTTGTACGCGGATCACAGCTAGTTCACTGGTCACTTTTTCTGATGCATAATTGTTACACGTCCGTTCCAGCTCCGGGGTCTCCCACAAACTGTTTGGTGCCAGCACTCATAAGAACGGCCATACCGGGTCAGACCAAAGGTCCAGCTAGCCCAGTATCCTGTCTACCGACAGTGGCCAATGCCAGGTG
The DNA here is from genome assembly GCF_011386835.1 of Chrysemys picta bellii. NCBI lineage: Eukaryota > Metazoa > Chordata > Testudines > Emydidae > Chrysemys > Chrysemys picta. The sequence continues at coordinate 3,290,499 of NC_088814.1, read as the reverse complement.
CCCCAGAGGGAGTGAACCTAACAGGCAATGATCAAGTGATCTCTCTCCTGCCATCCATCCCCACCCTCTGACAAACAGAGGCTAGGGACACCATTCCTTACCCATCCTGGCTAATAGCCATTAATGGACTTAACCACCATGAATTTATCCAGTTCTCTTTTAAAGGCGGTTATAGTCAATGCAGTGAAGTCGTCGGCATTTGATGATTGACCTGTTTGCAGTTCACCGCAGCTGAGTCATGTGGCAAGGCTTCTGCTCCCTCATTGGATGACATCTGGATCATATGACACTCTGATTGATGACCTTGAGTACATAAACTGCTCCTACTCACCCCCAATCATTCACTTTCCAGGAAGGTTTTTGTGGACAAGTCGTCACTCCTATGAGTGTGCCCAAGGAGTGGGCAAAACTGGGTCACGTGTGTCTGAATCCACACGGATTTCAATGGCGTTACACACCAGGAATGAATTTAGCCCAATACCTTTGGGGGGATAATCAAGGCCTGTCTCCTAGGAGTCTGGTGTAGACTGAGCTGTGCATTTCAGCATATGTAGCTATTCCCTCTAAAGTCTAAATCATGGGTTCTAAGCCCAGGAAGGTTAAACTGTCGAGGAGAGACAACCCTTATGTGGGTTCCAGATTGTTAATAGGATGGGGATCCCAGCTACTGGGGGAAGGGGGGGATCCTCAGGAGAAGGGGTGGAGTCCTGGTATGGAAAAGACTGAGAACCTCCATCCACCCCTCAGATCTCTCCCTGGCTTCCAGCCGCTGCTCCCTGTTGCAAGGAAGCCATATGTGACAGTGCTCCTGTCTGGAGACTTTACGTGGGTTCTTGGTTGTTTTCCTTCATCTCCCATGAGAGAGGCATTAGAAAGGAATGTGCATGTGGTGCTCTTTGTACGTAGGGATACAGCACATGTAGGGGGACAGACCCCCGGCCGGTGTAAACTTACACAGCTCCACCAAAGTCAACAGCACCGCACCAGTCTCCACCAGCCGAGGACCCAGCCCATCGTCATGAAATAGCTCTCGAGGGCTGAGTTTTGGCAGCTGAGAGCAGAAACTAAGTCTCAGCATATGTGAGGCGTTGAGGGTTTTTAGCTCTCTTTACAATGTGGACATGTGGGAAGGAGGGCAGTGATTTTTTTCTGAAGAAGTACCTTGTTATTATACACCTGCTCCCAGCGAGCAGCTCCTGTTCCTCCAAATACAGCTGATAATACAGACCCTATTCAGCAACACGGCGGCCGTGTTTGCTCTCTATTGTATTGCTCCTAGTATGCCTTTCCACAGCAGACTCTGTGGGCTATTTGTCTGTGGCAGGTCACCTAAGGTACAGCCAGCGCCCTGTGCACCCATTTAATAATACAGGGGGTTTCTTTTACAGTCCATGGTATTGGGTGTATTGGAGTTTATGGATAAACATAGTTAAGATACAGCTGATAGACCATCCTTCTCATTGCACGGCCTTTACAGTAAATCGGACCTTACGGCTGTGTAAGATAGCTGGGCCAACTCCCCAGACAGCAGGGTTTCAGTCCCTTTGCTTCAGTCCCTTTGCTTCAGGGGTGAGTGATTTCTCCAGATCAAAACAGCTCAATGTAAACCCAACAACTAGGCCAGACCCCATCTCCCACAGATCTCACTGTCTAGCTGATCTCAGGCTGCCTTTTATATCTCCCAGCAGGGCCTGGTTCTGAGTCGCATGCTCCCGTCACGTGGCCCCTGGACTCATGCCCTTCACGGGGGGAGCAGGGCTACACCTGGATCAGGTGAGGCTGAGCCCTGACCCTCTTGAAGGGCCAGTCGTCGTCCCCCGCCCCAGCTGCCCATGAAGAGTCGTGGTCGTATGCAGCAGCGGAAGGGGCGTGGTATCTCCTTTGCAAGGCGTTTTCTCTGCTCCAGCACAGGAGCCAGCGTGACACATAGACACATACTTGTGCATGTCTGAGCAGTGAGATGTGAGCTCTTCTGAGACCATTAGGCGTTGGAAAGGGAATTCTCCCCCATACTGGCAATTAACTTTCCAATCTGACCAACAAATACAAAGCTATAAGGCCTAATATTTAGATGGTCCCTGCCCCAAAGCAGCTTACAATCTGTTTGTTCTGTGTTTGTACAGCACCTTGCACGATGGGGTCGTGTTCCAGGACTAGGGCCCCTAGGCGACATGGTAATACAAATAATAAATGACCAGCAGACAAGTGACTATAGCATCATCAACAATCCCTTCCAGGAATTCCTAGTCCAGGCCAGGCCTTAGGGATGCATTGTGTAGCGACACACGGGGAATGGTTTGGGCAAGGATATCCCTTGACTTGGCCCAGGGGAGGGTGAATCCCACCAGATCATGTGACACCCCAGGTTCGGTTGTGACATCTCCTCTTTTCAATAGGAACCTGTTGTGACAATACTTTCCTGACAGGGCAGTATTGTTATCTCTGGTTTACAGGTGGGGAAACTGAGGCACCAAGCAGCCATGTGACTTGCTCGAGGTCACCAAGGGTATGGCTACACTGCACACTAAGCCTGGGCTCTGACTCAAGCTAGATCTGAAACCGCCTTCCATCCACACACAAATCAGTCGGGCTTGGGTCAGCAAGCACTAAGGACGCAGGTCCTAGAACCCTGCTGGGGGGGAGGGTGGTCAGAGCCGAGTTCTGCCCTGACTCAGGTCCGAGCCCTGTCATTGTGCAGTGTGGACGCCGCTCAAGCCACAGGCCCGAGTCAGGAGTTCTGTGTAGTGCAGTGTGGATGTGTGAGCACGTCCGTGAGGCCCAGGTCCAGCCATGGTTAACACAGGTTTACAAGGCCGTGTGGACGCCCAAGCGTGGGCTCGGAAACACCAAGCCCCACATCTCCGAGCTAAGTGTGCAGCATAGACACAAGTAGAACCCAGGCGTCCTCCTGCCGCTGTAACTGCTAGACAACACTCCCTCTGGCTTCACTTACAGCTAGTCCATTCTAACCCAAAGCATTTTCTCCCCGAACCCCAGTGAGTGTGCAAGCCCTCAACGCACCACGGTTTTCAGAACCCTGGAGAACGACAGCCATTGATGGGAGCCAGGCTGCTGAGAACCGAGCGTCCTGCTCATCCCCTCTGCCAAGGAGAAAGAGCCAATTGCAGAAGCGTTGCCCATTGTCAGAAGTGTCACTGCGGGGGAATGTGAACCCAGCTCCTCCATCTGTCCATGCCACCGGCGAATGATTTCGATGCGTCGCTGGGCCACTTTGTGCTATAAATAAAGCAGATCAGGGAATGAATTAAACATATGTCCCTGCAGTCAGGTTATATTCCATCCTGCAAAATGTATAGGGCAAGCCCTTCAAAGCCCAGAGCAACAGCTCCCCTCCCAGAGCTGAAAACACAGCCAGGGAATCTTACAGGGAACTCCTCCACCAGACGTGGCTCCTCTCCAGAGCCAGAGATAGGACTCAGGAGTCCTGACCCATATTCCCCTTGGGCTAACCACCAGATGTGACTCCCTGTCCAGAGCCAGGAACAGAATGTAGGAGTCCTGATTCCCAGGCCCCTGCGGTAACCACTAGACCATCCTCCCCTCCCAAATCATCACGCACAGAGAAAAAGACAAAAAGGAAATGTTATGGAGCTTGTCAGGACAATCCCAGAAGCTGGGCGATGACATCGGCAAAATGCTCCCTGCACTATGCCCTTACAGAGCCTGGCATGGTGAACATTCACTGTAGATTGGTGGTGAAATGAAGCCCAGTAATTAGATTGTCTTTATGCGGCTCCAAAACCACATTGTAAGCTTTGTGTATTTATATTCCTTTCCTTTAGCTCCATTAAAATGATCAACTATTTACCAGGTGACCGGCCTGGATCTTGGCTCAATTAAGAAGAACAAAAACTGACACTTGCAAGAAAAACCAAAAAAAAAACAGCTGCATATGAAGAAAAGGTGATGAGGTCCCTCCAGTCTCTCTGTCAGCTGTGTTGTTTCAATATAAACCTCTCTTCCTCTTCCCTAATGAGCCTTGTTCATTTAAGATCCTTGCGATCTAAGAGCATTTGGGAATGTTCACAAGAAGCTGTCCTGGAAGAAATAAACGACCCTTCAGCCTCTGAGGCGATGAAGGTGGGTCTAGATTTCTCAGCATAAAGGAGCAGGCCAGAACAGGTCGCTGCTCTAACATGTGGTCAGCAAACAGGCTGGAATCCAGAGCTGCAGAGGAGAAGGGCTTTGCGCCTTGGGATGATTGAGCCAAGTCAGAGAGGAGGGAGTTTAGGGGCTTCAGAGTCAGAATATATCCCTGACTCCAGGTACTGGAGGAGGGAAATTTCCCTGCAGTGGAGTCTCCACTCGAGAATACCTCAGAACAAAGTGCTTTGGGGAGGTACCTGGGATACAAGCAATGAGGCAGGTACATCTACACAGACATACCTGGGATACAGAGCAGTGACGCAGGTGCATCTCCATGGACATACCTGGGATACGGAGCAGAGAGGCTCCATCTGGCAGTGGCCTGGGTCCAGGATCATACAAATTGACTCTCTTTTTGTTTAGACAGATGAAAAATGGAGCAATTAAAGGCCCAGGTGTTTCCTCAGAAGAATCTCATTAGGATTTCCCTCTATTCCCCACAGTCCCACTGAGAGCCTGGCTATTTTTAGCATGCTTGGCCCATTTCCAGGGAGGTGGGGAAGTGGGGAGGGGGGATGGCTGTCAGTAGGCACAAACAGTTTTTGATCTCCCCGTGCTAATCCCTGGTCTCCTGGCAACGGGCGAAAGTGTGTGCTTCTGAGATGCCCAGAGTTCCCCTGCTGAGAGCTCATCATGGGGGCCACGGGGCTGCTGTTGCCTGGGAACTGGGGAGTGTTTGCTGCTAGACGGGGGAGGGGGGGAGTTCTTGTGATGGAGACTCTCTCTCACCCCCTGGCAAACCCGCTGCTCTACTGTGATTATGGCAGCAGCTAGAGACCCCATTGAGCTGGTCACTGCACAGACACGCAATGAGAGAGATCATGGTCTAAATAGACAGAGGGTGGGAGGAGAAACTGAGGCACAGCAAAGGGAAGGGACTTGCCCAAGGTCACCTAGCAGGATGGTGGCAGAGCCAAGAATAAAAGTCAGGAGTCCTGACACCCCATTCACTGCTTTATCGGTTGCACCACACTGCACCTTTGAGGTATTTCTCTGTGGTCATTCCTCTTCCACCTGCAACCACTCCAGTGCCCCATTAGTTCCAGCCAGAGAAGGGGGGGGGGGTTGAACGACCTTTCTTTGCAGCAGCCTCCGTGCCGACCCGCTCTCCACCCCCACCTGCCCTTGACGGTTAAGCGAGGCGGCCATCCGTCACCTTCCCCGCGCTCCCTCGCTGGGTTTGCCTCATTCAGGAGCAATGTTTATTCCAAGCAGGTCTGCAGCCAGCTGGAAGCGGCCCTATTGCAGGAGCAGCGTGTGCACGAGGAGCAAGTGAACGGCTCCCCCGTGGGCATCCCTGAGCGCCGTCGCCTTGCTGCCTCGTGAGAGGGCTCGAATGCCGCAGCAGCATCTGTGGCAGCGTAGCGCACCGAATACAGCGTGACCCCCAGCCTGCATGTGCCCAGGGTTAGGCAGGGCCTGGGTTTCGTGACGCCTCCGGAGACTCTCTGCTCCACCCCTATTCCTGCAGGAGGCCCTCACTGCCAATGGGACAGGACGGCTGCACCCTTCCAGCCCCCAGGCTGCTTTCCTGGGGATTTTTCCCTTCCAAATAAGGCCTTTCAGTGAAAGAACTGGAAATAGTTGGTGCCCGTGAAAGTGACGGCACTGCCCAGCCCTCGCTCAGTCCCCACACACAGCTGCACGGATGCCCCTCGGCCCTAATCCCTAGCTCCTTCGTTATTGCTATTCAGTGCCCCTAGTCCTGGCATAGGAAGGTGGGCCTGGCCACACTGGCCCTGCATGGGGATGTTCCCTGCAGGCTCCTTATTAGTCTCTCCTGTCTAATGACCCACAGGGAAGGTCCCGTGTTGAGATTTGATTTGTGGACAGTTGTCCCTGGAGGCCGGTCCTCCCATCACCCCCCACTACACCGTGTAATGCAGCTCCCTATAAAGTTGACCGTGGCCAGTCCGACGCAGGACACTACCAGCCAGGCGCTTGGCCCGACCCAGGCTGGTCATGTAGCCATTAGAAGGAGCCATCAATTGCCCCTCGTCCTGGAGGAGGAAAACCGTCTGCCATATGAGCAGCTTCAAGCTCTGGGAGGGCTGGGCGGGAGCAGGGGGATCAGTCAAAGCCAGGGGGTTTGGCTCCGTTTCCCCTTTGCTGGGAAATATTCGCTAGCTGCAGGCAAGATGCCTTAGGGACATTTCAGTCTGTCCCACTGGAGAGACAGTAACCCATCTCATTTCATGGTGCTCGTAAGGCCGGTGCTAGGAGTGGGGGCGGGGTTGCTGGGAACTCATTGCTCCTCATTTATTAGCAACCCGAGTTCCTGTGCTCAGGGAAAAGGGGCGAGTCTGGCCCCTCCCTCACCCTCTCTCCATCCCTTGCTGCACCTGGGATCTCCAGCCCCCATGTCTTCTAAACAGGCACAAAATTAATTCTGGAAGCAGAAATCCCTCCTTGGTTTCTGGGTGTTGCTAATGTCAGCAGCCAGGGAAGTAGGTTTCTGCCAATGGTGCCACCCCACATAGCATGACAAAGGGTTTCCTCCAGTGTCAAACCACAGCAGGGCATGGGCTGCCATTCCCTACAACAGGGACACACTGGTCATTGGCAGAGCTCAGTGCCCTCAGCCACGTTTTACAGAGGGAGAAACTGAGGTACGGAGACTCTCCCAAGGTCGGTGGCAGAGGTGGGACTAAAACCCCAGTGTCCTGACTCCCAGTCCAGTGCCTTGTTCCCTGCATCATGCTGCTCCCTGACCATGCTGCTGTTTCCAAAGAGCAGTTTTGCCTCACTCTTTCTGGGTCTGTCCCAAGCGTGGGTCCGGAGGGGCCTCCCCTCCCGCTGACTCTTGTTCCGGGCCCATCACCCAAGACTGGCTTCACCCTGACACCGAGGCACCTGCAGAATCAATCTTGTATCACCCGAGATCCAACTGCTGCAGGCTTCTCCATGCCTTCTACCGGCACTGCTAGGAGAAGCTCATGCCCCTTAGATTGATATGTCCAAGGGCAGAGAATCACCCAAGGAGACAGAGAGATGGTGTTAGACAACTTTGTTTAGTTTAGCAATTCCCCGGGCCCCAAATCCCCTGCTAAATATAAGGACCAAGTGGCTCAATCTTTCTCATTATTCCCCTGCAAGATGAACGAGCCCAGGCAAAGGGTGGCTGTGGGACCTGGTTGTCGCTAGGCACCCGTCTGCACCCAAACGCTGATGTTGATCCCCGGTGCCATTCCAGACGAGATGGAGAGGGGCTGGGAACGGCTCCCAAAAGCAATACCCTCCATTTCAGCTGGCTAACAGAATTCATCCCCCTCAGTGCCCTAGGGGAAACGACAGCAGCATAGCTGATGGGATCCTAGGGCAGTTAGGAGAACTGGGAGTCTAGATGCCATGGCGATGGGTGCATTATACTCGTGATAGATCGCTAAAGACAGTGCAGCACAGGGAGCTAGGGACAGACAGATGAGATATCTAGTTATAGACAGACTAGGATACAAGGATCTGCCACTGGAATGCAGCCACTTCTGGGGAGAATGCAGCAACGACTACTGTTTAGAACAGGAAGTGAGAAAGAATCCCATACCCAACTGAAACCACCGAAGACAATGTCAATGACCCCAGCTGGAATCAGGCCAGAGCGCCAGAGCACCACATACCCCTCCCGGGTTTGGGGGGACTGCCCTAGGCCAGGGCAGGTAGCCAGGACCGCAATTTAACACTGTACTGGAGAGGTGGTACCCACTGGGCTCAGCGGGGAGAGCATCCAGAGCCGGACCCCTGCCATGTCTTCCTGCAGCTGGCTGGGATTCCCTCACAGGGCTCCCATCCAAGTGCTGACCACGCTTGGCCCAGCTTAGCGTGTGAGGGCTGGTGCGGCTACAGGCCACGTGTTGCATCACTCTCCCCTTTGTCCTCCTCAGCCCTATTGTTACTGACCAAGAAGTTAATCTCCAGCCCGCAAGGAGTGAACCATCCCGAGAACCGGCCCCCAGCCCCCGGCCCTGTTCCCACTGGGCAGCAGGAGCCAAAATTCGATCTGCTAAGGACAGCAGCAGCCGCACCGAATGAGTCCCAAGGCGCGATGGCCTGGACCCCAGCGCAGGCGAGCTGGCGAGGCAGAGCTAATGCCGCTCTCTCATGCAATCGAATGCAGAGCGCTAAGCCTGGCAAAGGGGGAGGCCTTGGGGAGCCAGCTGCTTCCTCTGCCCTGGGCAGGCTGGGGAGGGGGAGTCAGAGTTCAGCGCTGCCCCGCTTCCTCCCCCAGGGTGACGTCTGTCCGGCGGGGAATCCCTCTGCTCTGCACTGGGCAGTCAGCACCGATGCACGAGCCTGCAGGGCAGGGGGTGATCGCTGTGTGCGGGCCAGCCCTCCTTAAACTGAGGGCGATGAATCCTGGCCCTGAACAGAGGGTTTGTCCTTCTCTCCTGCCCCTTCTCCAAGGAGAGATGGGGCTCCCTTTACATCCCAGGAGCACTGCTCCTGCCTTGCCCCCCGGGGGAGCTGCCATGCAAGACCGGCTGTCTTTCTGCCCTCTCCATGGGGACTCTGTGGCACTGTTACCCTGGCACAGGGAGAGACAATAGCACGGCACCCCGGCGTCCTGCATGGCAGCATAGAGCCCTGGCTCTCTGAGGCCTGGAGAGCACTAGCCATTGCTGTACATCGACACGGCCCTGCTAGTGCCGAGGGCTTTCACTCCGCTAGTCACAGTTCATTACAGTTATTTATTTTCCTCGATGGCCACTTGGCAGCCTCGTTACGGGCTCCACAAAGCTCTCGGCAGCTGCCAGAAGATCAATCAGCCCCCGGTGCGAGCCTGCCGGGCGATACCATCCCAGCACAGACCTTCGCTCTGCACAGAAACGGGGCCGCAGCCGGTTAAAAATAGCTGATGATGAGACTTCTCGCTGCAGCGCCGCTGCTAAATATAGCAACCTATTGACCCAGACTGCAAGCAGCGGCAGAAATGGCAACCTCTGGGGAGGAGGTGGGGACGGGGACATGGGGAAGTGTGGCCACTTGGGAAGGAATGCAAGCAAGGAAGCAAGAAAGGGACTGCTTTGGCGTGAGGATGGGGGAGGAGGAACATAGGGCAATGCTCTCAGCTGGCGTAAAGCAGGAGAGCTCCACTGAAGCGCTAGGGATGCCCTGGTTTATCCCAGTGGAGGATCTGGCCCATAGAATTGGGAGGTGGCACGAGGTCCTCATCTCTCATCCCCTGATGCTGATGCATCGTTAGGAGTCGTAGCCTGGATGTACCGGAGACGCTCATTAGCAGAGCGGGGGCACCACCCTGGGAAGACCTGGGACACTCGGTTCTCACCCTTCACTTCCAAAAAGCTGCTGTCCCCAGCATGTGCCACTGACCTCATTCCACTTGGCTGAGTCTGATGAGCCAACGATGCACAGCATGCTGGGAAGGCGCCGGGGCCCTTTGGGGCCAAGCCAGCCGGCTGAATGCTTGTAGAGTCACATGGGGAGTCAGCCACCGCTCAGTGGAGTCTGCAGAAAGGCTCCCCGGGGACTCTAAAGGGCTTTGGATCATCAGTGGGTTGGGGCGGGGACAGTCTGTTTGTTCTGTTTGTCCAGCCCTCAGCCCAGTGGGGTTCTGGTCCACGACTGGGCTCCTGAACCTACCACCCCACAAAGAATAAATAACAAAGAGCAACAACATTTTTTCTCTGCTCTAGCACCTCCTCCTGCTCCAGTGCCCTTATCCAGCCCATCTCTTCTGGCCTCTGGTTGCCAACAGCCACCTGAACTAGATGCTTCAGCAGTTTCCCTCTAGCAGACATTTTATGGACTACCCTGGCCAGGGGTGAAGTTCCTTCCTGACCCCATGCAGTTAGTGGTTGGGCTGACGCTCTGAAGCAGGAGAGTTTATTTTCCTTATACATTTCTTGTATTTCACTGTAGATGTTCTTATTCTCCATAGAAACGTCTAATCCTGCAAGGAATCTGACAAAGCTCCCAGGCTCAGTGAGACCTTGGGGCAGGGAGGTTTTCAGTGCACTATATAAGGAGAAGAAAACAGAGCAAAATGTAACAAACAAAGGAAACCGATCGATGTGTAGAATCTATTTTCCCATCTCCCAAGAGCCCACGACCCCTCCCTATTGCCCCACCACAGTGAGGCTCAAGGTCTTTGCAATAAATCCGGACGTCTTTACCCAGGGCCTCCTCCTTAGCTGGTGTAAAACAACCCAGCTGCACTGAAGTCCATGTGGCAGTGCCCATTTAATCAGCTGTGCGTCCGGCTCAGAATCCGTGCTCTTTGCTTCCACTTTGTGGGTGCTGGTATGGTACCTCTCCGTGATAGAACCACCTCATAGCCCATCTTCACCTCCATCCCCACCCAACCCCTTGACGTGAAGGAAGAAGAGTGGGGGATGGCTAAATTGGGGGGGAAATGAGGGTCCTTCTCCCCCACCCCTCAGGAGGTTAAAAAAAATTCTCCTTCCTTTCCCTGAACCCCAGCCGCTGCCCCAACACTTGTGGATCCCTGGCATGCGGTTGCAGGTGTGGGGTACATCTGGAGGAAGGTGCTGTTTCCTCTCATGGCAAGTGCTAGCAGATTGCCCAGCATACATATACCCAGAGAGAGAGACTCCTGGTGCTTTCACACACAGGCAGCTGAGCCAGGCTGCCTGATAAATGACTGAAGGGGATTAATATTTATGGGATTTAAAAATAGCTGCCGCATTGAGTTTCCCACTCACGTGCAGAGCCAGCGGGATGCGGGGAAGCTGCTAAATTAGATGTCACAGTGCAGAGGGATTCTGCTCGCTCAGGCAGAAGAAGGGATAAAAATAGATTCTGCGTATGTGTATGTGTCTCCTACACAACAGGGCAAACTCCACTGGGAGCTCCCTCCCCCAATCAGGCATCCCTGTCTTTGAGCAAGCTAGTGCCTTCCCCTGCTCCCCCAGCTCTGCTGCAAACACATCCTCCTCCCCTGCGCCATCCCCTTTGTTCTAGCACCAGGTCTGTTTTCATTCATGCACTGTTCTTGCTTTTAGAGCAGAGATACTCCAAGCCAATAAATAATTGAGCAGGGAAAGGTGTAGGTCTTTCACACAAAATCGGAGCCTTTCTGCTGATTTGTGATAAAAAGCAAAAACAAATTGCAACATTTCAAGCTCTTGGAATGTCTCTGAGAAGATGTCTACCAGCTCGAAGCAGAATCCAGTGCCTAGGTCCTCTGCTCTAACCTCACACTCCCTACCCAACCCAGGAACAGAATCCAGGAGCTCTGGCTCCCTCTTTCCCATGGCTCTAACCACACCCTCTACCCCAAATCAGGGATAGAACCCAGGAGCCCTGACACCCAACCTCCTAGTCTAACCACTAGATTCCTTCTTGCCCCCTGCAGTGATCAGCTGATGCCCTGAAGCATGAAACTGGACCAAGCTTCATATATAACAATGTTGTTATTGGAAGTAAAATTGTCCAGCCCCTTTTTCTTAATCGAGCTGTAGCGTGTCTCTGACCTCCCGGACCAGCCGGGCTCAGAAGAATGGTGCTTGGTAATTGTCTATTGGGTGGAGCTCAAGTAAACAGTGACACAATCGTCCCTCCCAGCAGGAATGGTTATCTAACCCTCCAGCTCCCTAAGGCTGGGATCACGCCCCTGTGTGCACATGGCAAGGGCAGGAATTAAAAAAAAAATCTCACAAAGGAAACTGAGTCCCAAATGTCAGCAGGGAAAGTAAATGAGCCAGCGCCTCAGCTCAGTAAATCTTCGTGCGCTGCTCGACTTCCCCAGCTGAGGGTCTAACCAAACTGCATTGAAAGAAAGAAGGGATGGTTGGGGGGTCAGGGTGCTGGCTTGTGACTCCAGAGACGTGCCTGGAGTTCCCTGCTCTGCTCCAGATGCCCTGTGTGACTTTGGGTCAGTCTGTCTGGTCTCAGTACCCCTCTGTACCATGGGATACTGGCCCTGCCTTGCCTCCCAGGGGCGTGTGAGGGTAAATACTTCAAAGATGGTGAGGGCTGTGCAAGACAGATAGACAAAGAGCAGCAGGCTGAGGGTGGGGCACAAGGCCCATTGGAGAGAGTTCCCTGCCAGAGGGAGGGTGACGAGGCTACGTCTACACTACAGTTTATGTCGGCATAATTTGTTTCATTGCTCCTTACTGCCCCTCCCCTGGCTGTGCTGCGGTCAGTCAATAATATTCCACTGAAATCAAGGGGGTGGGCTTGGGAAGATCCCCAGCTCTCAGCTGGTGAGTCCCACCTGGAGGTAGCGGCTGGAATTAGCGGTGCTGCCACACCCCCTGGCTTGAAGTGGTCTCCATTATATCCAGGGTTTATGGTTTGGTTCAATGGCTCTCAGCACCCCCCCACTATAAATATCGCCCCTGAGCTGTAGCCGTAGCCAGATCCACCAGTGCGTTCAGCCTGCAACTCTTGACAGCACGGCCGACAGACCAAATTTGCCCATCTGCTGCCTCCTTTAAAAATACGTACACGGGAGGCCTCCTCTGCTGTGCCCGTACATTGCCAAGGCCATAAACAAGCGGCTGCTGTGAGGAAATCGCTGCCTCAGGGAGCTCACCTCTCTGCACTGCCACGCAGGCCCAGTCTTTGATAAAATAGGCAATCCTGAGTAATGCACGCTCCAGCAATTCCTAGCAGCCCCTTAGAGCTTAGCCCAGCAGTGCCCAGAGGGCGTATTGCCATCTATTGGCGAACCCTGAGAATGCAGCAGCTGTACAAGTCCGGCAGGGAGAGCCAGCTCCTTCGGGCAGGCGTCCACCACTGTGGTTATATTGATTTCAAGGGAATGCGGTTCGTTTACACCAGCTGAGGATTTTGCCCAAAGTCCCTTCAAGGAGCATTTATCAGAGACTCGGACCAATTATTTCACAATCAAGAAGCGGGGCTGGAATGAGGGGTGCTGGGGATTCTGCCACACCCCCTGGCTTGAAGTGGGTTCCAGTATATACAGGGTTTACAGTTTGGTTCAGTGGCTCTGAGCCCCCCCTCCCTGCTGTAAAAATGGTTCCAGTGCCCCTGCAATCCAGCAAAACCAATCCCAAATAACCATCATTTTAACTGAGGGTCCTGTGGCACCTTTAAGACTAACAGAAGTATTGGGAGCATAAGCTTTTGTGGGTAAGAACCTCACTTCTTGCATCTGAGGAAGTGAGGTTCTTACCCACAAAAGCTTATGCTCCTAATACTTCTGTTAGTCTTAAAGGTGCCACAGGACCCTCTGTTGCTTTTTACAGATTCAGACTAACACAGCTACCCCTCTCATACTTGACATCATTTTAAGCAGATCTTATAGAATCAGAAGGGCCCTTGAAAGGTCATTGAGTCCACTCCCCTGCCTTCACAGCAGGACCAAGTGCTATCCCTGACATATTATTTTGCCTCTGATCCCTAAATGGCCCCCTCAAGGATTGAACTGACCACCCTGGATTTAGCAGGCCAATGCTCAAACCACTGAGCTATTTCTCCTCCCTCCCTGAATCTTTTCATTTGTTCCTGAATTTTGCTTAATAGAAGAAAACTAGGAGCTACAACTCCAGGAGAACCAGCGCCCTAGCATCATGGAAGCCACCCAAGTCAGAGACAGTTGAGGGTCCTCATTTAGCAACATTACAAGGAGGAAAAAGTATGCAGGAGAGAGATTTAAGGTAGGGGCAACCCAGGCGTGCCCAGGTCTAGTGGGTATGGTACTGCCCTAGGGATCAGGGGAGCTGTCTTCTATTCCAGCTCTGCAACTGACCTGCTGTGTGACCTTGGGCAAGCTTTGGGCCTCAGTTTCCCTTCCTGCCTTTTGCCTATTCACGTTGTAAACTCTTCATGGCAAGGACTGTTTCTCATTATGAATAATACAGGGCCTAGCGTCATCAGCCCCTGATCTCAGTTGGAGCCTCTAATTGCTACTATAATACAATTAATAATAAACAGGGAGGGCAATAGCTCTGGGTTTGCCCAATGAGGGCAGCTGCAGGAGGTGCCAATGTAATATCTCTGTAGTGCTAGAGGCTGTCATGGAGATTTCCATTCTGTACATCCAGCGTGCCATAAAAATGCAGCCACCTCTGGGTCACCAGCTTAAATCCAGCCCACGTCAGCAGTAACCAGAATAGTATTTCCATTGCATGGCACTTCAGTGAAGTAGCTGTGATGGTTTGGGGGGGTCTCAGTCCAGCTCTCAGTGGAGAGTTATTCACATCACAGAAAACACTAGCCCAGGCAGCACTACATCGTGATGTAATGGATGATATTACAGATTAATCACGCAGGCGGGTTAATTAGGCAGTTGGTACAAATAAATCTCCCAGATCAAAATGGTCACGTCAAGTGTAATTAATGTGGTGGAAAGAGCTGTGCTGTCACACAAACACACTCATTTGCATGCACAGTCACATAAACAATTCTCGCACCCACATACATTCACAAACGTATTTACTCACTGAGCCCCTAGGTACATGCTCAGATGACGAGCCCAAGCCGTGGCGGCCATGCTGCTCGCTCAAGCATAGCTGGTAAGGAGATGTCTACCCAAGCCGCTGCAGTGTAGTAGATGTACCTTTCACACACACACACATTCACTCACACACCTATTAAACTGACTCTGTCTCACCCACACACAAATGTAATTTACTCCCATACTCTCACACTAACTCGCACAAACACATTCTTCTCACACACAACTCTAAATTAAGTATCAGAAGGGTAGCCGTGTTAGTCTGGATCTGTAAAAAGCAACAGAGAGTCCTGTGGCACCTTTAAGGCTAACAGATGTATTGGAGCATAAGCTTTCGTGGGTGAATACCCACTTCGTCAGACACATGCCATGCATCTGACGAAGTGGGTATTCACCCACGAAAGCTTATGCTCCAATACATCTGTTAGTCTTAAAGGTGCCACGGGACTCTCTGTTGCTTTTAACCCTAAATTAAACCTTGCTCCCCATCAACAGCCATGCTTTTTTGGCTCAGGTTGCTAGTATGACTCCAGCTGACAGCTCAGAGACAAAAAATGAGGAGCCAGACCCCTTGCATGTGCCCCTGAGCGCCTGACTGGGAGCTCACACTCAGCAGTTAGAGGGCTATAACATGGCAGAGAGGCATTGATTGCCGGTAACAGCACAGGAAAACCTCAATTACTTCTATTCAGAGCACCACCGGAAAGCTCGCCATGTTCTTATGTTTGCTGCTCAAATTCCAGTCAAAGAAAACAAGGTTTCTCTGGCTAATTATTGCACAATCGGAGTGTGGGGGGAAATCTGGGCTGAAATGAAATTCAGCAAGTTGGGCTTGAGGGGTATTGACAGTACAGCGTGCAGGAGCCCAGGGCTGGAATAGTGGTGGGGCTGCGAGTCAGGATTGCGGGGAACCCCGGACCTGAGCCCAGGGTGCTAGGCAGCAGAGCTGGGTATGTGAGGCCCAGGACTGGCCTATCAGATGGCGTGGCCTGTCAGCATGGAGGGGCATTGGCAGAGCTCTGAGGGAGTTCCCAATCAAAACAGCAGGGGGTGCTGTGGGTCAGGGCTGTGGTGCATCTGCAGAGCCATGTCCAAGACCTTAGCCCAGCATCCATGGGTCTCTCTCCAGCCATACAGAGCTCAGAGTCCCGCACTCTCAGGAGCTGCACCTTCACCTACATTCATCTGATTGCTGCCTGTGTTTATAAAAAAGGAAAGGAAGTGACTGGTAACTGCAGCCTGGAATCTGAGCTGCTCTGCTGGGTTAGTTCTCGAGGCAAAGTGGGTAGGAGGGTCTGAATGCTTTTCCAAACTCCTGGGTAGTGGTTAAAACGGCAATCCACGTGCGATAGCGTTAACGCCTCTAGGCCACCAGAGCCCCCCTGAGCGGTAATTAGGGGGACACCATGGTAAGACAATTACAACCCCCCCTGCCAGACATGTAGAGTATGAGTTTCAGTGGGAGCTGCTGGGCACGCCGCACTTTTGAAAATCAAGCCACTTTATTAGGGTGCCTAAATGTGGATTTAGGATGGAATTTTCCAAGGCACATCTGGCAGTTAAGCTCCCAGTTCCCACACCTTTGAGCATCGCTCTGGAGGGTTGGAGGAAGAGACAGGCGTTACCTTGGGGTAACGAGGAAGAACTGCTGAGCTCCAGTGACTCTGGCTCACACGCACCATACTCCACCAAGCCCCACATGTGAGCTTAGGAAGGGATTTTCTCTCCACCATTACAGGGATCTCAAGTGTTTGAGCTGGCTACCATCAGGAACTGAACCAAGGCATACCAGTGCTAAATGCAGGAGCTGGAACAGCGTGGGCCAAAGAAGTAGGTTCTGCAGCTGTAGATTGTAAAAGATTTACATCCCTGTGGATCAGACACACAGGGGAATGTGTAAGTCATTCAGTGAGTTACATTTGCTTTTCCTCAATTTCCGCTGCAGCAGTGATTGATCAAGTCACAGATCAATGAATAGGGGGCACTGATGTCTTCAGCTTTCTGTTCCTCCCTCTCTGATCCTGGTCAGTTAAGGCAGATACTACAGTAAACTAGCCCGTGCCAGGGAGAGAACCAACTCATCCTGGGAGCTGGTTTCCAAATAACAGCATGGCCCCCTCTGCTGCTGCTTGGTGGGAAAAGCTCACACGCTGCACAAAGCAAATATAGCCAGCATGCAAATTGGCCATGCATACGGAGGGACTGGAGCAGCAAGGTACTTAGCTTTGATTATTTAGCAGACTAATGCTATTTAGCAGACGCCCTTGCCATGCACAAGCCAAAGAATTCAGAGTGGAGACCGGATCCTGACCCCCAAGATGTCACAGTGTGTACAATTATTATAGGATTATTGGACATTGGTAGTGTAACACCGCCAGACCCTGGTCATCAGCAGGTGGGATCGAACCTGGAACCTTTGGAGCTTAGTGCATAAGCCTCTACCACATGAGCTAAAAGCCAACTGGCTATTAGCTAAGGCTGTAGAGCAGAGTCATTTTATCTCTCTCTTCAAGTAGTCTCAGTGCCACTAGATAGGACAGAACACCACACCCAGGAGGTGTGTGGGTTACAGTAGCACAATGGGTGCCACTTATTCACAGACACACTCTCAGACCCTGATCAGCACTTAGAATCACAGAATATCAGGGTTGAAAGGGACCTCAGGAGGTCATCTAGTCCAACTCCCTACTCAAAGCAGGACTAATCACTGCCTTTTTGCCCCTGACAGATTTTTGCCCCTAATCCCTAAATAGCCCCCTCAAGGACTGAACTCACAACCCTGAGTTTAGCAGGCCAATGCTCAAGCCACTGAAGCACCTACTTAACTTTTTGCAAGTGAGTAGTTCCCTGGAAGTCAACAGGACTGCTCATGGGTTTAAAAATGAGGCACATGCTTAAGTGTTTGCTGGATCAGAGCCTCGGTTTGCAGCTGGCTATGAACATGTTATGCCTACCCCTATAGTATTATACTTGCACCCCACAGAGTATGCTACATTACATGTGATTATTATTGCTATTAAGAGCTGATGTTCATTATTGTATGTTATTATAGCACCTCTCATCCCACAGGAGTCCCAAAGTGCCATACAGACAGTATGCACATGGCACTATTGAAGTGCAGCCACCTCTGGGGTGGAGGCCAACAGACAACTAACACACAACACAACTGTGGGAAGGGGAGGGGAATTTTGGCCAAACACTTCAAGGCCAACTCCCCACTCTTACAAGAAGGGCAATGGGTTCTTTAATACCCAAGCAGAAAGGACAGGGCTCCAGTTTTTAAGGTCTCATCAGAGAAACTCAGCTAGAAAACTGCCTGGGACACACAAGTTAAGCATTGGGTGGGGTCAGGGTATCTTTTGAAACAACCTTAAAAATCCGGACTCTGCTCTGTGCAGACATGAAAGAACCCATGAGGGACTTTTCATAAGATCAAGAGTTTGCCCCAGTGTCCTTAGGCCAAATTTCCTTCCTCCCCGTTGTATATTTCTGCCAGTATCTGGAAGCTAGAAACTTGGACATTTTGGAAAGGCTGGTATCCTGGGCTAAGACTCAGGCAAGCTGGATTCAGTTCTACCACAGACTCCTGGAGTGACATGGGCAAAGTGATCTAATCTCTCCAGCCCTCAATTTCCCCCTCTGTACAAAGCAGGTAACTGTCCTTCCTTTGTCTGTCTTGTCTAGTTAGACTGTAAGTTCTGTGTCTCTGATTATGTATATATACACAGCACTTATCACAATGGGGCCCTCATCTCAGCTGGGCCTCAAGGTGCTACCATAATAATAATTATAACATGGGGGAGAACATAAGGACTGACGTGAATGGGAGCAGGGGAGCCTTTTGGAGGAAAGTGGAGAAAAAAGGAGAGTGAGGCAGTCGCTGCCCCAAAGAGTTCCCAGACTACATAGATAAGTGGGAAACAGAGGAGAGAGACTTGCCCCCAGATCACTAACATAGGCAAGAACTGACCCAGATTTCCTGAGGCTCAGTCCACTTTGCTATTCATAAGGCCCATCTCACCTCTCTATTCAGCACAAAATCACACACTTATATCACAGTGTCTGCTTCTTGGCAATGCGTAGTTCTTGCTGAAACACAGGACAAACAGAAGCTGGCCATGCAAACACTTACACATGTGAATAACTTTATTTATCTGATTTCTCAGCCTCCCCCCCCCCCCCGTTCCTGCGATTGGATCCTCATGCCCACACAGAGCCCCGTTTGATTTCAGTTGGGCTCCATCTGGGAACAGAATCCACCCATGTTGTTTCCATTACAAGCTCCAGGCTAGCTCATGGGAGTAAGATATGAGAGTTTGAAGGGGCTGAGCTCACAGAACATGTAAGCTTTTCAGGGCAGGGACTGTTTTGCTATTGTCCCTTGCAAAGAGTGAAGCATGCGCTTAGCCCCATTGAATTCAGTGCATTTACTCACACACAAAGTTTAAGCACACGCGTACAGCCCCAATTCTGCAAGCACTTATTCCAACACTTAACTTTACTACTACACTGATTTCAGTGGGACAATTCATGGTGGGAAAGTGAAGCCTGTGTAGGATCAGGACTGTAGTCTTTGCCAGCCTAATGCCTAACCTGTGTGTCCCATGCAGTGTCGGGCACGCACGCAGCCGATGGTCAGCAAACCATAACTGAGTAAAAGGACACGCCTGGGCTGCTGACAATTCACGAGAGATTCACAGGTGCTGCAAACAATAACAAGTCAGAGAATGAGAACCAATGCACAGAAATGTAATAAAAATGAACAAGCGCAAAACACCATCTACAGCGAGCTGACAGGGAATGTACAGCAGCCGCCGCCCCCCGCCCAGCGGCGGCCCTCATGGGACATGTGGGAGTCCCGAGCGCCCCAGGGGAACTACATTTCCCAGCGCGCCCCGCGGGCGCGGGGGATGCTGGGGAGGGCGGAGCTGCCAGCTGCTGCAGCTGTTGCTGCGTTGTCCGCGGCGGCGGCGGGGAGCGGAGCGGAGCCGGGCTGCGGGGAGAGGCCCCCGGGCCGAGAGCCGGCTGCGCAGCGCGGTGAGCACCGGGGCTGGGCGGTGTGGCAGGCCTGGGGTCTGCAGGGGGGCAGAGATAGGGGGCGGGGCCAAGGAGAGGGGCGGGGGAAAGGGGGTGCAGGGAGCTGGAGGGGGGGGCAGGCATTCAGGGGAGCAGAGACCTGTTGGGGGGGTGCAAGGCTTGGGGGAAAGCCCCCGTGATGGGAGGGGCAAGGGGCTCGGGGAGTGTGGGGTGCTGGGCTCTGGAATAATGGGATCTGCTGTCTAGGGCCATAAGAAGCTGGGGAGCCCGGTGGGAGAGGCGCCTGTTTCCCCCTTGGGGGAGTGGGGCTGGGAGCCTGCCAGGGCGGGATGGCTACCTTTTTTTGTGTGCGTCTGGGGTTAGGCCCTTGGACCGTTTCTTAGCACTCCAGAGGGTATTGTTTCTGTCCAGCTGAGTCTTTGGGGTGACCGGGACCTGGGGGGTAGGACTGGGAGGGAGCTTCCAGGCTGCCTTTAACCAAACTGTGCAGGCAAGCAGCACAAGAGGGGTCTCCAGGGGAACAATTGCTCTTTGGGGAGCCTGGAAAGCCACAAGCCAACTCTCAGCACCCCGGGATTTCAGCAGGGAGAGGGTATCAAGTATCAGGGGGTAGCCGTGTTAGTCTGTATCTACAAAAACAACAAGAAGTCTGGTGGCACCTTAAAGACTAACAGATTTATTTGGGCATAAGCTTTCGTGGGTAAAAACCTCACTTCTTCAGATACAACGGAGGGGGCGTTCCTGGAGATGTGAGCACATTCCCGGCATTCAGTGGCCGCATCCCAGGCTTTCTGAGGGGGGTGATGGAAGGGAGGTCTCCAGGAAGAGGTGACTTGCTGGCTTGGCAGCCCTAGAGTCTTGGCTATGGGGAAGTCTCCCACAAATCCCCAGCCACATCCCCCCACAACTACTGACCTGTAGAGGCTCTTTGGTCCCTGTGTCTGACAGCATCTTTTGGTTCTCCACTGAGGCTGTCATCTCCATTGTGATCTGGGTCTTTGTCCAAAGACCCAACTGCTCTGCCAGCCTGAGCTGGATTTGAACTGGTGACCTCGAGGTGAAAGACTCAGTGTCCCATCCCCGCTTTGTCCTCCCCTTGCTGGCTCTCTCAAAGCCTCCTAGCTGAGCTGTTGGATAAAATCAAATTGTGTGACTAGAGCAAGGCGTCCACTCCTGCAGCAGTTTCCTATAATACAATGTAGTGGAATGAGCTGGCGCAGCTAGGAAGCAACAGGTCCCTAAGTTGCCACGAAGAGGTTAATAGTGGGAGGCATATGGGGGAAGTGCAGACTGGAACAAATTCTTCTGTGCAAACAGAGGTGGGGGTGAAGCTGGAGCTGGGGGGGGAGCAGAGGCCTTCTGCAGTTCATAGGCAACGCAGCCCTCAATACCCGCTGCCAAGAAGCCGTGGGGATCTCCGCGCAGCTGCGAGAAATCCCCAGCAGAGGCATGTGTGTGGCTGGGACCTTTTCTTAGGGAGTCTGTAGGCTGAGAGAAGCTAGGGCATGAGTCCCATATGGTGGGTTCACTTCTCGCTTGGGTACGTATTTCCCCTTCCTCCTGCATCCCAAGCAGCACTGAAGAGGCCTCAGGGCACACGCATCTCCAGGACAGCCTGCAATCTTCGCTTTACTTAGATTGCCAGCTTTTTGGGGCAAGGACCGGTTTTATTCTGCGCTTGTACAGCCCCTAAGCACCACAGGATCCGGGTCCTTGTCCATGCCTGGGAATCCTAGGTGCTACCACCGTACAGATAAATAATACTGTTGTGCAGCCATATTGCTATTTCCACGGGGAAACCCAAGCAACTGGCAGCTGTGCTGTATGATGTGGGAGCCCCTGTGGTTCCCAAGAGAGAAGATCATTGAAAAGTGATGAAAAGTCCCAGGTCCCCATAGTGGCTCAGGGAATAAAACTGGATGATCTGAGGAATAGCCGTCGTCTGGGAACTCCCATTGAAAGCTTGTATGTGCAGTGTTTGCTTTGATAACAGCAAACCCTGTTCAAATGGCAGCAACCACGGATGGCTGCCAACCCCTTCTCCCCACATCACCCCACGGTCATAACTAGGGATCCGGATATTCCCCCAATGCGCAGGATTGTTCAGATGATGTGTTCTGGAAATGGCCCTTGGAAGCTGCAAATTATGGATCCAGATTTGATCCCGCTTGTATATTTTAATTCAGGCCCTTTGCTCTAGGTAACAAGCTAAAGAGGGCGCAGGTGGGAGAGACTGGCAAAAGCAGAACTAGTGTGAGCGGTTAAATGTGGTCTGAGCATGGGACTGGGAGCTGGGAACCCCCTGAGTCCTTAGCCTAGCTCTGCTATTGATTGCAAGTGACTTCCCCTCTCTGGAGAACCTTGGCATCATCTATAGAACGAGGCTGCTGCTGCTGTCAGATGGGGATTGATTAGACGGCATCTATTACTGTAAATGCGTAGAGAGCTCTGTGCCTCTGGGGTGTGATCGGTAATTATCGTTCCAGTCCCTCCTCTAAAAACCTGGTGACCCTGGTCCTGCTACTCAGTGGAACAGACTGACACACGCTCAGCTTGAGCAAATGTTGTGGCACTCGTGGGTCATGTACAAAACATCGCCATTCAAACCCGCGGGCTTTTTGCAACTTAGCGTTCCCTGAGCTCTTTGCGGCTGTAAGGCAGGAGCCTTATCTCACTGAGGCTGGTGTAAACCCCAGATGATCCCATTGACTTCACAGGAGTCATTCTGGGCGTCCCCAGGGTGGCTGGGGTTGGAATCTGCTGTGTTCTACTCCAACCTGTCTGGAAAGCACTTCATAGCACACCCCACACCTGATTTCCCCACGGCCTCACCCCTCTTCTGGTCATTCCTACCTGTGTAAAGTGGGCGTA
This sequence comes from Chrysemys picta bellii, assembly GCF_011386835.1. Classification (NCBI taxonomy): domain Eukaryota; kingdom Metazoa; phylum Chordata; order Testudines; family Emydidae; genus Chrysemys; species Chrysemys picta. Next base: position 3,268,022 of record NC_088814.1, on the reverse strand, counting down.
AAAAGACAATGCCAGGTGCTAAGAAGTGGATGATGCAGACCTAATGATCTCTTGGGGTTTTCAGTATCATCCTATCACCTAAATTAGACTTACCCTGGCACTAATCAGCTAATATTAAGTGCTTTGAAAATGAACATGGCAGGGGGTGGAGGTGCTGGTATGTCTCTTGGCAAGGGGGGAGGGGCATTGCCCCTTCCCATATAACGCTGCAGCGAACAGGCACGGTACACCTCAGGCAATGTGGTAGGATGGTCCCCATCTTCCAACCGATCCTATGGCTGGCAGGTGTGTTTGGAAGGGCCCTTCAACTGGGGCGCTATGGAGAAGAGCCGGTTTTAGGAGACCACGTCCATCCCCATTAAGGAGGGTGGGGAACTTGCTAGCTCCCCAGTGGCCAGCCCACGCATATTGAAGGCATCATGTCCATCCACCCAGCAAATGGCTCACTGCCTCATTGGCCCATTAACAGCCTGATGTCCCAGATAATGTCTTGCGTAATGTGTTGGTTGTTTGTCGTCTGTGTTGGTTCCAAAGGCCCCTCCCTTTGGAGTCCGTGACCAGCATGGCCCTGGCGTGGGATGGTGCAACTCCTGCTAGCTTCAGCCAGAGTCGCAGGGTTTAATTTGGCTCTCATTTAGAGGGCCTTTGGGCAAAATGTACCAAATGCTAGAAATCTCAATACTCTGATGGGTGAACTAGAGTGCCTGGCATTAAATGAGGATATTGATATAATAGGCATCAGGGAAGCTTGGTGGAATGAGGATAATGATGGGACACGGTAATACCAGGGTGTAAAATATATAGGAATGACAGTGTAGGTTGTGGGTGGGGGAGTGGCATTATATGTTAAAACATAGAGTCAAATAAGGTTCTTACATGAAACAAACTCTACCATGGAATCTCCATAGACAGAAATTCCATGCTTGAATAAAAAGAGTAGAGAAGTAGGAATACACTACTGAACACCTGACCAGGGTGGGGACAGTGATTGTGAAACGGTATGGGAAGTTAGAGAGGCTACAAAAGCAGAATAATAATGGGTTAGGAAAGGCATAGATAATAAGACAGAAAATATCATATCATATATATATATACATTAGTGGTGCGCCCACACCCTGAATATTGTGAGCAGTCGCTTTTCTACCCTCCGAAACGAACTCTGCTCTTCACCAGCACAAACTTCTCTCTCCTTCCAGCTGAATGTTTGCTTTGGGCCAGAGCTGCATCTGATCCTTCGTGATGAGGAGAGTTGATGACCCCAGCGCTTTCTAGGAGTGGGGATTGCAGACAATAGCTCAGACTCTGTATGGCACCTCAGATCTTACTGCTGCCTCTTTCGCGTGTGATCTGTGCGCCATGCAGGGTTCCCTGGGGGAGATGCGCCCGCAGGGCCGCCCTGCCGTGCAGGGTTCCCCTGAGGAGATGCGCCCGCAGGGGATATACGCCCCCTTGCCTCCCTAGACAAGCTGCAGCATAGTAAACAAATTGCATTAAGGGATGTAAGAGACTTTACCCCTTGTGAGCAGCAATGTAGGGCTTCCCTGGGCACCACACCTCTCACAATTGACATGTCACGCAGGGACTGCCTGGCAGGATGCATGCCAGTTAGTTCAAGGGCGTGAGAAGTTAAAGGAGGTGAGTGGATCTGGCTGTCAGCTGGGATGTTAGAGGGGATTCAGTTTGCTGAACGGGACTGGTTCAAACTCAGTGGCCAAATGGTCCCACTCTCTGTCTCTGCCGTTCATGCAGAGAGCAGCAGACCATGTGCTGATCAAGCAGCTAACCAAAGTCCATCCGACTAGGGGTGAGCAGAACACGCTCAAAGGGATTGTCTGTTACATTCTGGCTGCAGGCATCATCCCTCCGCTGCTTCGGCTGGAGCCAAAGGCATGTTCCCCTCAGCCCCAGCTTGTAAATTGGGTCCCTCTTCTGTGCAGGAAGGATGACAATGGCTCTGCTCTGGGTATGGCCTGTTGCTGATCTCCTGAAAGGACAATAGGAAGTTACATTTGAAGCGTTTTCCCTTTTCTCAGAGACTTCTCTGTGAATTTGGAGATGAGGGGGGTAATTGCTGAGGTTAAAACCAGGGGTTGGGCAGGCTTCCCATCGTCTGTGTTGACTGTGCACCTCAATCTTGATCCACAGTACTTATCAATATACTTCAGTTATTCAGCACCCCCTGCATTTTCATTCCTGGTGTCCCCTGCACAGCTCTGCCTTTGCATCTCATTCCTGACTGCAGCCCGTCCCCCCCATTCTAATCCCAGCCTCCCCCTGCGCAGGCTGCCCTGTGTGATGGTTTAGTGGCAGGGAGAAATGGCCGTTTGGGACTGGGCTGAGATCTGCCAAGTTCGTTCCATCTGTGCCTTAAACCAGGATCAGAACCTGGGTCCCAGAGATAGGTTAATGGCAATTTCTCAACACATCACTTGGCTCCTTCAGATGTTGGTTTCCTTTCAATATAGCAGTGTCTCCATCATCCCTGAAATCTTCGCCGTGTAATCCTACCTCTGATGGTCCTCTGGTGAGCAAAGAAGCAAATAATGTTCCTGTGGGGAAGGGTTTAAAATATTCATTTTCCCAGGAAATTGTGACTTCTTCCACTTTGGTGGAGATTTCAGCCTCTCGTACGTTATTATTTGTATTGTGGTAGCAGCTAGACGCCTCCATTGAGTTTGGGGGGCCCCTTTGCACAGGGTCCTCCCTCCCCCCCCCCCCCCCGTGAGATTGGAGCCCCGTTGCACTGGGTGCTGTATTACCATGAAGAGAGGGACAGTCCCTGCTCTGAAGAATTTGCAGTCTGACTAGACATACAAAGTGTGGGGGGGCGGGGCGGCACAGGAGCGCAGAGGTACAGAGAGAGGAAGTGACTTGCTGGGGATCCCACAGCAGGTCGGTAGCAGATCTGGCAGCAGAATCCAGACGTCCTGGCTCCCGCTCCAGTGCCCTGCTCGCTCAGCCATGCAGTGATTCACTTTCTTGTGACACTTCCCGTCTATGACTCTGCGGGACAAGTGACATCAGTGGTGACCTTTGTCAGTTTGCTCTGGCCCAGCACAAAACTGAGAATTGACTTGCTCTCCCGTCACAAGAGACACCAGTCAGCATCATTCTCAGTTGAGCGGCCACAGGACAGGAATCGGGCTGGCTCCCAATCTCTGTCCCGCCCCTTGAGTGCAGGGCTTTGAGAGTGTGAAGCCAGGGAGCTGGCTGTGTCCTTGCTAGTTCCCTGGGTCAGCAAGGTCCCCGCAGGGTCGGTGGCTGACAAGACAAGGAGAAAACCGACGATGCTGTTTGGTTTCTTCCCTGTTGAACTGGGGCGATGTTGCCAGTTCAGACGCTGGCCTGACAGCCCTGCAGACGGAGATCTGTAGCCGCAGAACAGACAGCTTCCTTCCCCCACCGGCCCAGCCTGAGGGACGTTCCAAACGAATAAAAGACTAGTTCAGTCTCGGTGGCCCATTCAGTGCTAGGCCTCCCAGCACGGCGGCCCGTTACCGCCCATCCTGAGCCGAGCCCCACAAGGCGCTAGTCAGCCCAACGTGCCTACCGCTGACCTGGGCTGAGTCAGGCTGTCAGCGGGTTGTTCTGTGTGTGTGTGACAAGGTTGGGTGTTGAGAATTCACGCACTAGCCTCTGTGAGCTGGGTTCGTATCTAGTGTGGGTCTGAGGTGAAGGAGAGGCAGCGTAGCCCCGTTGATAGAGCGTGGGATGGAGTCAGGAGACCTGGGTCCTGTCCTCTGGTTGCAGCTTGAGTCTGAAGGGATGTGTGTGGCAGGCCAGAGCTGGCATCGGCAGGGGGCAGGGCTGGGATAGTGGGGGGGGGGGGGGTTGTGAGTTGAGGTTGAGTGGCATCGCAAAGCATGTGCTGGGAGAGCAGGGGGCTGCGGGTCGGGATTGAGGAGCATTGGCACAGCTGGGTGTCCTGAGAAATTGGAGCTTAGCAGTCATCTGCTTCAGAAGGGGGAGGAGGTTGGAGCAAAGTTTCCATCGCTTTTCTCATGTGCTTTGTTTTTCCTGAACAAATCCCATCTGTAAAGCTAATAAGCTGTGTTGTGGGGGGAGGGGCCGTTGGCTTTGATTGGTTAGTAGCTCTTAAGTAAGCTTGGAAATAAGATGCAGAGACCTGTAAGCCGTGGAGAGACTGGGTTTAGGGATGACTTCTGTACAAGAGATGTAAATATCGATCCAGGAACAGAGGGGTGTCCTGGATGAAAGGGGTGATGGGGGGTATTTTAGGCAGGAGAAGAGAGAATTTGAAATGGAACCTGCAAAATTTTTCTGATATTACTCAGTGGCTGACATCCTCAGTGTGCCGTGATCCCCACGGTGTCCACATGAAGTAGATTTCAACCAAGTCTAATCCACATTTTACAAATGGGAAACTGAGGCACAAAAAGGAGACCCCGGGGGCGGGGGATGTTCTGTGATCCAGGGAAGTGGTGATGAGAAGCTGAGCGATTAGCACATTTGGGGTGTCCTGTCTGCAGGCAACAGAGCAGGTCCAAAATCCTCGCCAACCATAACCACTTGTCGGCCTGTGGTGTCAAGGTTTCTGAGTGGCAGAGAAATTGGTGTGTTTGTCGGATAGCAGCCCTGCCTTGCGCTGGATGGCTGATGCTGAGGCACACCCGTGGGTGACTACAGGAGGCCTGAAGGACACAGCACGGCCAACAGCAGTTGCAGCAGGGATAGTGTTTGTTCTGTGTAATAACCCTTGTCAAGGACAATAAAAAAGATAGAGCTCCAGCCTGCAAAATAACCCAGGCCCAGGATTCTATGTAAGGAAACTTGGAACATCTGGCTTCTGTGTAAAGAACACAATAGGTCTGGCTGCAACCCGCCTCCCACACAACGCAGGCCTGTGAGCTGGAGAAGAGCAGCAAATCCGTCTCCCAGCAATGGGAGCTAAACCAGCAACAACACTAGAAAATTACCAGGAAGGGAGAGCCTGGCTTGTCTAGGCCTTTTTATTTCTGCATTTGTACTTTGGTAGCTACTAAACTTTGAATGAAAAGGAAGTGTGCTCCTACTAATGCAAAAATTGGTCAACTTTTTGAAAAATCGGCCAAAAAGCAACAAAGCAGCTTTGGAATAAAGGCTGACAAATACATAGGAATTAATGTTGGGCAAGGATGGGCAAAAATTTCCAAATGTTGACCCTGGCCTTGCATACACCCTCAACATAATGCATGTGACAGCAGGATCAGGGTTTTATGTGCCAAACGGTTAGGCACATACAGGTTTCAAGTCCAGAAGGAACATTTCTAATAGTCAAGTCTGACCTCCTGTATCTCACAGCCCCAAAACTCCCTCCCAGTGATTCCTGCATTGAGCCCAGGAAGTGGTGAGGGAGGAACTGGAGCGAGTCTCTTAGCAAGACGTCAAGTGATGGAGAATACTCCTGTTGCTCTGTTGAAGGTATGGTGGCACCTTGGTGCTCGGCACCTTTGGGAGACAGATGGCGATGAAGTTCCTTGTTTCAGTCCCACAAAGGTCTGAGCTAGGGTGACCAGACAGCAAGTGTAAGAAATCAAGGGGGTGGGAGTAATAGGCATCTGTATAAGAAAAATCTCCAAATATCAGTACTGTCCCTATAAAATCGGGATATCTGGTCACTCTAGCTGAGCCTGAAAATACTTGCTGACTTGGCTTAGCAGTGACTTCATTGCTCAGTACCACGAGTTATCCCACCGTCTGGGAGCAATATGCTCACAGGATTGGGCCCATCATTAGCACCTTTGGGCTGTCTCTGGAATCTGAGGTTTTTTTGGTTGTGATCTTGCTCTGAGTGAATGACATCACAATCTGCCTTCCAATTGGAGCCAGCTTTGGAGTGTACCGGCTGGACAGCAGCCGGTTGAGATCTGCTGAGGGGTGAGTGGAAACCCTCATTTCCTGTTCGCTTTGTGATGGTGGTTTTTATCCCTGTAGGGTGGTGGCAGCGTTCGAACCTTAGCCACAGATAGGCCTGTCCAGCTCCATTCTGCTCCCGCTCCTTGTGTGTTTCATCATTAGCTGAAAGTTCAGTCAGCGTGCTCTGTATTGAATCCTGGGACTGGTGTTTGCTGTTGAACCTGTTTCATTATGCAGGCGAATGCATGCAGCAGCCCTAGGCCCTGAGGTTTCATGGATTGCTGGGTATGGCACCAAATCCAACCTCAGTCCAGTCATTGACAATCTTCTCCATTCCAGCAGTGAGTCTCTCTTTCTGGCCTTATCAGAATTGCTTTGAAAATGCTTCTTTCTGTGCTGCTCCTGGGGTCTGCACGTTCTACCCCACAGCAGAGTGGGAGCCTTCTCCTGTAGGGCACCCCTAGTGAAGCAACCTCCCTGCATCGTTACCTTACCATGGCTTTTCTAACCTCGGTGTCAAAGGATCTCTCTCCTGGAACTCTTCATTTCTCCTTCCCGTTGCTGTAATGATCTCTCCAAAGATCTTTTTTGGTCCTGCTTATGAAACAAGAGCCCAGTTCTGTGATGTGGATCAGTGTGGGGAGGCTCCTGCAGCCTCGCAGAACCCTGTGGCAGTCAATGGGGCTAATCCTAGGTGTAAGGTTACACACACCTAAGACTTTGCAGAATCGGGGCTGAAGTTTTTCTCAGGACATGTTATGGCCTGGATCCTGCAAACCCTTAAGCATGTGGGTAACTATGCTCCAGATTTTGCAGGACCAGGGCCCTAATGTGTCCTGCACAAGAAAATTTGGTCCATGTTATGCTGTGAAATTACCCATTTGGCTCTTCACTGGCAGAGTCACAGGACTGAAATCATCCATATGCCCCGGTTCCACCAGAATATACCACCAGCGTTAGAAATACCCCCATTGTAGAGATGTTTCTCATTTCCTGGCACCTTCCACCTGAATCTCAAACGTGAGTGGATTTAGTTCCCACACAAGAGTGTTGTCTCTATTTTATAACTAGGGTCACTGAGGCAGAGGGCAGTGAAGTGACTTGCCCAAGGTTTTGTGGTGAGAGGGTGGCAGTGTCTGGGACAGAATCCGGTAGACCTGACTTCCTGTCGGCTGCTTTACCTGCAAGACAATGCTCCATCCTGGGCTGGTCTTGGCTGAGTAGCAGGGACAGGGAAGGATGGGGCCGTTTGCATGGAGGGTTCTTGTTAGCTTGCAGCTTAGTGGAGTGGCAGAGTCTGTTGCCTCCCTGCGCTGACCTGCCTCTTGTTCTTCTTGGTTCAGTTCAGGACTGTCTAGCCGACGCATGAGCCAGCATGAACGTGGGGACGGCTCACAGCGAGGTGAACCCCAACACCCGGGTCATGAACAGCCGGGGCATCTGGCTCTCCTACGTGCTGGGGATTGGCCTGCTGCATGTGGTCCTCCTCAGCATCCCCTTCTTCAGTGTCCCCGTGGTTTGGACTCTCACCAACATCATCCACAACATGGTAAGGGGGCGCCACAGCTCACTGGCCCCAGGGGGAACCCCCAGCTGGGCTCGATGGTCACATGGGTGGTTAGCTGCCGAGGGATCCTACAGTGAAATCAAACCCCAAGTCCTGAGTTCCCACCAGTGTGTGGGATGCAGTCTGGCTGACTGAGCAGCCACATCCCAGGCTCAGCCCCCTTTCACCTTGAGGTCATGGGTTCAAATCCAGCCCAGGTGGTAACAACCAAACGTTTGGTGTTCACCGTCCCCTACGTGAATTAATTTTGGGTCTCAGACCAGCTCCCATCCGGGCAAGTGTCCGCATCACCAAAGCCACCCGAAGAGGCCCCCGCAGGAACGGGAATAGGCTGTGGGGTGTAAACTACTGTCTAGCGCCCGGACACATGGAGAGCAGTGCAAGATGGGGGAGCCTTGTGTGACGACTGTCCTCTTGGCTGACTCAGAGGGTTGAACTAGCAACCTCCTGGGTTGGAAGTGTGAGTCTCTACAGCTTGAGCTATCAAGGACTAGGAGTTATGACAGCCTCACATCCTCCGAGGGTCAGGCCCAGAGGGGGACCTGCTGCCCGCTGGTTACGCTCACTTTGCTGCTGCCCAGGAATCCTCTGCTGTTACTGGCAACAAAGGGAGAGGCAGGAAGGGCAAGGTGGGTTTTTGTACCAGGAGTTGGAGGGTTTATAAAAATCAGTTGCTGACTTGTGAGCTGACAGTGGGCTGGGCCCAGATGAGAGGACCAGGGTGCAAAGCTGAGGGATGGGGTGGGGGTTGTTGGCCATTTGTCTGAGTCTAATGTTACTGTATCTGGAGCAAGTGCATAATGTGAACAGGGGGTCATTGACTCGGGTGTATCGTAGAAATGAAACAGTCAGTTTTCCTCATGGGTGTGGGCTGGAGTGTGTGGGTTTATTTTTTTTTTTTCAGGGGATGGGTTTGGGGATGCGGGTGAGTGGACGCATTGCTGCCCTCTGCTGGGACATGACACAACCGCAGCCGTTCAGTGGAACCTTTTCCTCTGGGGCTGAGAAAAACGCCCCATGCTTTTCACTGATGATATATTCTCCCGCTCCTGACTCCCCTCTTGTTTTAGTCTGTCTGTCTCCCGGAGATCAGACCGTGGCTCCATGCAGCAGCTTGCTCCCTGATTTCCAGGTCAGAGAAACCCAGACGTTAGCACAGACGCAGCAGCTGGTCTATTTGTGCCCTATGGTTAAAGTGATTCTCGGCTTGAGATTAATCAGAGACTGGGAATTGATTCCCTCGCAGGGCTCCTGACGCCCCATCCCATAAAAACCATCCAGATCTCGAGCAATCGGCAGCTAGAACTGAGAGCAAAAGGGCTGAGATCAGCACTGGTGCGCTCTGCTCTCCCGCCAATCAGACCTCCGTGCCTTGGCCTCTGTCCAGTTTAGAGTGGTGAGTCTTAGGAGCAGGAGGCTTTTAAAGGACCAGCAGCAATTGTTCATAAACAACAATCCCAACGGATTTGTCGTTGGCTTCTCCAAGGATTTGTTGCTTGTGTGTACCTGGAGCGTGTGTCCCTGGAATCTTTCCAGGAGATTGCTTAAGTTCTGGTTATAATAATACTCCGCTTTTATCTAGTGCGTCTCACCGGTGGAGCTCACAGTCTTTTACACCGGAGGTTGGTGTCATTATCCCCATTTTACAGATGGGGAAGCTGAGGCACAGAGAGGCTGACTTGCCCAAGGTCAGAGCTGGACATAGGGTTCCTGAGTGCCCAGGGCAGTGTTCTGTCCATTGGACAGCCCTGCCTCCCCATAAATAACATTGCTACCCCTTTGCCGTCCTCTAGAGCTGCACCGTTTAGAATCTCAACGCTCACTGCATCAGCAATGCGTTACCCTTCTCCCCCTGTGGCGTGGGGGTCAATATTATCACGCTTTCACAACTGAGGGAGCTGTGGCACGTAGGGATGAAAGTCAGTTGAGGTTAGAACTGGGAATAGAGCCTGGGAGGTGCCACTCTCCGCACACACACACACACCCCCAATGCAATACAGGGCTGGGGGCAGCGAGTCTGTGGCTGTTCCATTTCAAAGGTTTTCTCTGACAGGCAGGAAGCACCTGGTATGGTCTGTGCAACTGTATGGCCATGTTCACGCCTAAGTCTGTGCAACAGGAAGAGATGCGATACACATGGAGCGGAATCAAACTCCAGTATTCTCCTCTGATGCCGGGGAGCTGCGTTTCCTAACGTGACCGTCAGCATCTTGGCCAGGGCACCAGGGAGCTCCAGCACTAAACGCAGGAGCTGCTACAACTTGAGCTCAAGAGCCCAGGCTTCCTAGCCAGGCTGTAACCAGCTCGTCCCGTGGGACCCTAATTGCCAATGCCGAAAAAAAATAAAATCTCATCAGATGACAATAGCTCCCCCTAGTGGCACAGCCGTGGCTTGCAAGTGTAAGAGTTTTCCTAGTGATGAGTTGTGGGTGGCTAAGGTCAGAGGAATCTCTCCAGACACCTGGTCTCAGAGAGCTGCCCAAGTTTTACCTTCTGCTCGTGTTTGCTACAGAGTATGTACATCTTCCTGCACACCGTGAAAGGAACGCCCTTTGAGACTCCGGACCAGGGGAAAGCCCGGTTGCTCACGCACTGGGAGCAGATGGACTATGGGGTGCAGTTCACGGCATCGCGCAAGTTCCTGACCATCACGCCCATCGTGCTGTGAGTACTTCAGGGGGGCGGGCGGGCTGGTCACAGCGGCACCCTGTCGAACGAAGCTAAAGCTAAAGCCCTCCATTGGCCTCCAAAAACAATGCTAGCTCGGGGGCCTGAAAGCAGATCCACATATGTTGCAATACCAGATTTATTCACAGTATCCATAGCCCACTTGTGTCTGTGCTGCTGTCCACCACTCATGGCGTGGATGTCTTGGGGATCTGCTCTGAGCTTGTGTCCAGGTGCTATTCAGCCTGGGTCAGTGCCCATAAAAAGCACTGTTAGAAAGAGACCAGTGCAGCCCTGATGTGCTTCGAAGGTTCACTATCTCACAAGTCACCAGGGCTGGCACTGATTAACATTAACATGATTTATGTGTATTATGGTAGCAGCTAGGAGCTCCAGTCACAGACCCAGGGCCCCATTGTGCCGGGTGCTGCACAGATACAGAACAAAAAGACTGTTCCTACCCCCAAAAGTGAACAGTCTACGTATAAGACAAGAGACAACAAGTGGCTACTCTAGGGATGGTTTGGGGCAAGCTCTATGAGACCGTATGGACCAGAACGACAGGCAGTGGTTTCAGCCCACCAGCAGCCTGACTGTTGCCAAGTTACACTCACTAACTGACCCCACCGCTGAATCTTGCCCCCAGACCAGGGGCATTGGATTTGGCCTCATGGCAAAAGGGATTTGGCGGAGGGCAATGAAATGGCTTTGTGGATTTTTATGGGGAATTCCTCCCCAGCACAAGGGGCAGCAAGGGAGAAGCATGAAGGTGCTCGTCTGACAATCTAACAGGTGGGCAGTGCAGGCTGGCACCCTGGCTTTACTGGAAGCAGGTGTCAACCTCTCAGGAGGGAATGAGAGAGAAGTAGGGTGGAGAGGCCACGAAGGGCTCTGAAAGCGAAGACAAGTAGTTTGCATTTCACGTGATGGAGAAATTCTTCAGAGCATCCCAAGTCTGCAGAGTCCCAGTGGAGTGACGTGTTGGAGGCTGGATCAGACTGTAAAATCACATCACCAAGAGGAACATCTTGCTTTTCACCCGACTCTGTCCCCTGGCTCCCCTGCCACCCACATTGCAGTTCTGACTCATGTAATCGCTGCTGGGAAATGTTGTTTTCCAGCCATCTACAGTGCGAGGAGTGGCGGATAGGCTCCATCACCATCGACTGAAGATATTTCTGAAGGGCCAGTCTCTGCTGTGTCTGTTGCCAAAAGCACACACAAGCTGCTGCTGCAAAGATGCTCAGCTGTTTAAAGTCTTTTGGGACCAGAGCTCATGGCCAGAAGGAGAGAGAGAGACTGAGATCCCCCAGGGTGAGACTAAATCCACTTTGGAATCAGGGCTCACTAGCTGCTAGAAACCGGATCCTTGTTTTTTATTTTGGCTTACCCGGCTTTGCTGTGTTGTGCTAATCTGAAGCCCTGTGTGTCTGCCCTGAGCTGGTGGCTAGATTCAGAGGTGGGGTCGGCTAGTGGGTGTAACTTGTACACCAAGGGAGCAGTATAGGTTGTAGCAGGAAAAGCAGTCAGTGAGTCACTTGCAACCAGTATCTCTCCTCAGATCGTCACTGGCCCCGGGGAGTGATGGGAGCTGTGGGTAGCTGTGATTCAACTTCCGCTTCTCTCTCCCCTAGGTATTTCCTCACCAGTTTCTATACGAAATATGACCGGATACACTTCATAATCAACACCATCTCCCTGATGAGCGTCTTGATCCCCAAGCTGCCCCAGCTCCACGGAGTCCGGATCTTTGGGATCAACAAGTACTGAGCCCCCTGGATGAAGTGAGCTGAAGTGGAAGGGGAAACCCGGTCGTCTTAGTCCTCCCTCACCACCACCACCACCACCCCCCGCCAAATCCGGGATATAATTTCACAGCGGCTCTTTAAATGCAGTATCCAATAGACGTGTATACCACATGCAGGATCCTCGTGCCCAATAAATCTAAGCAAACTCTGGAGTAGCAGAATCCTGAGTAGAGTTTAGCATGGAGCCAGGAGACTGGTGGGTGGACTTCTTGTGCTCCAGTATCATGAGTAGATGCAGATAGAGTGAGACGTTGAGGTACAAATAGGTCAGTTTCTGGGGAGACTCCCATCCAGAGGCCAATACACTGAATGGAGAGAGCAGGGGTGGGGAGAAAGCTTTAAGAGCTAGTAGTTATTACGATGGCAAATGCACTTTAAAATACATTGGCCCTTTTTGAGGTTAGAAGCACTCGCGAAGGGCTACGTGGGGAAATTAAAGGGGGACATGGCCAGATTTCCCAGGTGTGAAAAACTAGTTGGCCACTTTAATTTTGGGAGGTGGATTTTATTCTTAAACCTCTCTCCTCCCGCTGGGGAGGGAATCATTTTTCTAATGAGAAAACAGGAAGGAGCTTTCTTGTTTTCCAAGGTACCGTTTGTATGATTCAGGGGGAAGGAATTGGATTCCAAATTGTTTCTGTTAATTTAAACTATAACCAATGTCTTTGTTTAAAGTGGAAGTAGTTATATTTTAAAGCGTGTGTGATGGGGGGTATTATCCCCCATCACATGCAGCCCTGCAGTGTTACCCTTAATCCTACTGCCACATAGGGCTAAGAGGTGTGATGGTGCTGCTTGTTAGTTGTGTGATTAAAAATGTTAACACTGCCCATCAGAGTGATCGGAGTCACTTGACTTGGAGATCGGGGAGGGGAAAGGCTGATGACGGATAGGTTTGCTCTAGGTGAAGGATGGAGCGTCGTCAGGTACGGTAATGGGGCGTTGGTACAGGCAGAGAGGTGACCATGACTGGTTTAAATGGGTCTCGTTCTTCCACCCCCTTTGCCCAGGACTCCAATGTCTAAATCTAGATCAGTGGCCTTTGCCAAATATCAGTGGTGGGCACATCTCGGCATGTGACAGCCCATGCAGAAAACCATTCTCGGACTTCTGGTTGGGCCTGATGACCTGTCAGCAGCAGACTATGGGCCACAAGCGAGGTGTAGAACAGGAATATTGCAATAGTGCTGCGTTGCTGAGTGAAGGCAGGAGCAGACGGCAAATGTGGCTGGCCGGCAAGAGGGCAACGGGTCTGACCAGTCGCTGAAGCATTTAACTTATCAGTGGCATAGAAAATCCAAGCTGTGCAGTCTGTCGCATCCCCAGACCATGGCTGCAGGTTACCTGCCTGTCCGGGTCTGGACAGTGAAGGTGTTTGGCACAGCAGGGAGACCAGCAACTCTTGCTTTGCTGCCTTCTTCATTATCCAGATTTGTTGTACTTGTTTAAATCCAAAGCCCTGCTGTTCTGCCCCTGAACTGGTGGCTAGATCCAGAGGTGGGGTACGGCACATGTCAGTTAGTGGGTGGAACTTGCACCCCAAGAAAGTGAGGGGCAATGGGGCATTGCAGGGGGCAGTTAAACCACCAGGGGAGCTAACCAACCTTCTGTTTCTGACTCGTTTTGATTTTGTTTATGCATCATGAGCTTATTTCAGGCTGCTCAGTGGAGCGATCATGTTTTCTGCACCCTGCATTGCTGTGTGGGAGGGAACCCTACCTAGTAGAGCGTGTGTGTGTGTTTCTACTAAGGGGCTGTTAGCAGATGAGCTAGTTATCCACAGAGTCAGGAGCTGGTTTGGAGGACAATGTGGGATTTTTAATTTAATTATAACCTGCAATAGAAATGCAATAATCCCAGTGTGGAAGGAGATTGTTGAATAAAGTTTTGATAATCATTGTTTGGGGTAAATGACAGACTTGTAATTAGTAGACGGGGGAGGGGGGGGAGGATTTCCAATATAACAGGGAGGTTTGGATAACCGAGGATGAAGCATAGTTGCAACACTGAATCCCCCCCCCCCCCTCAAAATTGCCAGCTAGAGCGAAGGGTTAGCAGCAGAACTGGCCCCAGTGGCTGGGGTAGCTGTCCACTCTTTGTAACTGCAGCATTTTCTAGAGGGTCAATATGCTGGCTGAACTATGCCGTTGTTTATATTTTTCATGACACCCTTGCACATTCATGAAGGTGATTTTTGTTTGTTAGTGTTTTGATTGTCTGGAGTTTTCTGACAATGCAAACATTTGAAATAAGACATTTTTGGTTCCTGCATTAGCCAGATGTAGCTTTGGAACTGAGCGGGGGGTACAGTGGATACTATCGATAGAGTTTAGACCTGATCTAATGGTCCGAGACAGGACTGGGAGACAGGAATTCCCCAATTTGAATCTCGTCCCTTGTATTGACTCCTCACCTGCCTTTGGGTGAACTGCTTAACCTCTCTGCCTCAGTTTCATCATTTGTACCCCGCTGAGGGGGGAGAAATAACCTACCTCACAGGGCTGTTGTGAGGCTTATTTAGCCATTGTCTCTTAAGCACTTCAAAGATGGAAATGCTCCTGTAAGTATTAGTGAAAAGGAAGATGGTGGAGAAGGAGAGAACCTGCTTTGAGTTTTTGAAAAAAGGAGCCTGTCAAATGTAGGTTAATTTATTTAATACAAGGCTCTTCCTTTTTTCCCATCCCTGACATGGGTGGGAGTGGATTGTTGCTTCGGTTACTGTACTGTATACCCCAGGACTAGTGCACTTTTCAAGCTACTAGCCTGTGACTTCTGGAAAAAAATAGTTTCAGGCTGGTGCTATTTCCTGATGAGTGGATTCAGAAATGAACATTGTAGATACGTGCCTCAGATGGCAATGGGGAGACGGCAGGTTTCCACTCGGCAGTGATAGTACCCTCACCCAGACTGCTGGGATGATGTGCCTAGTCTAAGGGGCACACTGCTGGACCAATTCAGGTCTGGCAGGCCACAGAATTATAGTGCTGATGCTGAACCTTCTCCAGTGAAAGAGACGGAACACGTAGCGTGGTGTTAATCTAGCTTTGGGGACAAATAGAAACCTAACTAGAGAGACAAAATAATTACTTTCAAGGTGGGAATCTCGACCCAGAGAAGTGGGGCAGGAATCACTTTATCCTTGTGTTTTGCAAAAACCCACCATAAATAAAAAAGGACTTTTTTTTTTCTTCATTTGCTTAAAACCATTATTCCTGGATTCATGTAGGTTTTGCCTTTTCTCTCCCTCTCTCGTGCATGTAAACTATGTAAAGCTGGAGTGATTTTGTAGCAGAAATGTAAGCTGACGCTAGGCACCAGACCCTTGGCCGCTGTGGAGTGGTGAAGCTCGGCAGACGTACATCAGCTGGGGGCTGGACCTGCAGTGTTTGTGGGTTCAGTGACACTGGTCATGTCCAATCAGTTCTGTTAAATTAACGCTGAAATGTAAAGCTACTAAAAATAAAATCATGAACTCTTCAGTGGGGCAGTTTAAAACCTGGAGTGTAAGCTTTCCTCAACGGGTTTACAAAGACGTGATATTCATAGACCAGTCTAATGATTTCTCTTTTATGAGCATTTCAGTGAAAACAGTTTCCGTGAAGCACTTCAGCATGTGCTTAAGACACAAACAAGTCAATGGAATTTAAGCACACGCTTAAGTGTTTTGCTGAATCGGGGCCTTACTTGGCTCAAGTGAGAGGGGAATCAGGCCCTAGGATTTAACAGTTTAACAGGGATTTTGGTTAATTTTTAAAAAGAGCGATGCATAATTATGTGTCAGAGATCTACTCCCCCCCCACCCCCCGTGTGCAGGGGTAGCTTCCATTAAAATGTCACTCAAAAGGGGGAGTCTGAGTATGCAGTGAGTGGGAACAGCCCCCTTCACTAGGCACTCGTAGGTGATCTGGGAGACAAAGCAATGAAATGCTAGTCCAAACATTACAGAACAAACCACACTGTAGATTTCCTGAAACGTTGCATTGAAACCACTTTTATAGAACAGGGGTGGGTGTGAAATGGGCCAGACACGGCAGCTCTGACTCAGAAGACAAATGATGAAGGGCCACTCAGGCCGTGGAGAGTTGGAGAAAACAACACACACGCCAAGGAAGCTCCTTGGGGATAAAAAACAGCTTTGGGCAGAAGAGGGATTGCGTGCACCCCCGGGTGGAGAAGTTTGCAGGAATTTAGAGTCTTGAGCATTTAAATATGGCTGCAGCCAAGTGTGGTGGCAATGCCAGAGTGAAATTCAACCCTTGTGTAAAGCGCCTAAGTGAACTAGACCCTGGACTCCCCTTGACTTTCAATGGGATTTAGGTGTCTAACTCACTTAGGCCCTTGGGAAAATCTTTCTCCAGGCCTTGTGCTGGCTCCCTGCATAGCAGTAGGTGTGAATTTCAGTACAGCCAATGCTTTTCAGTCTAGTTTTGTCTGCTGCGGATACAGAGAAACAAGAAACCAAGGGTTTTAAACTCTATAACAATAGACCAGTTCGCAGACATTGGCCTGACTCAAACCATTTGTGTTGCCTGCTCTTATTGCTGTTACTGCAAAGCCTTTTTCCTCAGCCGTTGAGAGAACTGTGTGCTTGTCCACACAGCACAGAAAGATACACAACAACAGCTTGGGGGTGTTGAGTGAAGGCCCCAGTCTTGCAATTGGATTCCAACAGCTGGATCTTTAACCCAACACTATACAGCCCTTCCACATGATCCAAGTGCAAGATTGGAGCCTTCTTTCCCCTTCCCCCTGAGACCTAAGGCTGTTCAGTCAATGAGGATTTATTTAAAACAGCAATTTAAACATAATTTAAATATTAAAAGAATGGTACTGGTCCTCCAAGAGAGGACAATAACTGGGTCACTGTTGGCAGTAGCACACAGTCAGAGTCTCATATGATTTTCTTTAATAGCAGTGAGATATATTGCTTTGATTTACCATCGTGCATAAAATAGAGATATATTTTTAAGTGTGTGCACATAATAATACACTCTTGGGATCAATTTCAGTGAGCTAAATCAGTTTTGTATGGAACAGTCTTGCATTGTATATAGAAGTTTAGTTGTTTTTTTCCAGTTCCTTCTCTTTTTTGGGTATACAAAGAAGTTTCATCTAGAGGAACTTTCTAAGACAAAGTGTGAATATTATTTTTATTACTCCTTTGTACAGGATTCTAAGAGAAACTAATAAAGGTCAGTATTCATGTAACAACCTGTGTGGGCGCTTTACATTTGATATGTATGTGAAGAGATTTCATTTTAATCGCAAACTGTACTGCCAAGAGTGAAAAAACAGTAAATGGCAAATGAGTATCAGATAGCAAACCTACGCCGGTAACTTAATCTGCCTTTTCCTATCCCCTATCAGATAAAGGCATAACAAGATCCGAGAGCTGGAGGCTGAGGTGTGCAAAGTGCAAATTGGAAATAAGATGCATATTTTTACCAGTAAGGACAATCAGTCATTGGAACAGATCCATGTGAGATTAGATGGATTCTCCATCACTTGGAGTTGTCAAATGGAAAGTGGTTGTCTTTAAAAGATGTCCTCTTTCAATCGCCACTTGTTGGGCTGGAGGCAGGAATCGCTGGGAGAGATTTTCTGGCCTGTGCTATGCGGGAGGTCCGATTAGATGGTCAGAATTGGCCCTTTTGGCCATAAAAATCTAGGAACTGGAGGCAGTCACCACCCCAGGCTCACATAGAAAGGGCTAAAATGTATGAAGTCCTGGTTGGGAAAATCGTCTGATCTTCAGTTTGAAAACTGGTAGGTGAGTTGGTTGGTTTCTGGCTGATTCACAGATTGGGAAGATGCTTACAGACACTCAGCTCAACTCCCTGCCTGCAAAGGCAACCCCCAGCCCACAATAAAGCTGGACCCCACCCTCTGCTCCCAGGCCATGTTCAACTTGCCCTCTCAGGAAAGGCCTGGAAGCAGCGATAAGCCGGTTGCAGCAGGGCCTGAGTGTTGGCAAATCCAGGCTGTGGCAAGCCACGGAGGACAGTGGATTCCATGACAATATCCTGCTGCCAGCTCGCTCCAGTTTAACTGGGGAGGGGAGGCAAATTCAAGGGTCCCAGCTGATCCCAGCTGCAGTGGCTTCATGTGGCAGCAGAAGGGGGTGGTCCTGAGAAAAATCTCCCAAAAGTTCCAAAACAAAACACGGCCCTCACATACTTCTCTCCCTAGGGCGAGGGTCAGAGAACAAGGACAGGACAGATGTTAGTCACGTTGCTTAATGCATGACGGGCAGGTACTTGCATACTACAGTGCTGAGGGCAGCAGGAGAACCTACGTAGAAAAAATGCAGCAGTTCAAAGCCCTGGTGTGCTTTGCAGGTTAGGGGGGGTTACAATGCATCAGGCCATTGAGTTAATGGGTGGATGCAAATCTCTTGAGAATCCACCTCAGCAATGCGGAGCAGCTCAGATGATGCCTCCATGAGCGTGGAGCCTTCTGGCTCACATCTGGTGAAGAGAGAAGTTATTTGTGCCAGGAGAACCGACCTGCCTGGAAAGTTACACTCAGAGGAACAAAAACAACGAGGAGTCCTTGTGGCACTTTAGAGACTAACACATTTATTTGGGCCTAAGCTTTCGTGGGCTAAAACCCACTTCATCGGATGCATGCAGTGGGTTTTAGCCCATGAAAACTTATGCCCAAATAAATGTGTTAGTCTCTAAAGTGCCACAAGGACTCCTCGTTGTTTTTGCTAATACAGACTAACATGGCTACCACTCTGAAACCTGTCACTCAGAGGAATGTGTCTGATCAGACTCATCTGGCAGCATGTGGGGGAAGACAGGAAGCTCTACCCAGCGCCCAGCCAGGTTGGTTAGTTGTGTGTAGGGGGGAGGGTGGGCACCTGGCTCATTGACATCAATATTTTCTCAGTTGTGGGCTGGGGCCATAACCCTTAACCAGGCCCCCTGCTTAATGGAGATGCCTCCTGGCTTATGTCATTTGGGCTCCTGCTGGTTCTGGTCTGTTTGTTCTTCTCACACTGTGATACACATGGAGCCAGCGCATGAATTTGCCTCATCCCCTGCCTGATCCTGGATGTTGGTTTTGGGTGACATAGCTGGGTCTATGTGGGGGACTACACCTCCCTGTGGGACTGGTGGGAAAGCAGCAGTAACTGGGCAGAGACATTAACTGGGTGCTGTACAAACAGACAGACGCTGCCCGAAGAGTTCAGCGTCCAAGAGCCTGATCATGGAGAATGCGGAGAGGAGTATCATAAGTGTGCACGCTGGTTCCTGAGCTTGGTTTTCACCACCTGGAGATTTTTTTTTCATAAGTAAACGCCCTTCACAGCGCCTCTGCCATTTGAGGTTGGGGGTCCAGCTTTTGCCCGTTTAAAGAGTCACTCTGTCTAGGTTCTTGTCTTCTATCATGTCCCTCCAAAAGTAAACACATAATTTTGTATATGTAACTGATGGGGTTTAAAACATGCAATCCACAACTCCACTTCTGCCCATTTGCTTCTCCCCCAAGGCTCCATACTGAGCAATGCACGCTGCTGGGGCCTGGAGTTGCTGTAGATGACACCTTAAAGTGGCATTGTAGAACTCAAGGCGGCACTTTGTCCAAGTCCACTGTACAGCCTCTGGGCCTGACATAGGACGAGCAATGCCAAACAGGAGTTTGCTGCAAGTACAGAAAGTTTGCCAAAATGCTGAGATGGAAAAAAACAACGAGAAGCTGCTTGGAGGCAGAACTAGAAACAAGCACACACTTCCCATACATCACAGGAAGTAGAGAGGAAGCGGGGGATTTTTATTTCAACTGCTGAAAAAATGAAACTATATGAGGCCATGCTGAGATGACGAAACATAGCCGATTGCAGCACTACCAAACAGTTCTGCCAAGTTTGTTTCTAAGATGAGACACCATTGAAGGACAAGAAACACACAAGGCGTCGGTATGCTGCTGTGGGAGTGAGTTTACAGTAAGAGAGGCGCGGGCACACAGGCTGCCTGTTAGCTACTTCTGAGACCCTCCTTTCTTCCAGTCTTCAGACAGCGTGGTAAGTGTTTAATCAAGAGACTGTAATAATGATGCAAGCTTAGGGTAATACTGATGGGGGAGGGCTATTCCTTTTTCCACTGGAGTGCAAAAACAAACAAAAAAAGACCCTGTGCCGGTTCCTGCTCTGATTTCTAATCAGTGCCTTTCTGCTCTTTAAACAAAGCCATGCTACTGGAGTGTTGGGTTTTTAAAAGAACCACCACTTACGGGCTATGAGTAAAGCAAGTTATGTGTAACATTGGAAGAAAAGAACAGTGATTTTTTTTCCAGGAGGGGTGGACAGTATTAACCTGAAGTATAAAGGTGGGGAGGAGCAACCCTTCCTTCCTTCTCCATAGGAGCTGAATCCTAGCTGTGAGGGGAAATTTCACTGGGCACAGAGAAAAAGCACGTAACTTTCTTCTGTTTGGGCAGGTTTAGTTTTGTAAATCACTAATCATATTATACTTTGTCCTGAGTCACCATAGAACATACCACAACTTTCTGAGATACCAGACACGCACTCAGGAATTTCTTCCACCTATGCACTGCTTCTTTGCACAGATAAACAGTTACCTTCCTCATCCCAACATTTGGAGAAACCCTCCATAGGCAAATCCTTGCCCCTAGTAGACACAGGTTCAGGATTATTTCTTTCCTGTGACTGGTTTATGTCATCAGCTTGACTGAACAAAGCTTTAATATCATCCCCAATCAAAAGATCCTTAGGCAATAACTTTCTTACCCCAGCTATAACTTCACATTTAACACCATTCCATTCAGATGGAGTCAGGCTAAAGGCACACTTACAGTAAACTCAGAGGATTACAATATTCACTCTGACAAGATCCGCTTTAACAGGAGTGATGTTAGAAGCTATAATTTGCCCTAAACAGCTTTTCCCATTGACTTTTACATTCTCTGCACAAGTTACGGGGTTACCTTCACCCAAGCTCACAGTAAAAGCATTTACATAAAAGGGGGCTGTGTTGGGGTAAACTTAGTTACACACACAACGGCTTAGAGTCAAACATACCAACACCGTTACAAACTGGATAGATTCTATCCCCAGCTTTGCTGTCTAGAGGAGCTGTTTTTTCAGGATGACACAGTTATTCAGGATGTTCATTTATCCTCTTGAGTAGGAGCTTAAGTCTGTCCACTTTTGCCTTAGCTTCTAGTTCCTACAATTGAATATCTGCCATTTTTTGTTCCTGTTCAAAACCCAGGTATTCTCCTTCTGCAACTTCTCCTTCCTTATCAGCTATTGTTTGCTTTTGTTCAAGTTCTAGCTGCTGGCTTTGCACTGCGAGCATTTTCGCTGAGTCTGCTTCCTTATCATTGGCAATTAACAGATTTTTCAGTTCCTGTTCTGCGGCCTTTTGCTTAAAATACAATCCTCTCTGTGAGCACAATTCTTCCAGGCTTTTTCAATCAGGATCTTGATCATGGGTCACTCACTAACTGATTTTTAACCCTTAAACTCTCCAATATCAAAATTAAATTTTGACACGCAGGCGGTTCTGATCCAAAAACCCAATTAGCCTGTGGTAATGTGTATCCACGCACGACTACGCCACTGTGACCAGGGTCCGAGTGAGAAACCAGCTACCGTCACTCAATCAGGGTGAACTGCAAAGAATGGGGCAGCCAAACCCCCAAAAGCTGGTGGATATTCCAATACTTAGATTTACCAAGCCAGCATAAAACAGCTTCTTTATGACCTTACTGGTTACTAAGAAGTCCAAACAACACAGTTCCCTTCAAGTGATCCAGCCTCAGGCCTCCATCCAGGTACCCACGTCAAATATGATGAAAACTTCTGTAAATCTTATTTCATCATATAAAAGAAAAGGGTCTACCAATCCCAAAGGATCAGACACATTACCTCCCAGGTTAATGAATGTTTCAGATCTTGCACGCTACAGCCAATTCTTATTAACTAAACTAAAATTTATTAAAACACAAAAGAGAGCATGGTTAAAAGATCTATACACATGCAGACAGAAGTTCAATTAATTGAGGTTCAGATTCACAGCAGAGAGGGTGAGCTTTGTAGTTGCAAAGAGTTCCTTTAGAGTTCAGGTCATAGTCCAATGTCCAAATCTCATATTCAGGGCGTACCACCATAACTGGGACCTCAGTCTTGTGACTCAAACTTCCCCTGATGAAGTCTAAGCAGATCTGATATTTTATACAATTTAATGTCCTCTTTGACAAGTTGGGATTTCCTCAAGAAAAAAAGGTCATTAGGATGACCTTGAAGGAGGTCCATCACGAGGACTTAGTTATAGGAATTAACATAAGGCCATTTGCTTTTTTCCTCCACCATTCATGGTACATTTCAAAGAGAGATGAATACCGAGGTATCCCGTGTTTACAATTCATTTAAACGCTAGGATGTTCTTTTGACCTCTGAATGATCAGAATACAGCACAGACAGGGACTGTTAATTACATTGTGGACCCTACTCATACATATTATTATATGCAGCATCCATTAATCCGTCTTTGTTGACCCACATCTTTGACTGCTCTGCCTTTCTGAGTCTAGTGCAGGGGTAGCAACCTATGGCACGCATGCCAAAGGGGGCACATGAGCAGATTTTCAGTGGCACTCACCCTGCCCGGGTTCTGGCCACCAGTCCGGGGGGCTCTGCATTTTAATTTAATTTTAAATGAAGCTTCTTAAACATTTAAAAAATGTTATTTGCTTTTACTAGTGAAAGCTTCCAGGGTCTATTCCCAGCTCTGCCACTGACTCACTCTGTGACCTTGGGCAAGTTATTTCTACTCGGTGCTTCAGTTTCCCTCTCTGTGAAATGCCAGTGACAGCAACCTGCCTTTGTGTTCTTGGATCTACTGATGAAAAGTACCTGCATAATAGCTCGTTATTGCCCTCCTTAGATAATAAGCTCTTTGCAGCAAGAAATTTCTCTAGCTCTATATTTTGTGAAATATGGACGTTGATGGTTCAATCTGAATGCCTGCTGGTGACAACTGGTTTTAAAGATAAGGTATAGTGGTCTACTAGCGTCCCAGCACTGGGAGAGGACAACATTGTCTAGAATCCTCTTCAACTAATCTGAGATCATTCAAGAAATTTCATTTGTATTGTTCACCCATCATGGGGGAGTAATGATCAAATTCCTTTAGAAACTAATTTCATTCTCTGACCCTAAACAATTTACATGATCAAAAACATGGGCAGCGGGTATAATAGGCCAGGGCTGGCGCTGTTGGTGCCGCCAGATCCCCGGTTGCGGGGTTTTGGAGGAAGTTTTTGATTTATTATGCCCCATGAAGGTTCCGGGGCGGTTGAGGAGGCGATATATGCTATTCAGTTTCCCGGGTTCATCAGTAATCTCCCTGGATTTGAGAGAGATTACTGACGAATCCAGGAAGCTGAGTAGCAAATACCCCTCCTCAGCCACCCCAGAACCTGCATGGGGCATATCAAAAGTGTCTTCGGACAAGAATGAGAGGCTTGGGGCCTGGAGATGGGAGGTGTGGCTGGGGCTCCTCTGAGCAGGTGGGGCGGGGGGTTCGGGGAATTGTGGCTCCAGCTGCAGGGGAGGGGGTCTCAGGGCTCTGGCTGTAGGGAGGGTTCCTGGGGGGGCACAGTCAGGGGCTAACCTCCCCTAAGGGGGGCTCCACTCCCCGCCCATGATCAGAAAGCATACCGTGTGACAGGATACGATTAAACAAACCTACTTTAGGAGATCTAGGTCCTGTTCACAATTCTTGAACTGACTCACTGTATCTGATCTTGGGCAAATCATGTCTCTCTCTCCAATTGGGTGTAACAGCAGCAGCCCACCTCAGAGGCCGTTTGTGGAGCTCAGGCCTGGTCTACACGGCCTTGTGTCGACCTAGCTGTGGCAACGTCTTCACTTAAATTTGGCTCCCACCACTGTAAGTGCGTCGCTACGCCAATTTAGTAACACCACCTTGCCAAGCAGTGTAGAGTCACAGTCAATGTAATTAGGTCAACGCAGTGTCAGCGTAGACACCGTGCTGCTTACATCGACTGTTACTGGCCTCCAGGAGCAGTCTCACAATGCTTCCCCTGACAATGCAATCAATACAAGCACTGCTGTTGAGGACACACACTGCTGACACAACGACCCCAGTGTGCACTCACACAAGTGATATAATAATGACAGTGGCTGTACGCTAGCGTAAGCTAGATCAACAATGTTGGTCAACACGGCCTTAGGTTTTTTGCTTGTTTTTAAGAGCTCTGAGCAGGTAAAACTTGCTGTCAAAGAGCAAAATACCTTGCTGCAACCTCCAGTTCAGATTTCAAATGTGTTTATTTCACTTGTCTCTGCCTCCTAAGGTAAAAGTACATTTTGCTTCAGTTCAAGGTACATCAGGCTGCAGACAGGATGTTTCACAAGGCAACCAAAGACCTGGTAAAGCAGGTGGCTCCAGATGGAGATCTGCTCCCAGTTACCAGCCTTATTGACCAAGATCACTTCAGACCCCTATACCTCGTTCGAAAGAAACCAAAAAAGGTATTCTGGATGACTCGTCACTGCTACTACAAAACAGGAGTTCAGCTCAGTGCCATTCTGGTACCTGGACAGGACAGCAGAAATCTAGGTAATGCCAGTCTTCCCACGTTATTTACCCGTCCAGTGTGGCAACACTGCCTGCAGCATCCTGGGCTTGAGCGGCTGTTTTCTTTTAGTGACTGGCCAGGGAATTATGCGGCTTGTGTCTGAGCTCTGTCAGGCCACATCCTTCCTGTGTGCACAGGAGCTATGGGCCAGAATTACGTATTAATGGTACAAAGAGAATGTGTTAACTCTTGCAGGGTTTCTCTCTCCCCCCTCCCCACAGATATCCAGGATTCACACTCATTCACTGTTGAGGACTGCACTGATGGCAGAGTAAAGTGGACTATTAAGCTGCCTGAAGACTTTGTGAGTACGGAATTGACGCTAGATGCTGGCAGCTACCAAGTGAAGTCCATCAAGGTGAAAAGAGCAGAGGTCAGCCCAGCAGATCTCGAGTTTCTACAAGGAGAAAGGTGAGGCTGGCAGAAATGGGGAGAAGGAAGGAAATCTCTAACTTATGCAGTACAGTAACTCACTTAAAGTCACCCTGGTTAATGTTGTTATGTTGCTGATCAATTAGGGAACATGCTCGTTTAAAGTTGTGTAATGCTCCCTTCTAACTTTGTTTGGCAGCTGCCTGCTTTGTCTACTGCTTGCAGGAAGAGCAGCCCCTTACAGCTAGCTGGTGGGGGCTTGGAACCCGGGTGGACCAGCAGCCCCCCATCAGCTCCCCACTCCCCTAAATTCCCTGTGTAGCAGCTGCCTGCAGTTCAGCTGTGTCCCTCCCCCCACTGCCACGTGCTGCTCCTGCCCTCTCCCTTGGAGCTGCTCCTGGAGACTCCTGCTTGCTGTGCCGGGAGGGAAGGAAGAGGGGAGCTAATGTCAGGGTGTCCCACTCCCCCCTGCACCCCTGCTTACCCCATCTTCCATAGAGCAGAGGGGACACACCAGGGCTGCCGTCTCAGCATGCTGATCTAATTAACAAGGCAGTGTACTTAACGGAAATGCACATATCTCCCTCCATTCCTGCTGCTTTGCAGAGTGAGAGAGTTAACCTTTGAGGGCTCAGCCAATTGCTAGTTCATCATTTAGCAGTAAGGGAAATATCCCACCCTCTGACTCCTCCATCTTAACCAAGCTTCACAATCACCACTGTGTACTAGTATTAAATTGTTTGTTTAAAACGTGTGTGTGTGTTCTTTTGTCTGGTGAAAAAAATTTCCCTGGAACCTAACCCCCTCATTTACATTAATTCCTATGGGGAAATAAGATTCCCTTAACACTGTTTCGCTTGAAGTCGCATTTTTCAGGAACAGAACTACAACGTTAAGTGAGGAGTTACTGTAGCTACCCATGGGCCCGTGTCAGCTGCTGAGACTAGCTCTAACAGGGCCACATCTCATTTCCCCTGGCTGCACCTCTCACCAGTACTATGAAAGGAGATGGAATAGAGGCTTCCATGGCTCTGTGCAACTCAGGGATTCTGCTTAGATCAGAGGAATTACCTGGTGGACACTTAAGCCAGCTTTCCTCTTGATTTCTGCCCCCAGAGTGGCAAATCCAAGAATAAAGGGAGCCGGTATCAAGACTCTACACTAACCTACAGAAAGAAACTCAGTAGTGATGCAGAGTCCCCTTTTTTTATTTTTTTTTTTTTTAGGAAAATCAACATGGACCATTCCATCATTAAGGATTTACGGAAGCGCAGAGAGAACTTGTATGTGATCAACGAGGCGGTACAGACTTTGGAGGAGAGCACATTATACAAGGCCAACACCATGGAAGGCAACATTCTGAATGACATCTGTGTCCATTTTTCATTAAAGGTTCCATTTCTATCTAGATTCAGGAAATGTGTGTGTGGAGGGGAGAATAGCCCCCTCTTTTTAGCACATCTCTGTGCTGTGTGAGCTCGCTAACTCCTCTTTCCATGAACCAGGGCACCAGAGGCAGCAAGCGTGTCATAATTATCCCTAAGGACTGTGTCCTAGCGTTCAGAATCAAGCCGCTAATTATTCAAAGTGAATCATGGGGTAAGTATCATCCAGAAAACTCCAGCTCATCCACTAGGGGGGAAAAAAGCAATACACCAGAAATGAACTTCCCAAGATGTAACTTGTGTGTTACAGATATTTGGTAGTGGTATTTTCAGGCCTAAATACTGCTGGTCAAAATCTGAAGAAAAAAAACCCAAACCTGAGGCACCAAATAACTCTTCAAAGGTTATAAATGGTCATTTCCCTTTTTCTATCTTCCCAGGCATTTCCCATCATCCGGATGATGAAACATTTGTTGCAGACGGTAAACAGAACATTTTGCCATCTTCATTTGTGTTAATTCTCTCTCTAAAGCGTGATTTTTAAATCAGTTTAGTTAAAATAGTGTAACTTTGTGTATGGACACTCATATCAATTTAATCCTGGCTTAGAACCGTTTACCTTGCACCAGTACGTTTATAGGAGCAAACTAAATTGATATAGCCAGTTTTAAACCATTGCAGGCCCTTGCACCAGTTTAATCTGTTTTTAAATTCTCTTAAATTAAACCAGTGCAATCTGTATGTAGACAAGCCCCCAATGTTGCTAATACAGATGTGGCTGAACCAATCTTAGCAACAGTGGGAATTTTTTTGAAAATTTCCAGTGTAAACAAAGCTAGTCCAGAGGGATTCTTTTAGTCAGTTCATGACAAATTAAATTTATTAACAAGGATAATGGCTTTCCTCAAATATACGTAGCCTTTATACTGACACAGTGGAGTGGAGTAAAATGGAGGTAAGATAAATGCACGTTGGTGTTGACAACAATTCAGAATTACAAGAGCTCAACTTCAATGGTAATTTTTCTTCACCTCTCTGCCTTCACAGGTGCAACAGCGCAATCTAAGTACTCCCCAGGTAGGTAGCTCTTTATAACATCCTCATCCAACATCAGGATACAATGTAGACAAATCCTTTCAGGGTGGTTCTGACCTTGTAAGTCATTGCTCAGGGAAGCCACCTAGAGATACGTAGATTTCCCAGACTTTTCACTCTGCAGAGCACTTCATAACAAAGAAATCCTCTCACAGACCCACCTCTTTTGACATCCCACTGCTTCAGTCTCAGAACATTTCACTCTAAACTACCAGAAAGGTCCCCACAGACTATGGATTTATCCACATGCCAGCTTGAAAAATATTACTCCAGAGCTGTCCGCACCACATAGGTTATAAAGATTTGTTTCTGGACTGTATACTGAGTTTCAGGGTCTGACTGCTTCCCAATTTTGCACCTTTACAGTCACGAATGCCTGTGCAAAATGGATGTAAAATGCTACCGATTCAGAACTTACTCATACCCACTGAAATGTTTTACATCCATTTTGCACAGGTGTAAGTGATGACACAAGGTTCAAAGGAGTGGGGAATCATGCTCACAAGGTACATTTTTGTCATCTCTCGTACAGAGATCTCATATGCAGGATCTGAAATTTCACCAGATGCCACAGCATGAAAATCAAAATTGACACAGTTTAAGTGGCTTATATAAGCCAGTGACAATTTATGTATCAGAGGGGTAGCCGTGTTAGTCTGAATCTGTAAAAAGCAACAGAGGGTCCTGTGGCACCTTTGAGACTAACAGAAGTACTGGGAGCATAAGCTTTCACTTGCATCTGAAGAAGTGAGGTTCTTACCCACGAAAGCTTATGCTCCCAGTACTTCTGTTAGTCTCAAAGGTGCCACAGGACCCTCTGTGACAATTTATGTTGACTTTCATGTGATTTGGGTATTTCTCACTTATCAGAAAGCAGCATCAGAATGTCTGTAAACAAAAATTTGATGTCATTGTGTAACAATTTCATCTCTCGCTGTACTTGTCAATGTAAAGTGGTGTAAACCTGACAATCATCGTACAAAATTTCTTGACAAAGCAATGGTTTATGCTGCTGTGCATTTCATATAGGCTACCCTTAAACTATGGCTTGGAAATATTTTAATGGACTAATCTTTTTTTCAGTGAAGGAATTAGAATGAGGTGACTTGTATTCTATTCTAGGCTCGGTTATTAACTTATCATGTGACTTTGGACAAGTTATTTCTGTAACATGGAAAAATATTTACTTTAATAAGAAAACGTATCAAGATCCTTGGATAGGAGGCATTAACTGAGAACAAAGTAACATGTGATTCTCTGAATATGTCTTGGAACAGAAGCCTTTCCAAATTTAAGTTTTCCAAATCTAAATTTTGAGTCCTGTCTGACACTTTTGAACTGGGACTAGCAGGTAATCCTGCATTCTGACTCTCCTCCGTTGTTTTCAGATGGAGGAATGGAAGACCTGCAGACCGACGTTGAAAAAGAATGTGCAGAGCTCTCACAGTTGTCCACAGATCTGCGTGCCAAGTTCTTAAAATCAATCATAGCCGTGATAATAAACAGCGACCTCTTGCAAGAACTCACACTCCAGGTAAAGCTCCTTTTTTCAGTCATTATGGGTTTAGAGACACACACCCTCCCCCCCACTCCCCCACTTGGAGTTCCTTCCTATCCTGTGACCATCTGTCAGTCCAGCACCTTCTGATCTGGCCCCCATCGCCATATAAGTAGATAACTAAACGCACAACCCCAGCCTTGCTCTGGAAGGAAGATAGACAGAATGACTCGGTAGGCCTCTTCCATCTAACTTCTATGAGTATCTTTTAAAAAGGAGCACAGATATTCCTACATCTGAATATGCCAATGGACCATTTCATCCAGTATCCTGTATCTTACAGCAGCAAATGTGAATATTCAACTCCCCTAATCCCCAGTTGTGCTACAGTAGATAGCTGAGGTTAGGAAAAATATGGTCATCCAACACCCCTTTCCTCCCAGCACAGTCAGATGCATACTTCAGTACATCACATGACCACGCTGGATTAGTTATCTCAGTAGCCTCCAACTCTCAGTCCTGAAGCTTTTTTTCCCCCTCCCCTAACCTGCAGCTAGAAGAGGCTTTTGAAGATGCTGATAAATGTGAGCTAAAGAGTGAGAATCCAGACTTGGAAGACTTGCTAAACAATTTACAGGATTCTGCAGGAAGCATACATCTTTACCTTGTTGGGCCAGTTCTCTACACTCTACACGCATTTGGTGGTAAGAATAAGTTCTGGGTATTTTAACGGGGGCACCCAACCACACCAGAATATAAGAAATGCGTCTGCCTATGAAGAACAGAATGAATGAGGAAGGCGAACTCGCATGGTTCAGACATTCCTTAGATTCTTGGCTGGGCAGGGTGCAGAGACTGCTGAGAATTTGGACTTGCTTTTGGCAGCCATTGCCAGCTAACACAGTGTACCATTTGCCAGACGTAGCATTGTGATGGAGTTTGCATCCCGTTATGGCATCCTATTGCGGCACCCATCTGGAAACACAATGCATTGGGGAACCAGAACATAGCCCACCGAGGACCTGAAACCTCAGCAAGAACCTGAGGAAGGGTGGTTAAGTAACAAGAGTGGGGGAATCAGGACTCTCTGGTTCTATTCAGTTTTGCCGCAGCTTGTTCTGTGACTTTGGGCAAGCCACTTCCTCCCTTGTCTGTGCCTCTGCTGCCCCATCTGTATAATGGGAATAGTAATTTCAACCACTCACCCCCTCACAAGGATAGTAAAACTTAATTTAGTCCAATTATTGAAGTGCTTTGAGATCATCAGAAGGGAGTGCAGACAACTGATGATTATACACCTGGGCTTGTCCACCCTCTGCACTTGCCCTCTCACCGCCCAGAAAGAAACCCTTCTCTCACATGATTTCTTCTTTTCCAGAGCTAACTGAGGATCAGTTACTGCGGCTGGCACAGTCTGTGCAGAAGCAGATTGTATCCGAACAGCTCGAGCTGGTGAGAGAGAACGCCAGTGAAATACAGCACCACACATCTCTCAATGAAGTCTTCCCTTTTGTGGTATTAAAGCAAAGCTATCAGGGCATAAGCAGCAACACCACAGCTTGAAGTGATGCAAGGAGGAAGGGTTACTACAAGCTTCAAACAAGGCCCGGATCATAACTGCCCACTTTCAGAGAGATCCACTAAAACACAGAGGCCCAAATTTTCTGACACTGAGGGCCACATGGCATCTACTCAGGAAGCCATGGGTGGCACCTAGATTGCAGATACAGGATATGCCTAAAAAACTGAACAGAAGCAACCCTACCAATTGTTGGAATTTTTATTCTCCTTAAGAGATGAACAGAAATTACTTTGTAATTTGAATTCAGCATGTTCTAGCTGTGCTGTTGCCCAGTGTAACGGGGTTGCACTCACCTCTCATGAGCACCCCTTGCCCGAATGCTCTCTCTCTCTCTGTTTGTGGTGGGTCTTTGCTGATTCAGCCCACCGGCCAAGTCATACACAGTCCGTCTGTGAGATAAAAGCAAAGCAAACCCTTTTCGTGGTACAAGTCTAACAGGGCTTCTCTCAGTGCCCTCTATAATGTCTCTCTCAGTTTGTCCGGAATACAGCAGTGCCCCAAAGCTCCTTCGCTGGAGGCAGTGTCTTCGCCTTCCCAGGGCCTTTCTGGCCCCAACTCTTCAGCTGGGCCACTACAGTTCTGTTCCCGTTCTGGGGTGCCTCAAAGTCCAGGCTACTTTCCCAGTGGCTGGTGGCGGAGGGGGACCCAGGCCCACCCTCTACTCCAGGTCGCAGCCCAGGGACCCTATAGATAGCAGCCATCCATAACATCCCTTGAAAGAAACGGTGTTGCTGCTATAATTCCCTTAGCCACTTTCCCATGGCTCCCGCACATTCCTCACCCTTCCCTCAGGGCCTTGTCCTCGTAGAGTCCCAGCAGCCAGCCTAGAGCACCAGCCACTCTCCTCCTGCTCTAGCAATGAACTAAGCTTTCTCTGGCCCTGGAGCTCTTCTTATACTGCCCTGCTGGGCCCTGATTGGCTGCTTCCCACACAGCTGCTCTGGACAGCTTGGAGGACCTATCTACTGCCCTTTTCTGGGGCTGGGTGTGGCAGGGCCACAAGGCCTCCAGCAGGGGGCCTCAGGGCCCTAGTCGTCCCATCACACCCAGTTTTACCCTCACTCAGCAGTTACTGGGAGAACCTAGCTGTGGGTTGCATTTGTATGTCATGCTCCTGCTTTAAAGACAAAATACTCACTTTTAGGGAACAACTAATCCAGGAAAAATTGGAAATCAATAAGTGTTTATCATGATCTTAACAGAAAATAAGAATCTTAGTTCTAGTAATGCACATTTAACCACAGCACCTTTCACCTTGAAGGATCTCAGAGCACTTTGCAAACTGAAAGACAGAGATCATTTTTACATCCACTGCAGTGACTCCGGTTGAGTTCTGCGGGTGATTTCTGGCAGAGGCTTATTCCTGTAGCAGCCAGAGATTTAACATTCTGATTTTGCTTCTTTGTTGTTGCAAAGGTCAAGAGCATCTTGAAGCAAGATTTCCACCTGAAAGACGCTTTCACCCTGGATGCCAAGCTGGTCTCCTCCCTGCAAGAGGAGGAACTGAACATAACCAAGGCAATGATAGAGCTGGGTGGAGTAACACTGCAGAGAAATGGACCTTCTTTCACTGGGACTGGAGACCTGGCTGCTTTCTCAGCCCTCAGTGCATTGTATGTAGCCTTGTATACTTTACATCTTCTGTCTAGATCAGAGTAGATAGGACACCTTTCCTCACATTAGAAGGGATGTCAATAGAAAGACTGAAAAAATATTTCCTGAGGTTGATTATGGGAAGTGAGTTTTTCTCTACAAAAAGTATCCCCAATTTTATACACATCCACACACTGTAGCAACCTCACTTTGATCTGGATGAGACTCTCTTCATATCTCCTCAATGCTGCTTCTAGATCAGTAGGTGGGAGAAGGGGATTGTTGCAAGTTGCCTGGCAGCCAAAGGAAGCGAAAACCAGAACCAAGAATTAAAACAGGTTCTCTCACGAGAACCCATGGCCCAGGATGTCGTGAGCTTACCTGCCATATTTTGGCAGAACCGGCCAATGGGAGCTGGGGGGGGGGGGCTGCGGGCAAGAGGAGCTGGAGCTGCTGCTGGCTGCTGGCTGCTTCAGGCGCAGCACGGTCCGCAGTGCCAGGACGGGCGGGAAACCTGTCTCTGGCACCCTGGCTGCGCCGCTGACTGGGAGCTGCTGGAGGTAAGTCCGTGCCCCAACCCCAATGTTACATTGCATATGGAAACATCGGGGGGCACAACTGCCTAGAGAACAGCCACTAATTATAACCTATAAGTAATGTAGTAAGCCCTCCCCCCTACTCTACTAGACAGCCTGGACCCAACCTTCTCGGGCCCACTGTAATGGGAAGTCTGGAACACTAATTGGAATAGGCATGGTATGCCCATACGAGAGAAGGTGCAGTACTACACAAGGGGCAGATGGAATATCAACACCTTCCATCTTGATTCCTGGCCCTATCAGGAAGTGTGTTACCATATGTCCTATGCTTTTCCAGGGATACCTGGCCAGGAGGATCCCAAAAGAAAAGGAATGAAAAAAGGGGAGGTGGAGTGTTAGGATATAGATATTCAGGCCTATCTGTAAACGCCTATACTTTAAGAATGTAGGTATATGTTTATCACTTAGCTAGTTATAGAGGTATAAAAGAATCAAAATCACTGTCTGCCGGTGTCAGGGCCTTTTCTCACTGTGACAGTTTGAGGCCTTGTTCTTAAGCTAAGGCCTTTGGCTAAGCAGTGGGAGCAGCCATAAACTGGAAAGTGTCATGTCGTCACACATTTCAAATCAGTCGTATTGAACTCAGGCAATCTGGGGCTGTAAGAAAGGGGATCCGATCCATCCCCTCCAGAGAAAGGGAAGAGCCTAGAAGATGTAAAAGGAAATTTAGTTTGATAGTTTTCTGTTTGGTAAGAACTCACTAACCAATAGACATAGTTGGGAAACCCTTATGCCTTTAAAAAGCAGCAAAGAGTCCTGTGGCACCTTATAGACTAATAGATGTATTGGAGCATGAGCTTTCCTGGGTAAATATTCACTTCATCAGACGCATGCCTTGATAGATGTAGTTGTGAAATCCTCATTTCTGTATTGTTTTGTCATTATAGTTCCCACTTTGCTATTGTTTATTTGCATGGTCTGGTTCTGTGATTGTTTCTGTCTGCTGTATAATTAATTTGGCTGGGTGTAAACTGATTAAGGTGATGGGATATAATTGGTTAGCTAATCATGTTACAATAGGTTAGGATTAGGTACATTTCAGTAAAATGATTGGTTAAGGTATAGCTGAAAATATTACTATATAAATTAGGGGCAAACAGGAAGTAAATGGGGATTTGAAAATAAGGGAAAAGGAACTTGGATTTAAGCTTGCTGGAAGTTCACCCCAATAAACATCAAATTGTTTGCACCTTCGAAGTTCAGGTATTGTTGCTCTCTGTTCACACGAGAAGGATACCATAAGGCCACATTAGGTCTAATATAAGTTAGCATAAGTAACCTTGGGTCAGAAGATTTAGCAATATGTATCTTGTGGTAGACTGTTAGACCACAAAGTAATAGTTCAGGTTTTATCTAGCCAGATTTTGGTACTTTCCTAACAGCATTGCATAAAGAAGCATGGCAATTCCTATTAGCACAAACGCTTGCGACAACCGTTGAACCCCAAAACCAGATAGCAGTAATAACAAACATGGACAAGAGGCCAATACTTAATCAAATATGGTCTCAGAAATAGGTGGGTGTAAGAAATGGGTGGTGTGAGTAATAAGTGCATAAAAAGTAACCAAACATGACCCTCAGCAGGTCCTTAGGATGACAGGATGTTGGCAACCTTCACATTTATCTCACCTTAATGGAAACTCACAGCCCTGAGGATTTGAGAGTGTATACACGATGCAAATTCTGTCATCTTTATCCTGTTTTTCTAGTTCTGATAAGGTGGGTGAGGTAATATCTTTTATTGGATCAACTTCTGTTGGTGAAAGAGACAACCTTTCGAGCTACAGAGAGTTCTCCTCCTGAAGAAGAGCTCTGTGTAGCTTGAAAGCTTTTCTCCTTCACCCACCGAAGTTGGTCCAATAAAAGATATTTATTACCTGACCCACCTTGTCTCGCTGATATCCTGGGACAAACACAACTACAACCCTACAATTTTCTAGTTCTGTAATTTTGATTATGGTATTAATAAAATTCAATGTCTCTGTGTGTGTCACCAATCATCTTCTTCACACTTAATCTTTAAGTAGCTGCCAAAAAATGAACCTGTTATTAGTAACAAGTGCATTTTGCACCCCAAATTAATCATAAGGCAACAAAGGCCAAACAAACTGACCCTTAAATAATGCTCAATAAAGACAGGCTTTGTCTGTGTTTCTACTACTCTTTGAAAACCTTCTTAGTTACTTTTACATTCTATATCCTCCTCCTTTTTGTACTGCACTGGTGGTGGTTGGGTTTGGGGATTTTTTATGGCTGGAGTGGGTTTTTTTGACTGTTTGTATAGCAGGGAGCCCTGATCCTGACTGGAGCCTCTGGACACTGCTACAATACAAATAAAAACAATCCCTTTCTGTAGGTTTATGGCAGATGTTTTTAAACACAAGTATCTATTCACTGATAAGCTGAGCAATTCAAAATATTTTCTTAATGTTAGATTACTTCTGAATTCCAGGTACTTTACGCCTGTCTAATCATATGTTGCACTCCTTCCGAGACCCCTGGGAATATTGTGAAGAAGAGGGCCTGAGGTCCCTGGGGGGTGAATTCAAGTCTGTTGTATAAAGCACCCCATGGGCTTGTCTACCCTAGAAAGTTTCACCACATTAACTATACCCATAAAGTTAAAGGAGCAAACCCTTCCCTAGTTTGGGCAGTTATACCAGTATTAAAGGGCCTACACTGTGTAGCCTATTCTGGTTTGGGAAGTGAAATTTGCTATACCATTATTGAGAACCTTTATACTGATATAACTGTCTACACAAGCACTTACATTGGTATAACAATATTGGTTTACAAAGTCACACTTCTAACCACATGGTTATACTGGCATAACTTTTCTAACATAGATCAGGCCATATTTACAATATGCCATGACACATGGGCAGAAGCTGTGATCAAAGCTCCACAAGACCATAAGGAGTGTTAACACTGATACTGTGGCTTTTGGCATGGGGGTGACTTGCTACCCTGCATCCCCTCACTCCAGCACCAGCCCAGGCCAGGAAAAATTGGGACTCCAACCCAATTAGGATGTTAAGGCCAAGACTATAACAGGGTTCAAAAAAGAACTAGATAAGTTCACGGAGGATAGGTACATCAATAAAAAGCAACGGAGAGTCCTGTGGCACCTTTAAGACTAACAGATGTATTGGAGAAGCACAAGCTTTTGTGGGTGAATGCCGACAAAGTGGGCATTCACCCACGAAAGCTTATGCTTCAATACATCTGTTAGTCTTAAAGGTGCCACAGGACTCTCCATTGCTTTTTACAGATCCAGACTAACATGGCTACCCATCTGATACTTGAGGTCCATCAATGGCTATTAGCCAGGATGGGCAGGGATGGTGTCCCTAGCCTCTGTTTGCCAGAAACTGGGAATGAGCGACAGGGGATGGATCACTTGTTGATTACCTGTTCTGTTCATTCCCTCTCCGGTACCTGGCATTGGCCATTGTCAGAAGACAGGATACTGGGCTAGATGGACCTTTGGTCTGACCCAGTCTGGCCGTTCTTATGTTTTTAACGGAGACGCACGCAAAGCTCTGCACCCAGATGAAAAAACATATCCTAATAATGGCTCGAACGCCTGCAGTACCACGCAGGAGCGCTTACTGTTAGGCGCCACTGCTGCCTTGGGCGGAGGCACCAAGCTCTTCTTGAGACCCGGACTGGAAACTCACTGGAGCAAGGGCTGCATCTTCCTGGGTGTTTGTGCAGTGGCCAGCACAATGGGGCCGCGGTCAGGCTGGGGCACAACCCCCATAACAAAGAGAAGGTGAAAGGGGAGAGGGGCCAACAGTTCCTCACCCTTTCGGGGACCAGGAGCAGCAGTGGGGCTTGCGGAGTTTCCCCTGAGGAAAGGGGGTCACTGGAGGAGGGGGGAAGGAATCCTCCTGTGGGAAGGGGGTCCCTGTGGGGGAGGGAGTCACTGGAGGGAAAGGGTCCCTGTGGGGGGATCTCCCCAGGTGAAGGGGTCTTCCCTGGGAAATGGGGGTCTCTGAGGGGAGGGGTGAAATAGAGGCCTTGGGGGGGAATAGGGGTCTCTGAGGGGAGGGGGTCCCTGGGGGGGAATAGGGGTATCTGAGGGGAATAGGGGTCTCTGAGGGGAGGGGGTCCCTGGGGGAGGAATGGGGGTCTCTGAGGGGAATAGGGGTCTCTGAGGGGGGGGTCCCTGACGGGGGTATCCCCAGGTGAAAGGAGTCTAACGGGAGGGGGTCCCTGAGGGGGAGGGGCGCACGCGGGGTTAATCTCTCAGGGAGCAGGTTTCGCGTCAGAGGGGGACACGTTGGGGGCGCAAGGCCCGGGAGACCCCGTGTCTGTGTGACTCGCCCGAATTCGCTAGGGCCGCCCGAGCCCGCCTCAGCCAACTAGAAAATGCCGCGGTGCGCATGCGCCAAGCTCCTCAGGCCTCACACCGGAAATAACCGACTAGGAAGGAGATTCCCGAGCGGAACCGGAAGTAGCCGAGTTGAGGACGGAGATACCCGAGCGAAGCCGGAAATACCCGAGTGATTACGGAGACGCCAGGCGGCGGCGGGGGCTGAGCCGAGGCGCGCGGCCCCGAGCTGTGACGTCCCAGCGGCGGGAGGCGGTCCCTAATCCCGCTCGGCGCTCGGCTCTCCAGCCTCCTTCTGACTCCTCCCCCCCCGCTCTCTGGGCTCGGCTGGCCGGGCCTGGCCTTTCCCAGCACCCCTCGCGGCGGAGCGGGCCGCCTCCTCCCGCGATTGTTGCACCGTCACCGCGAGCGGCGCGAGCTCCGGGCCCGGCTCCCCCCCCCCCCCGCCCGCGCCATGAAGCAGGAGGGCGCGTCCCGCCGCCGCCCCGGCGCCGACAAGGCCAAGCCGCCGCCCGAGGAGCCGCCGCCCGGGCCCCCGGACGTGGAGATGCAGGAGGAGGCGGCGGACGGGGCCGGCGGCGCCGGGGAGAAGCCGCCGCCGCAGCGCGAGCTCGACGCTGTCACGCTGGAGGGTGAGGGGGGGGCAGACCCGGAGGAGACGGGATCGGGCTGGGGGCGGACCCCAGGGGGGGGCAGAGGGGAACGGGAGGGGGGGGAGGACCCCGGGGGGGGGCAGAGGGGAACGGGAGGGGGGGGAGGACCCCGGGGGGGGGCAGAGGGGAACGGGAGGGGGGGGAGGACCCCGGGGGGGGGCAGAGGGGAACGGGCGGGGGGAGGACCCCGGGGGGGGGCAGAGGGGAACGGGCGGGGGGGGGAGGACCCCGGGGGGGGGCAGAGGGGAACGGGCGGGGGGGGGCAGAGGGGAACGGGCGGGGGGGGGAGGACCCCAGGGGGGGGGCAGAGGGGAACGGGCGGGGGGGGGCAGAGGGGAACGGGCGGGGGGGGGAGGACCCCAGGGGGGGGCAGAGGGGAACGGGCGGGGGGGAGGACCCAAGGGGAGGGGCAGAGGGGAACGGGAGGGGGGGAGCGGGAGGGGGGGAGGGACCCGAGGCGGGAGGGGGGGAGGGACCCGAGGCGGGAGGGGGGGGCAGAGGGGAACGGGAGGGGGGGGAGGGACCCGAGGCGGGAGGGGGGGGGCAGAGGGGAACGGGAGGGGGGGGAGGGACCCGAGGCGGGAGGGGGGGGCAGAGGGGAACGGGAGGGGGGGAGACCCACCGGGGGACCCAGCAGGGCTGGACCTCGGTGCCCACCAAATCACAGGGGCTGTTTCCCTCTGCGAGGCCAAAGCCAGCCCTGGTCTCTTCCCTATGGGCCCCTCCCCACTGCTCTGTGAATTGCCCCGTTTCTCTGAGTCCCAGGGGAAGCCTTTGTAGGGCGAGGGATATTTGGGGGGTGATGGTTCGGTTGGGAAATGGCATCGGTATGGCCAAGGTCCCCGCCGCCGCCGCACACCCGAGCACCTGGCCCCTGCTGCCAGGCAGGGAAGTGTCATTGTCGCTATCTCCCAGAGGCACAGGGACATACAGGGGCTGGTTCTTTAGTGGTGCTAAGCAGTGTCCGCTCCCATTAACTTCAGCTGGAGTTGTGGATGTTCGGCACTCCTGAAAATCAGACCCCAAGTGGCTCGCTTAAGGTGACAGAAGGTCTGTAGTCGATCTGGGTGAATTGAACTCTCGGCCACAGCCAGCACCGTCTGTGTCCCCTCCACCCCAAGTGGCGCATAAAGTGACTCCAGTGTTTAGCTTATCTGTCAGGTTTCTCGTAAAGTGCAGTGGGACACTTCAGTGTGAAAGCTGCTACCTAAGCATGAGATTCTTATAATTGCTCTGTAATTAGGATGAAGGCAGTACCCAACTGGATCAGCCCAACCTCCATCTACTCTGGTTTGTGTTTGCACAGTTCCTGCCACGTGCGTGGGGTCCTTGTCTATCACCGGGGCTCCTAGGTACTATTGTAATATAAATAATAATACTCCAGTATGCCTTCTTATGTCCTGAGGTAAGGAATGGTGTCCCTAGCCTCTGTTTGTCAGAGGATGGAGATGGATGGCAGGAGAGAGATCACTTGATCATTACCTGTTAGGTTCACTCCCTCTGGGGCACCTGGCATTGGCCACTGTCGGTAGACAGGATACTGGGCTAGATGGACCTTTGGTCTCACCCGGTACGGCCGTTCTTATGAGGTATTGAGGCTTTCTCCTTAAAATGATATTAAAATGAGCAGGTAGAAGCATGCATCAGTCTTCAGACAAGAAGCAGGGGTATCACCAGTATGACCATTAAGTATTAGGATTGGCCACCTTTGTGAGAGCACTTGGCAGAGGCGAAGTGCTAGCAGGATTTCCCTGTGCTGATGCAGACATCAAAGAGCATGTGAAGCAGCTTGAAAAGGCTGTGTCTGGGAAGGAGCCTCGCTACGTCCTGCGTGCCCTACGGGCTCTGCCCTCCACATCCCGCCGACTCAACCCCAACGTGCTCCATAAAGCCATCAATGGCTTCTTCACTTCCAACAGCACCGTGCGGGACTTCCTGCTGGGCTTTCTGGAGGAGGTGAGTCCGCAATGGGTGCAGAGGAGGCTGCTGAAGTTGGGGTGGTGACTCTGCTTTGGCAGATGCTGGGGCTTTTAGTAGCAGAGAACGTGTTGTCGTAATGGAGGGGAGGGGGAGCAGAGACACCAAAGGGAGTGTTCAGACATTACAACCTGACTGTTCAGGAGTTCCTGGGAAGTGACTTGAGAGCAGTGACTCGATCTAGTTCCCAGCTGGCTTGAGTCTGTATCTAAGAAAAAATCACAATGGCATTTGCTGGCCTGTGTTGGCATCCTCAGCAGAGAGAGCAAAGACTGAGTGGGCCATGGAGACTGACCTTTCCTTTGTTCCTAGAGGCGAATCCTCCAGGTCAAGATTGAGGCACGCTGGGTGGGCTGGGAAATTGGTACGGGCATCGGTGATGGGTATGGCACATCCATGTTGAGTTTCCTCTGTGAATTACTAGAGGACTTCAGAGCTGTGGATCCAGCACATCTCGGTCTCTCTCTCTAGCCTATGGACACAGAAGCAGAGCTGCAGTTCCGTCCCCGGACAGGAAAGGCAGCATCAGCCCCCCTCCTGCCAGAGGTGGAAACCTATCTCCAGCTGCTCCTGGTCATCTACCTGATGAACAGTAAACGATACCCAGAGGTAAAACTCCAGGACTGTCCTGCATGCTGCATTGGGGAGATCCATCCCACTACTGAAACTCAAGGACTGGATGTGTATGGCCCATGAGGCTGTAGGGTCAGACGAATAAACTGGCAAACCTGGGTGGCCTCCCCATTGCCTCCCTGTTCCCATGAGTTGAGTACAGGTAGATGGTGGTAGAGCGTCAGAGCAGAGAAGCTTTGTGTCCCACCCTAGCCTAGCACAGGTGGAGGCTTAGCAGCTAGCCAGCAAACAAAATACCGCTGCCTCCATTTAGTTACCTCACGTTTTACTGCTCTGCTAGGAGAGCTTCCCTGGAGTTATTTTAACTGCATCTCAAAGGGATTGGCCGAGATGCAGCCCATGGAAGCTACCAATGCTTCAGGGACTGGGGATTTGGATTAATGCAAGTTCTCACAGCCAAAATGCTTCTGATTACTTCCCCTTCTGTGTTTCCTCACAAGTGAGTGTTCGTTCTCTCTGTCTCTGTAGCCTTATCTGTTTTGACTTTTCTCCTTCCCTTCCCCAGGCCCAGAAAGTGTCTGATGACCTGATGCAGAAGATCAGTCCTCAGAACCGCCGAGCCCTTGATCTGGTGGTGGCCAAGTGTTATTACTACCACTCCCGCAGCTACGAGTTCCTGAATAAACTTGATGTGGTCAGGAGGTAGGACTGGCTGCTGCTGTGTCCCATAGGTCAGTTGCAGTGCTGTGTGCTGCATTCGCCCGGAGCCTGCCTATACAGAAATGAAAGGGCCCTTGGTGCCTAATGGCGGCCGTTAGCTAGGATCGAAACCTTGCTGAGGACATTTGTGCGCTCCCCTTTTGCAGCTTCCTCCCTCCCCCCTGACACACTCTTTCCTCTCCACCCTCTTTTGAAGTTTCCTGCATGCCCGTCTGAGGACGGCAACCCTCCGTCATGACGCAGATGGTCAGGCCACCCTCCTGAACCTGCTGCTGAGGAACTACCTTCACTATAACCTCTACGACCAGGCGGAAAAGCTCGTCTCCAAATCGGTTTTTCCTGAGCAGGCCAATAACAACGAGTGGGCCAGGTACCTCTATTACACAGGTGAGAGGCAGCAGTGCCACCGCACGCTGCTTTACTGTCGTGTTGTCTAGCGACTAGAGCAGGAGACGGGAATCAGGACTCCTGGGTTCTGTTCCTGGGGCCAGGGAAGGAGTGTGATCAAGTGGTTAGGGCCAGGGTCCGGATTCTGAGGGTTTTCTCCTGGTTCTGCCACTGACCCTGTGACCTCTGGAAAACCGCATAATCGCTGCCTCCATTTCTTCACCTGTAAAATGGGCTAATACTTAGCCCAATGCGTGTGTCACAATTTGCTACAGGATCCACCCCTTGCCACAGAATTGTGTTCCACCATCGACACATCCTGCCCTAGTAAATGGGAAGAAAACACTGGACAACATGCACCAAGGATAAAATGTGATAGTCTTGTCTGCAGGTCCAAAATGATAGGTCTGAGGGGGCTGACCTGCGAGGATAACTGCACACAAAGGGAGTGGTGGAAATGCCAGCACTGTTCACTGCTATCGGGCTCAATTCCACCTTCCCCAACAGCCCCCTCTGCAGCTGCCAGACCCTCCAGCTTTGCCCTGGACTCTTGCAGTGCAGCGTCACCAGTACAAACGTTGGCAAGTGGAAGTGGCAGGGCAAGTAAAACTGAACTGAATGGAAACTGGAGAACGGAGGGGCCACTGTGCTGATCGTGTTAATGTTCATGTTTAATTACATTCAAAATCTCTGTTCTAAAATTTTAAATGAAGCTGCCCCGGTTTCCAGACCAGGTGTCACAGACCATGTCCATCTTGCCAGGGAGTGCACTGGGCCTTGGTAATAATCAGCATGCTAGTGAGCAGAGGTGGGTGTGAGGCTTTGAGAGCTGATGGAAGGGCCATGGATATGCAAAGAGGTGTTCGCATTGCTGCCCTGGGCAGGGAAGGGGTGAGGTAAAGATTGCTCGCGTCCTGCTGTCCTTGCTGAGAATGTCCCGACTACACAGAGTACATAAGCGTGTGATCTCTGAAAGACTGGAGCTCCTCTAGTCATTTGGA
This sequence comes from Chrysemys picta bellii, assembly GCF_011386835.1. Classification (NCBI taxonomy): domain Eukaryota; kingdom Metazoa; phylum Chordata; order Testudines; family Emydidae; genus Chrysemys; species Chrysemys picta. The sequence goes on along the minus strand of NC_088814.1, from coordinate 3,225,717 downwards.
GCCGAGGCAACTGAACGCAGATCTGCTTGTTGCTGACGTGACCTCAAGTGTCTGTCTCAAACTGCACCAAACTAAAGCAGCCAAACAGCTGGCAAGGCATGGAGCAGTCGGCTTGATTAGCAGTTTGTGCTAGGTAGGGTGAAGATCTCCGTGCCTGGGCTGGGCTTTGTCCGTTAAACCAACTTCTCTCTGAAACAGTTTCTGTCCCTCTGTAACTTCCTTTCCCCTTCCCTTCCAGGTCGCATCAAAGCCATTCAGCTGGAGTACTCCGAAGCACGGAGGACCATGACGAATGCCCTGCGGAAGGCACCACAGCACACAGCGGTTGGCTTCAAACAGACGGTGAGTGGGTGCGTGATCCTCCAGGGGGCACCTCTGGGTGGATGCGTCAGGCATTTGTGCAGGCACCATGCGTAATCAGGCGCATGGAGAGGAGCAGAGACAGGGTAGGATCTGGGTCTCTCACCAGCTTCTTGGCCGGTCTATTCTAATGAAGAATTTGCTTCCTTTGGGTCTCTAGGGCAGTTCTAAGAGATTCCTATTGTTTGAAATGGGCCATCCTGATTATCACCATAAAAGTTGTTTTTCTCCTGCTGATAATAGCCCACCTTAATTGATTAGTCTCGTTAGTTGGTATGGCAACACCCATTTTTTCATGTTCTCTGCGTATATACGTCTTCCTACTCTATTTTCCACTGCATGCATCTGATGAAGTGGGTTTTAGCCCATGAAAGCTTATGCCCAAATAAAATTGTTAGTCTCTAAGGTGCCACAAGTACTCCTCGTTCTTATAGTCTCCTGTGTCTGTCTTTCTGCCTAAGGTCCACAAGCTGCTCATCGTGGTGGAGTTATTGTTGGGCGAGATCCCGGACAGACTCCAGTTCAGACAGCCTTCCCTCAAGAGGTCACTCATGCCCTACTTCCTCCTGACGCAGGGTAAGGATGCTCTGGCTTCTCCCCAGAGCTTCATGATATGTTGTTGGATGATCTAGGAACCCCTAACTTTCTGTTCTGTGCCCTACCATTTGGTCTAACTACAGCTTCTCAAATTTTCATGAAAAATAGTGACAGCAACAGGTAAATTGCACACTCTTATTTATGCTGTCTCATACTGCAAGAACAAAGAAATTCTATGAAACTGAAAGATGTAGTTATAAGGAAATGTGGGTTATAATCTGTGGAACTCATGGCCACAAGACATCAGAGACCAAAGGTGTAGGTTGATTTTTAAAAAAGGTTAGTCATTAGTATGGACAATGAGAACATTGACATTTTCATTACATAAGACACAGACTTTTTTTTACATAACTATCTTTTCACAAACAAGGGTCACTTTCATGGTTAGATTTTTTTAGACTAGCAAAATAGTGGTGCAAAAGATAAAAGTGCACTTAAAAAATGTGTGCTAGTGTTGCTATGGACAACTTCTGATTCCAGAGCCACACGTGCACATTTTTCAGAATGGAAGATAATTTTCAGTAACTTTGTGCCCCGTTAACTGGTTTGATGACCAAGGGACACTGCTCCTGCTTCCAGTGCCCATGGTCCTGGGTTCTAATCTCAATGGATCACTGGCTGGGGGAGTAAAATTTACTTTTTACAGTGAGTAATTAACCATTGGAATGATTTACCAAGGGTTGTGGTGGATTCTCTATCACTGCCAATTTTTCAGTCAAGACTGGATTTTTTTTAAAGACATGCTCGAGTTAAAAAGGAAGTATTTTGGGGAAGTTCTCTGGCTTCTGTTACACAGGTCAGAGTAGATGATCACAGTGGTCCCTTCTGGCCTCGGAATCTATGAAATTGTTGGTCTCCAGAAGTCACTAAGTCATTGTAAATTGAGATAATGTTCTGCTCTTTGAAGGAGCAACATGTTTTTAACATTTCATCAATAAAGGGCACTGTCTCCTGTTTTATTTCTGGCATTTATGGATCTAACCTCAAAATTCCACTCACTGTAACCTTTACATGTCAGGAAGGAGTTTGTTGAGTGGTGGGTGTACAGGACTCCTGGGTTCTGTTCCTGCTCTCACTGTCTGACCTAAGCAGATCTTTTCTCTCAACCCTCTCCTATATGTTCCCACAGCTGTTCGGACAGGTAACCTAGCCAAGTTCAACCAGGTCCTGGATCAGTTTGCGGACAAATTTCAGGCAGATGGGACCTATACCCTGATCATCAGGCTGAGACACAATGTGATTAAAACAGGTAGGAAGCTGCCAATGCCATGTCGTTGGGGCCAGGGCATCCTGTCCCGATGCAGTGTGGTGGTGTCGTGGCTGACACTCCAGCATTCGAAGTCTTGGCCTAACTAGCCCGTGGCTGCTCCTGTCGTTTAATGCAGCAAAGGAGAGCAATGTGCATTTAAGTCTCCTTGTGCTTCTTGGTTTAAAAGGCCTCTCGCTATCACACCCACTTCCCACCTCACTCTGTGGCCCCATGACACGCTCCAGCTCCTGTTCCTTCTCTCACCTCCAGGTGTTCGCATGATCAGCTTGTCCTATTCCCGCATCGCACTGGCGGACATTGCTCAGAAACTGCAGCTGGACAGCCCGGAGGATGCTGAGTTCATTGTTGCCAAGGTGGGTCGTTGGGATGAAGTACAGTTCAGGGATCAGTGTAGGAAATCTAGCCCTTGGCCCCTTCTCCCTGCGGTGCTCGGGGACCGCACAACTAACCGTCAGATTCCTGAGAGGTTGGTCCTGTATCTTTCAGGCCCTACTGACCCAGGTCTCTGCTCCTCCAAAAGGATCTGTCACCAGCCTCTTACTATTGGGATCTGGGCCATCAGCAGCTCCAAGTTCCTGCATCCCAATTAACCCCTTCATGCCAGGGTGCTCTGACCCAGAGCATAGCCTTATCCCTGCCCATCTCGCTACATCTGTCATTTCTTTGAGCAGTCGCTACCAAGGGATGTTGCACCAAGAAAAACTTGAGGTGCTCCCACTGAGTGGAAGAGGGATGTGGGGCTCAAGGCGTGAGAGAACAGACAGACCAATTCGCTGTCCTGTGGGAGCGAGTCTCCACTTCCTGAGTGCAAAGCGCTCACACTGCCATCCGCGGCTTTGACCCCCGGGAACTCTGCGCACGCGAACACCAGCCTTCAAGGTTGGCCCTTTGCCGTGACTGTTGCTTCTGGGCTGTAGGCCATCCGGGACGGCGTGATTGAAGCCAGCATTAACCACGAGAAAGGCTATGTCCAGTCCAAAGAGATGATTGACATCTACTCCACACGGGAGCCCCAGCTGGCCTTCCATCAAAGGATCTCCTTCTGCCTCGACATCCACAACATGTCTGTCAAGGTAGCTAGGCTGCAGCGCAGGCTCTGCCCATTGTCCGGGTGCTGGGTCAGGGGTCCTGGGGGCCACTCTCCTGAGATGTGTGAGTGCAGCAGGGTGATTTAGACACCTCGGGCCTTCAGCAGCTCCCCCAGCAGGTTCCAGGCCCCTCTGGGGTGATGGGTTGGCTCTTCTCCTTCCTCTCCCTTGCACCCCCAAATCCTTTGTTGGGGCACCAGTTCAAAGCATGGTCCCTCTGCCCTCCATGAGCGCCCCACGTTCTCTTATCTAAACACCCCCTGTTCTGTACTCTGCCTGCTAATACAGTGCACTACATTGGGGGTTGGGAGACCAGACTCCTGGGTTCTGTTCGCCACTCTACTGAACTGCCTCTGTAAAATGGGAGAGGAGCAAGTTCCCCCACGTGGGCGCTGGGAGGCCTCATTCATGCCAAACTGCTGTGACAGCCTCTGCTGAAAGGGCCTGATCTCTGGCAAATTTCTCAGCACTCTAGCTCCAGCTGCCGGGAGCGAGAGCTGACTCCCTGGCCTCACGAGGCCTCAAAACACGCGCTGCCTTTGTGAGCACATCCTGAGCTCCACTGCCCTGGAAGGTGCAACTGAAGGTTGCTGTCCTGTCAGCGTGTCAGTCGGGCCACCTACCTGGCCATGCTGGAACTTGCTGATGGAGCAAGGAGCAGGACCCCTGGCTGCCGTGTGTGCTTGGAAATGTCTGCTACAGCCTGGGGGGTTCCTTGCCTCTGCCCTGTGGCCCTGGCAGTCCCTCACTGATCCCCTTTTGTTTGTGTTTCCAGGCCATGAGGTTCCCACCTAAGTCTTACAACAAGGACTTGGAGTCTGCAGAGGTGAGATCCCACCTGGGTTCTGGGCTTCCTGCCTGTGGGGAGAGGGGGTTGAGCTCCCCATTAGCAACCCTCCCTGGGAGTGACACATGCCTCCCTACCAGTGCTGTGTGCCCTTGTCTAGCCTGTGCTGAGACCCCTCCCCCCCATCCCTGCCCTGGTGGGAACCTTTCTGTGGCGAGCCAGGAGTTCTGTCTAGGGCCCCAGTCAGTCCTTGGTGCCAGCTGTGGTTTGGACAGAGCCTTCTCTTCACTCATTTCACATAAATGGCCATCACTTCCCCCTCTCTCTCTCTCTCACTGCTCACCTGGCAGCCTCTCCGAGCAGCTCAGTGCCCTGACCCATCCCAGTCCCACGGCTGCAATTGGCCTGTTAGGAACGTGCCCTGCCTTTGCCTTCCAGGAGCGCCGGGAGCGGGAGCAGCAGGACCTGGAATTCGCGAAGGAAATGGCAGAGGATGACGATGACGGTTTCCCATGATCCTCTGGGGACTGCAGTCTATTTTTATTTTCCCACAGGGAATATCCTGTCTGATAGAAACCAACCTCTGGTGGCTACAATCCAGAATCTGCCTTTCTTTTATAAACTCTCTGCATGTACGTATTGGGGTGGGGAGGGGAGACACCCCCAGGTTCTATATCGCCCTCTGCCTATTGCAGAGGGAAGTGCTCCCCTACAACCATCACCCAAGAGATCAGCATATTAAGGGAAACCCACCCTCCCAATTCCCAATAAAACTTCTTTTAAGGTTGCTTGTGGTGGAAGTCATTGCTGCACCCGGCGTGGGAAGCATACAAGGGGTTAATGAATTAAACCAACTGAGCTCTGTCACCAAACCTCTTAGCCGCTTCTGGGTGCCTCGTGTGTGACCTGCTGCTGGGTGGGTGGTGGTTACTGCTACACAGACCATGTCTGAGCCGCAGCTCTCACAATAATAATGGGTTAAGACTTTGTTAAGCTTCAATTATGACTTTTAAAATAAAAGTTGGAAAAAAACCTCGCACGTGTGTGTGGTTTTGCGGCTTTAAGTTTCACGGCGGGGGGAGGTGGAACAGCTTGGAAATCCCGAAGCTTTCAGATGCTGATGCAGTGAGAGAAGGGAGGGACCTTTCACGAGGTCAGACCTTCCTCCCAAGAGCGGCAGTCGGGGATTCCTTGCTCTAGTTATTGTAACCAGCTCCCTGGTGGTGGAAAAGGCATTTTGTAAAAAACTGACTCTGGCCAGATCAAAGGCTCGCTCCATCAAGTAACCCTCAGGTTTCTTCAGAGAGTTTGAGGCCAGAAGGGACCACAACGACCATCTAATCTGACCTGCGTGGCACAGGGCTGAGAACCTCAACCACTAATTAGGCATCAGGCATACAGATGATATCACATAGTGTGTCGTGCAGCACTGATCCTTCTGCAATTCTCCCTCCCTCTAAGGGGGCTACGGCTTTCTTCGTGTGTGAAGCGGTGCCAACCTGTGTGCTGCGGAACAAGAGCCAACATAACTAGATGAACCTAAGACTCCCTGAAACTGCTCTTTGCAGCCTGTCCTCTGCCCCATTTGTAGGTAATACACCTGACCTCTGTTGTGTATGAACGCAGTGCCCACAAGAGCAGCAAGTGCTTCGGTGAGGTCCTACTTTTTCCCTTGTTTTCCACGTATGTGGCCGTGGTCTGATGCTCTCAGACATCCTCTCCCTCTGCCGTGTCTCTGCTAGAAAATATTTCAAGGCAGCAGCAGGCAGCCCTCAAAACTAGTGTTGTGCTGCACTGCACGGAGTTGTTCTGTTCCATAGCAGTTCTTATAACCTGCTCCTCACTCTAGGGTATGAGTGCCGTCCAGTTGTGCATTAGTCACGTTGCTTAACATCTGTCACGGTGGTTCTCCCTTCTGCTCCCCAGGAGAAGCATGTGCTGGAGAATGGCTTGGTTTGGCAGGTTTTTAGGATCAATGCCCTGGGTTTGTGGGAGAAGACAAACACACCAGGCGCTCGGAGCAGGAGGTGGGTGGTTTGTGATGGTTCTTACCTCATGGAGGAGTTCATTCTGCTCTCAGGCCAGCCCTGCAAAAGTTCTGGTATCAGCACAAACGTGCTTTATCCTTATTGGGCGGAGGTCCTTGTGCCAGAGGAGGGAAGTTGTTGATCAGGGTTCTTTATCCCACAGCTTTAGGCTCTGTTAGACTGAGGCCGGTAGTCATTACTTCAATACCAATAACTTTGGACTCTTATGTGCCAGCCCAGGGTATTGGTGCTGCTGCCTGTATCCAGCAGGGGGTGCTGCAACACCAGACCCACGCATGTGCACTGTCCCTGCACAGGACTTCATTAAAGGCCTGGCCTGAAACAGGGCCAAGATACCCAGAACAGCCTAGTTTGCACCACTCTAAACCAGGGCCCGAGGGGCTTCTCTAACCTACCTCACCCCTCTGTGTTTCCCTGGCACCACTTCTCGAGATTTACCCTCTGGCAGGACCAATGTGCAGGGAGCCAGGGCTCGCGTCCCGTAAGCAGAGAACGAAACCCGGAAGGGATGTGCTAGTCAGTCAAGCCCTGATCCTGCACGGTGGAAACTAAACATGTCAATAGGGGTCGTGCCTAGGGATCGGCCCAGACTGGAGTCCAGTTTGCCTGGTGCACGTGCAGCACAGGTCCCCAACTTTTGGGCCAAGCTGCTCTAACCACAGGCCACCACGTCCCCCTACTGAGTTGGGAGAGACAGAAGAAGGTTGCCACAGGGGTGTGATGCAGGGAAAGGCCTGGAAGAAATGACTGGGCTGCTAGGAAAGACAGGCTGAGCCTACTTGTCAGTGAAGCCCAGCCCGGTGAACTAATCCCAGTTCCTCGCAGAAGAAGCCAATGCTGGAGTGACTCTGGGGCTTGGGTTGTGGCTCCGTGGGTGATTTGTGTTTGGTTTCAGAGCCATGGACAGTCCGGGAGTGATTCCCTTTTATACACAACATGGGGGATCTGCCCAATCCCCACCCACAGCCCCCTGCTAGTCCAGTCCTGCCCCCTCCGTCAGAAACTGCCGAGGGAACGCTCCTCCCATGCCACTGTGCCAATAATGCACTTAGTGCATGCCTAGCGTGCACAGCTATTAATGCACTTATTGTGCACAGCCATTCATGCACTTAGTGCACACCTAGCGTGCACAGCCATTCCTAGAACCTGGGAGAGAGGAGGGCAGCTAGCTGCTGGTGCACTCTGGGCCCCTCTCTGGCATGAGTAATGTGCCCTGACTACACTGCACCACCAGAGGGCGCCACGTCACTGAAGGATCCCCACTGCAGCCTCTGTCCACCTGGGCAATGGGTTCAAGCCGGAGGCACGATCCTTAGAGTCCCGCTGGGCACAGACTGTGGGCTCTTCATCAGCCCCATTAACCCTGAGCCGTTGCCGACTGGGCCTGAGTCTGAGGGGCCGTTGGCCTCCCAGGAGGGCAGCACATGTGCTGCCAGCCGGCAGAGGGCACAACCCGCGGTAGCCAGCAGTAAAGCTACCGGAGCCCCAGGTGCCAGGCCAGGCATTGGCGTCCCGCAATGGTGGGACGGACGGCTCTGGCTGGAGCCCGGCACACGGCAAGTGGGAGGGCGCATCCTGCAAAGCCCCCCCCCCCCCCCCCCCGGTGCATCTCTGCCAGTGCCCCCTGCTAGACCAACCCTAGGCTCCCCCTAGCTCTGCCAGTGCCCCCTGCTCCTGGCCTGCAGCCCCCTGCTAGCCAGCCCTGAGTCGTCCCCCCCAGCTCTGCAGTGCCCCCTGCTCCTGGCCTGCAGCCCCCTGCTAGCCAGCCCTGAGTTCCCCCCACAGCTCTGCAGTGCCCCCTGCTCCTGGCCTGCAGCCCCCTGCTAGCCAGCCCTGAGTTCCCCGCACAGCTCTGCAGTGCCCCCTGCTCCTGGCCTGCAGCCCCCTGCTAGCCCAACCCTGGGCTCCCCGCACAGCTCTACCAGTGCCCCTCACTCCCGACTCATAGCCCCCTGCTAGCCAGCCCTGAGTTCCCCCCACAGCTCTGCAGCTCCCTGCTAGCTCAGCCCTGGGCTTCCTCCCCCCAACCATCACAGTTCTGTGGGTGCCCCTCACTCCCGCCCCACAGCCCCCAGCTACCCCAGCCTTGCAGCTCTGGCTCGGGTATCACTGAGGAATTCTCAGCCAATGCTGCTGTTCTCCACCCCAGCCCCCATAGCCTCATCCCAGGGGTGAGGCGAGCAGGACACGGAGGCTGGCAAAACCCCCGCTGTCCCGGGGCTGGTGTCTCGCTGAACCAGAACAGCCATTGCCGCGTGGATTTAAAGCCCAGCTCATCAAGGTCGCGTTGCGCCTGGGGCTAAAGGCCTTGCCCCACACCCGACGGAAGACCTGCTCAGGTGCCAGCTAGCCTCAGGCAGAGTGCACAGAGCCAGACGCCCAGCTGGGAGCCGTGCTGCAACCTGCCCGGGTCAGGGCATGAGCCCCACACCCTCCTAACCCCCCCCCCCCCCCCGCCCCCAGCAGGACGCTCGGCTTTGCTGAGGCTGTTGCAAAACCCACTTGGCCTTGTCCGGTCTGTGCCTCAGGTGGCCTCAGTGCAGGGTGGTGTTGAAAGCCTCTCCCCAGCAAAGGCCTGAATGGGGACAGCTGGGGCAAGAAGGTGTGTTGGGGGGAAGACCTGGTGGGCGTCATCCCGGCCATGGCCACAGGGGGGCAGTGCAGGGCTGTGCCCCACTGCTCTTAGCCCAGCTGTTGGGGGGGGGGGAATGTCCAGGGCCCCTGCCCAGCTGAGCGGCCAGAAGAGAGGCACCTGCCTGGGCAGGGGACAGATGCGCTGAACCCCAGGAATGGCGGGAGGGGGGGGGCCTCCGGCCTGGGCTCTGCCGCAGCTCAGACTAGGCGGCTGCTCCTGGTCTCAGTATCGGGGACAGCCCCCAACCGATAAGAGTCTGAAAAGCGAGATCCAGGGGCTGGCTCCAGCCTCCACGGAGCAAGCGCTGCAGCCAGATCCTATGGACCAGCCAGAGCTGCCCCTCGGGCCCGGCCGGGGCTCCAGGACTGGGTTTGACCCGCCCAGTCAGACTCTTGGAGGAACGGCCCTTGGGGGGTTGGTCCTGCTCTGAGCAGGGGGTGGGACTAGATACCTCCTGAGGTCCCCTCCAGCCCCAATAGTTGATTCAATGAACAGGGGTGCTGAAGGGATCCCTCCCATTCAGGTTGAATGCAGGTTGCTCCACCCAGGAGGGGTCCTCTCAGAAAACACATCCCAGGGGCCCGCCTCGCAGCATCTGACATGGGGAGCCCAGATACTCCGGTGATGGGCACCAGTATAGCCTAGCTGGCCAGATAACAGGGACTTTCATCCCGAAGGGACCTCAGTTGCTTTACAAGTCTCACACACTCAGAGGATTCACCTCACCCACCACTAAAATGCAGCCAGCTCTGGGGTAGAGCACTGCAGCTGAACAGCACACAGCAACGCTGGGTCGTTTCTGAAGGAAGCTGAAATTCGGTCCTGTGCAGTGCACCAGTCCCTGTAAAGCCGGACAGTTTGGTATGTGCCTGTCTGCAGGGGGCAGAGGTCTGGGTTGACTCTGCCCTGGCCGTGCCATTAAAGCAGCACTTTCTAGCTCGCTAAGGGATTTATCTGGTCCCCAGCCTGTCAGTCTTTACCAGCTGTAACCTCACCCCCCTGTGGAGCAGAGTGTGGCTAATGTCCCCATTGCACAGATGGGAACTGAGGCACAGTGAGGCTAAGTGGCTGGTCCCAGGGCACACAAGCAGCTGTGAACTCAACCGAGGTCTCTAACCACTACGCCAGCCTGCCTCCCTTTCCAGAGGAGTTGAGGTAGAGCCCAGGGCTAGCACATCTGGATTTGTTTGCAGTGACGAGCTGGGAGAATGAACCAACCCGTCCGAGTGTGATGGACATATCTGTGGTTTCTTCATATCAAGCTCATCCCAGCTCCTCCCGCTTGAGAAATCTAAGAGCATCCAGGATTTCCAAACCGGGCTGGGTCACATCCTGCCCTCGCTCCCCCCAGGGTAAGTCAAGAGCAAGGCCCAGGCAGTGGAACCAGGAAGACCTTAGCCTGCAGCTTTCTACGTAACTGCCCCCCCAGGACACACACAAACGTTCTCTCCCTTGGGAATCCTACTTGTTGGCCGGACCCCAGCCCTCTGGGGTGGGCTCAGTGCCTCACAGCAGAGACAGACTCAAGGCCAAAGACCCATCCTGGCCTGGTCTCAAGAGGGGCCTCCCTGAGCAGTGAGATCTCCAGCCAGAGAGCGATCGCTCCAAGAGACGCAGCCGCCCCGGCACTGGGGTCAGCTCAAACTGGGCTGAGCGACGCCCTTAGAGAATGGGCTGAAAGGGATGGGCCCAGCCCCTTCCCCAGAGAGGGCCCCACGGGGCCGTGTTCAGGAGGCTGTGTCGCTGCTCCGCGGGCAGGACAGGGTCCCCCGTGTCTATGCACAGCGGGCACAGCAGAGTCGGCGTGTGGGCATTGGGGGCAGGTCGGACTGGAGTCCATTTTCAAATAGAGAGTCCCACACACGGCGGGGTCGGGGGGCGCAGAGTGCTCCTCTCGCTCCATGGCACTGGGCTAGCCCACCCTCAACTCAGCCTTGGGCCTAGCCAGGAGCGCCTCTGCCCAGGGTGGGGACAGGAGCAGCTAAAATGGAGCTGACCGGTGGCAGCTGCGCTAAGAAAGGCCCCGTTTTCCGCACACATTGGTCAAGCCCGGTGGAAACTCCACCACTCTCGGTAACCATGACAAAGCTCACTCCTGGGCCCTCTCGTACCTATCCCCGTGGTTTCTGGGCGTACGCCCAGTTCCTGCCAGCAGCTATAACTTCCTATTTCTGACTCACTCTTTTCTTTTTAATAGCCCTAATTCTTGAAAATAAAAGCCTGCTGACTCCCAGCCATGCCCAGCTGTTCACCCCTGAGCCAGCATTTTCCATCTTCACCACTTCCAAGGAGGTGACATCAGTCCATGGGATCCCACCCCGCCCCTGGCCTTCAGTGACCAACACTCCCTGGGAAATGTCACTACCTCTCCCCTTCTTCCTCACCAGGGCCGAATTAACCTTTTGGGGGCCCAGTGCCAAATATATTTGTGGGTCCCCATGGGGGCAATGGAGCATGGCGCGGGGGGGTCGGTCCCTGCAGCGAGGGGCCGGCCAAGGGCATGGCAGGGGCAGCCCCGCTCTCACTCCCTAGTGCCCCAACACACACAGATCTTCCCCGTCCCCTCACAGCTCCCCAGACACTTCAGAGACCCATTCCCCCACCCCTGCCTCCCGGCCACACGCACCAGCCCTGCTCGGCGGAGACTGTGTCTGCTTCTGAACCAGCCGCAGGCAGCTCAGGCCCGGGGAGACAGGCGGGGTCCCACAGGTGGTGGGAAGCAGAGACTGCCTGGAGCCAGGGGGGCACAGGGGTCCGGCCAGGAGGCAGAGAGGAGCCCCCAGGCGGCCGGCAGGCAGGCCGAGAGGAGCAAGTAATGGGCGGAGAGCAGCGAGCAGGCTGGTGGGGTCTCGGCCCAGTGCAAGCGGAGCAGGCCGGGGAACCCTTCTGAGCATAGGCCCGGCTCCATGGCGCCACTGTGAACCCGGCACTGTTCCTCACAGCCCAGCTTTGTGCCCCGGCCTGAAATCTCGCTGCGGAAGGAGGAACTCTTGAAAGCTTGGAAACTTTGCCACCAGCCTTCCCACGAGAGGCTATCGGGAGATTCTGCCTCCCATGAGGTGAAATTCCCCTGGGCGCCAGCTCTGCAGAGCTGAGGGCTCTCCCGCCCGGCTCCAGTCGCACGGAGCCCCAGACAGTGTTGACCCCCTGCGCAGGGCTGACCATCTGCCAGGAATGTCTGTGGAGCAAACGGAATTCAGCCCTGCAGCCGGTTGAGGGAGCTGGAGCAGAACCTCAGAGCAATTGGCATTCGTAACAAATTCTCTCCAGTCCAGGGAGCAGAGAGAGGCGGAGCCACAACCCCAAGGCCACGGAGCAAGTGAGAGAACCCAGGAGTCCTGACTCCCCAACCCCTTCTGCTCTAACCCCCTAGACTAATTTGGTCTAGTGGGCGGAGTAGGGAATTGTCAGTCAGGTTCTGTAACAGGGACACCTCAAACCTGGTATCAGACCTGTCCCTGCCTCAGTTTCCCCACATTCCTGAAAGCCGCCAGCCAGTGCATCAGTGAGCCCGCTCCCCAACCCCCTCAAGGGTCCATGTTTCAGCCCCTTTCACTGATTGTTCAAACACAAACTCAGCTCAACACAAATCCAAACCGGTAACCAGCTCATGTGGCCTTGCTCCTCCCCAGGGGGAACCCTAGCCAGTGTAGCAAGCCTCCCACCTCCTTACGCTCTCCCTCAAGTTAGCTGCTTGTTGGTCTTTCCTCTCACCATCTGGGAAGCAGGTGGGGCTCCACCCAGCTCCCTTAAAGGAGCCATCTCAGAACAGCTCTGGTGGTTGAGAGCTGACGGAGCCAGAAGTATACTGATCCACTCGTATACTGACCCACTGTGTGACCCGCTCTGTTCCTAAGTTTGCCCTTTTCCAAAGCAGCAATTCCCGCTCAGAGCACAACAAGCAGGAGTTAGGTCCTTCGGGTTCAGTTAACACCCCATTGAGGTGGATGGCTTGATTCATGCCTCTCAGAGCAATTGCCTGGCGCTGGCTGGCTCAGCTTGCACTCAGAGCTGGTGTAACGGTTACATTCGCAACCATTAGCTGGTGTAACTCAGCACAGGCCGTTGCCTTAGGCTGACCTACACCCGCCGGGCTCAGAGATCCACGTGGGGGGAGTGAGGGCGGCATCTGAGGCACCGTGGAACATTCCGAGCCCGGCTGATTATCCAAGGTGAAGTGATTTGACCAAGGCCTCAGAGGGGAAGTGTGTCTGGGGGGGGGAGGTCAGAATGAGGAGGATCTGGTTTCCCCCCCCCCCAGCTTTTGCCTCTCCGAGAGGTCATGCTGGGACAGATGGTTTAAATCCCCATGCTGGGATTCGGTGAGGCGGGTTGGACTGTTTATTACTTTGGCACTTGCCCAGAATCCCATTTCCTTGTTCCCAGGCAGGTAGAATGTGGAGCTTGTGATTGAAAGGAGCCAGGACAATACATTCCAGGCCATCCCACTAAGTGCCGCAGCCGCTTTGCCAAGGGGCTGGGCTCAAAGCCCCTCTCCAGCTCCATTTCCGAGCAATCGTCCCCCTGCCCGCAGCCGGGCGGGAGTTGGTTCAGCTGGCACTGGGCCAGGCAGCCCAAGCTGGAAATGTGCGTTGTGTTTTCCCCACCAGCCTGCCAACAAAAGAACACTGAGGAGTTAGGAAGCAGCGCCCGCGTCAGATCCCCCGAGTCTGGGAAACGATCGCCAGAGACCGGTGCAGGATCGCTCCCGTCAGGACCTTGCCAAGGGGGCTGGAGCTCCTACCGCTGTGGTGCACCCACATCTTTCCTCCCAGGCCCATTCCCCACCCCGAGCCAGCTAACGCTGCTGGAAAGAGGGGTTCAGAGGCCTCGTGGTGTCTGTATCCCAGCGGCGCTGAGAGCAAGGTGCTGCACACACACGGTGAACCGCTGGCCCGCCGAGATCAATGGCAAGACTCCCACTGACTTGAATTTCACCCACAGAAAGTCCCTGCCCTCAACGAGCTTGTTATGTAAATAGACAAGGCAGGCCAGAGACAGCCACGGGTTTTCCATGTGACCCCAGTCACATTCCTTACACCAAGATAGCAGCCTTCAACTACCTGAAGGGGGGTTCCAAAGAGGATGGAGCTCGGCTGTTCTCAGTGGTGGCAGAGGACAGAACAAGGAGCAATGGTCTCAAGTTGCAGTGGGGGAGGTTTAGGTTGGATATTAGGAAACACTATTTCACTAGGAGGGTGGTGAAGCACTGGAATGTGTTGCCTACGGAGGTGGTGGAATCTCCATCCTTAGAGGTTTTTAAGGCCCAGCTTGACAAAGCCCTGGCTGGGATGATGTAGTTGGGTTGGTCCTGCTTTGAGCAGGGGGTTGGTCTAGATGACTTTCTGAGGTCCCTTCCAACCCTGATATTCTATGATTCTATGAAGATCTTCATAGGACAATTCCTGAATTTTAGGGTCTTGAGTTGAGCATCTACCATCACTAACCACTTTGGAAAACTGGCCTAAAGCCTTGCTGTGCCTCAGTTTCCCCATGTGATCCTTACCTATCTCCCTAGGCGGTGCTGTGAGGATCACCATCATTCATGACGGTCTGGGGCCCAGATACCATGGTGTGGGCCCCTCCAGACTTAAGGCATAGGATCTCTCAGCAAGCAGACACATGCTGTTTTAATCCTAGGCGAAGCACATATCACATGAGGGAATGTTAGTGGTTCTACTTGAGGGCAAGTGAACACAGCTACAAGGAGAGAGGAATGTAAAGGTGATTTCTCTCTCTTCATCAGGACCTAATTACTTGGTTAAATTAACAAACAATCTACTCAAGTTGCTGGAGAACAAAGCAGCTGCTTCTATTGTAAGGATAACAAAGTTTGATCAGGACTGAGATGTCTTGTTCGCTCACAATTACATCTCTGATGGGGAATAAGAAACGGCTGATCTTTTGGGGAGTGGCTGCCTTTGGGGTCATTCTGGGCTTTAAAGAGCAATGAGAATTAATGAGTTTCTATTGATCTTGCCCCAGTGGGCTGGAGAACAGGTCCAGTGGTCTAAGATTGGGGTCCCAAGTAGAATCAATTGGGACCATTTAAAAATCTACATTTTGTAAAACTTGAAAATACAAATCTGTGAAAATACAAATTCTAGGAATGATTTGCCCAAGCGATTTGTCACACTTATTTCATCAGAGTGAATTTTCCCTGACAAGACTATAAATGCCCTGTATTGATGAGAGGTTCAGCATTCGTGAACTGAAAGGGACTAGTGCAGCTTTTGCGTCTGTCTTATTCACATTCCCGGGAACCGTCATAAACTCAAAAGGGGAGGAGATACTGAGAAGATTCCACGCATTTAGAATGAGATCTCTCCAAAGTAAGTACGAACCTGCACTCGACAGCAAGATACCATAGCCACTGATTTCCTAATAGCAAACTGCTTGGATTTATTCTAGGTGAGGGGGCTGGTAAGTGTGATTTGGGGAACAGCAACTTCCACAGTTACTGTTTGGGTTGTTTGATTTAAACAAACAAAAAACAATTTTTTTTTCTTCCTTCTTCCTGGTGTATTTGCCTATTTATGTATAACCAGGAAAAGAAAAGCTGTGGGGACAAGTGCAGAACATTTAAGAGGCATGTGTTTTATACAGGTTGGATTATGTTTTAAACAGGTGGGGTTTACTTACTGCACGTTATGGGTGAGTTTGCCTCGCTACAAACATTTCTGAGTTATGAGCAGCTGAAAGCAGAGGGGATTTAAATCAAAGTCTCATTCTAACGTTAACTCTAAAAGCTTTAATGCCTAGATTGTGTTTCTTTAGACTAAGCTCCTTGGGCAGAGATTGGGGGAACCAACACAGTTTGGGGTGATACTTACATGAGAACAGTTTCCACTGGAAGTTCTCCTGGGCATGGCCTGTCTCGCACTAGGTGTACGTGCAGTGCCCGGCCTTCAGGGCCCCCAACCTCAGTTGGGGCTTCTGGACTAACCCGACTATCTCCTCCGAACACAGAGAGGGGGCGCTTCTCCCGCTCTGTATCTCCAGCCACAGCTGGATTCCTCTGCACTTACCTGCCTGACTCTGCTCCTCTCTCTCCTTCCTTCGCCCCCAGCTGTTCTGCCATTGCTAGTCAGCGCTGTGCTGTGTTTGGGGTGCACCATGCTGCACGCAGCTCCCCTGGCAGAGTTCTCCGGGGATCAGGATTTCCAGCAATTCCTGCAGAAGGACCTGGAATACATCCGCAAAATCAAAGGGGACGTCGCCCAGGTGCAGGAGCTTGTGGTGAGTTGCTCGACACGAACCAGGGGGAGAGGCATGGAGGGCAGCAGAGGTCTGGGGTGGGCCATGCAACGCACTCAGAGGTTCATCTATGACCTGCACAAAGGGGCTTCTTGACATCTGACGAGAAAGCTGCAGCTACCCGCCTCCCTGGCGATTGGAGGTCTCTCGCTCAGCAGTGATTCTGGGGGGCTGCAGCCTGGCTGGAGGGGACTCAGGGGAGAGCTGCGCAGTGGGTTAAACTGTAACAAGGGAGGATGCCAGCAGCCGGGCCCTGAGCACTCAGGGGTGGGGCCCTGACATTCTGATCCGGAGGCTTCATCTCTGCTGAGGATCTCAGCCCCAGGCTCCCAGACAGACAGGCTTCCCCAGCAGCTATGCCTTGGGCTGGGCGGTAGGACTTCGCAGCAGGACGAGACGGATTGGGAGATCACTCCGCGGCTGTAGAGCAGCGTGAAGCTTTGTTGATCTTCCCCAGGGACAGACACCTGACCAGGTCCCCACTACCTCCAGCTGGCAGGGTCACAGACAAGGGCCCTCCTGATCCAGCAAACGTAGCAAACTTCAACCCCTGGCAGGAAATACACAACAGGAGCAAGAGGAACTGTGTGTCTTCGCCTCTCTCAAAGCAAGAACCAGAAACAGGGACCCATCCCTCCCAGACGAGTTGCAGGCTGCTGAACAAGTGTCTTCTCAGGGACCAGCCTGACAATTTACCCAGCCGCTAGGTAGAGGATCTGTCCACGCAGCCAGTGCAAACTGCAGCCTTCCCCTTCTGGTCACTCTGCCCCTGCCTGATGCAGGCAGAGAGCGGATTTGAGGATGGTGAATCCTCCTCCTGCTTTGGACTGCAGTTTGTTTGGCCTGATCCTCATGCACTTCTGCAGGTCTCCTTCCTCAGGCGAGCAGCCCTGTTTATTCAGTGTTACTCCCACACCGAGGCGTTTGCAGGATCGGGCCCTTAGGATTTGGCCCAGAAAAGTTTTTCGCACTGATGGTGTTAAATTGGGAGGCAGACGCTGGCCAGCCCGCTGGCCCGGGGAATCCGAATGGGCATGTTTCCTGGAGATTATAGCTCGTGCTTGTCAGTATTTTAACCCTGTGGGGCAGCCAGTCTTATTCACATAGCCAGTGGATTTGTTTGCTTTGGTCCAGTTTCCAAGGTCTCGCACGACCACGCCAGCCAATGTGCAGCGCGGAGTCCCTCTCCTTTCCTGCTATTCCCGGGGTTGTGCCAAAGGAAAGGACAATGCAAAAATGAAAACAGAAAAACAGTGCTTGGGAAAAGGCAGGCGAGAATAACGGAATCCGAGAAAGGCAGGGCTGGAAGGGACTCTGGGCAGGACCAAGCAAACCCAGACCATCCATGACAGGTGTTGGTCCAACCTGTTCTTAAAAACCTCCAATGATGCGGATTCCACAACCTCCCTGGGAAGCCTGTTTCAGAGCTTAGCTACCCTGATGGTTGGCAAGTTTTTCCTAATATCTCACCTAAATCTCCCTTGCTGCAGCTTAAACCCATTACTTCTTGCCTGATCTTCAGTGGACACGGAGAACAATTGATCCCTGTTGTCTTTATAACAACCCTTAATACATCTGAAGCCTTATGCAGAGCAGAATAGGACAGTCCCCTCCCGTGTCTTACATACAATGCTCCTGTTAATACACCTCAAAGGGTATTAGCCTTTTTCGTAACAGCATCACACTGTTGACTCATATTCAAACTGTGACTCACCCCCCAGATCCTTTTCAGACCACTGCCTAGATCCCCATTCTGCAGTTGTGCACTGGATTTTTTTTTTCCTCCCTAAGTGTAGAACTTTGCATTTGACTTCAGTGGGTAAAGTTACTCCCAGGAGTGTTTGCAGGGTTGGGGCTGGTGTCTGGACCCCACCCTGGCCATCGCATTCTCGGCCTAGACTGGGGTCCCGGAACAGCAATCGCTAGCCGTCGCCGAGGCAATACTTGGCTTATAATTCCCACCTCCTGAGTGTACCTTTTCTTCTCATCCCACCTCAGTGCACGACCCTCCAGCTCTGCAACGAGGAGGAGCTGATGCTTGTCAAGCAGAAACTGGGCATTTCCCAGGCCCCGCTGGATCAGTGTCACAGCAAGACCTTCCAAGTGGTGAGTCTGACCGCACGGGACTACAGCAAGGTCGGGGCGGGGCGGCGGGAGCGATCCGTGGGCTGCGTCCTAAGGACCCCAGCTTGCTCCCACTGACAGCGGTCTCAGCCGCAGGGTCGGACTGACTCCAGCAACAGGTCTGTGCCTGGGGCAGGAGTGAGGAGCAGCACGCTGCGGTGCTTCCCGGCCCGGGGTGAAGGAAAAGCACTCCTACAATGAGCTGCTGGTTCTCAGCTTTGGCTTCTCTCCAGCCACGGCAGCCTTCTCCAAAACAAGAACAATGGAACCCCTTCAACCCTGTTCCTCTGCCAGCTTCCCAGAACCCAAACGCCTCTCGGCTACATCCGAAGCCTTCCCAGGCCAGGGCCTGGCTGATAAACCCAACCCTAAGAATAGTCCAGGCCAAAATAGCCGGGCAGGGGCAGCGAGCTAGAAAGAGGGGGAGGTTTCCTCACAGCCCTGGCAAACGCTGCAGTGACTCAGCACTTCCCGGCCTTGGTGATCCCCAGCGCCGGCCCGGCGGTGAGGGAGGGAGAGGCCCAGGTCCGTGCTGCCCCGCTGAGCTTCACGGATCTGTCAGCCGGGGCTGCGGGGGAGTCTCCGGTCCTTGCAGGGTCTTGAGCTCGATGGTCATGTTTTCCAGCCCTGCTCGAGGGGAGTCCCCGGCAAGGAAGGAGCCCCAGGGGAAGCTCCGACCCGGGGGGGGGGGGAGGGAACAGCTGGCCCACCTCAGTTACAGTTAACCCCTTCCGTGCTGCACAGTCACCGCAGCCAAGGTGTTTCACTGGGATAGACACTGCACAGGAAACTTGATGCCAATCGGGTCACTAAAGAGCTAGCGTCCCCGCTCCGGCCTCCTCTCTCAACTCCTTCCTTCTCGTGCCCACAGGATGCCTGCTTCAGCCAGATCCGGGACGGGCTCCAAATCTACCACGGCCACCTCGCCCTCCTCCTCCAGCTCCTGCCGGCTCACTCCAGCCTAGTGGATGCCCTCCAGCTGGACGTCTCGAACCTGTCCACTAACATCCAGCAGCAGGTACACCACTCCGCTTGCTCCTGCTCCCCCGGTGGGTGGGACCAGGCCCTTGCGGTGGGGGGGGGGTAAGGGCCCCTGGGGGCAGCCAGAATCCTGGCGGCCTTCACCCAGATCAAGTGGCTCAGGCGGGGAGCCAGCCAGGGCAGGGCCTGGCAGAAAAGGTGAAGCCAATCCCTGCTTGCCACAGCCCTGCTGCGTTCCTGGGCCCGACGCGCTTGTGCAGGATTGAATGGGACGGGGAGAGCGACCCGCCCTCAGCCTCACAGCGGGGCCTCCCAGGGTGCGGGGCGCTCACCCCCATGCCGGCCCTGACCTGTGCCTAGATTGAGGCTTCGGGCTCCTTTCGCCAGCACGAAGGGCCCGAGCCAGAGCCCGGTTGTCTCAGAGCTGGCCCAAGCTTCCCCGGCTGCGCCAGGCGCTGGCTCCGCTGGGCTCCTGCTCATGGTGCTTGCTGTCTCCCGCTCCTTTAGATGGAGGATCTGGGTGGTCTGAACACGGTGACGTACCCCAAGGCCGAGGGCCAGGACACCCTCCCCAGCCTCTCGTCCGACTTCGACAAACAAGCCGGCGGATTCATCATCCTCGCCAACTTCAAGCGCTTCCTGGAGATGTCCTTGCGGGCCCTCCGCCACCTCACGCTGGTGTGAAGGGGCGCGGGGGTTGGCGCCTGAGGAGTCCCATGCCTTGGGGAGGGGCTCCGGACTTTGAGATCTAAGGGGGAGTTTTACGGGGGAGGTCTCCCAGCCGGAGATTCTCCCTTATTCCCCCCACCACCTCCACTCTGCAAAGCAACAACCAAGGCTCTTAACTATTGGACTGAGGCATCAGCAGCAGCTGCCCCCCCCCCTCGGGGTTAATGGCAAACCCTGCCCCAAACCCGTTTACTATTCCCCAGGGTTTGAGGTTGGGCATGGTTCTCTTTTAGGGTGACCAGATAGCAAGTTTGAAAAATCAGGACAGGGGTGGGGGGTAATAGGTGCCCCAAATACTGGCCCTGTCCCTACAAAATCGGGATATCTGGTCACCCTGTGCTATTTAAAGGTTATTTATTTCTCATTCGTGAGCTTCACCGCTGGTTGGTGCATCCACACACACAGCCCCAATGCAAACCCTGCCCGGCTTATTTAATATTTATCACTATTTAATATATTTATAGAGGTGTGGAAGCTGTTGGCAGACGTATTTAAGTGCAACTGGTCTATGGTATGTTTTGAAAGTCCAACTCCATTCCCTTTATAACGACCCCCGGGCATCATCACTGAATGTCGTGCAGCATCAGCAAATCCGGGAGCAGGGCCTGGGCTGCTGGTTGTGCATTTTGACATGTGCGTGCAATGGAGTTACTGTTTAATATTTAAACACACGAGCGTCTCCAGTACCAGGGGGTTTGCTCTTTGGTAGCCAAAGGCTCCTGGCCCAGCTCCCCGTGGGATCTGGGGCAGTAGGAGGGCACAGCAGGCTCCTGCATTAGCAAAGTCCTTGGCTGGGGCACTGCTTATGCCTAGCCCTTCTCATTGAATGACAGGGAGGTGTTCCTCCAGGGCAGATTGGCAGAGGCCCTGGAGGTTTTTCACCTTCCTCTGCAGCGTGGGACACGGGTCACTTGCTGGAGGATTCTCTGCACCTTGAGGTCTTTAAACCACGATTTGAGGACTTCAATAACTCAGGCATAGGTTAGGGGTTTGTTCCAGGAGTGGGTGGGTGAGATTCTGTGGCCTGCGTTGTGCAGGTCAGACTAGATGATCATAATGGTCCCTTCTGACCTTGACGTCTATGAGTTTCTGAGGTTTCCAGCTCACCCTTTCTTATATTATTTTTATATATTTATATTTTTCAAATGCACAATCCACTGTTCCTCCTCGTTCACCCATGAGATTTACATTCATGTCAAACTGATTTTATTTATTATAATTTAACTTAATGATTTACATCTTCGTTCTTACTCTTAACTGTCATCGCTCCTTTCATTTCAAATTATTTTTTGCCGAGAATGGCTCAAACCTGAATCCTACCAGACTCTGCCTGGCTCTAATTCCAGCTACTCTGAATCCAACCAGTGTGAACTGAGCTGGAGGGATTGGCGTTGCCCGTATGCTTCAAAGCGGTCACCGACACACAGCTCCCATGCATTTCAATATGAATCACATTGTACTAGATTAGCGGAGACTGTGCAATTCTACTTCCCCAGATGAAGAATGTCCATTCTTGAATGGTTGGAGTTTAATTAAAAAAAAAACAAATGCAAGATCTTCATGGACAAGTTCTGGAGTTTTGCCTATTAACTTGGCAAAATGCCCAACAGAGTGGGCTATTTTGTAATTGTCTTGAACTGGTTTATATTTCAATGTTGTATTTATTACTGTGTCTGGGCTTGGCTCAGACCAAATCGATTTATATTTTTATTTAAAACAAAGAATTAAAAATATTTTGGTACTTTCTAAAACATGGATGTTTGGCTGAATGTATTGGGAGGCGCGGTCCTTCGCCCTAACATTTTTAACCAGAAATAAACCAGTCCCTTATCTAGGATGATAGCAGAGAGGCCCCCACGCAGTTAGTTCATAGTTCTTTACTTGTTCAAAGTGCTCAACTTCATGCCAGCCCAGCCATGGAGAATTAATCTAATATTAAACGCAAACTGCACCTGAGCTTAACCAAAGCAAGAGACGCAAGGCCTGTTCAAAGGTCAGAGCCCTTTAACCCTTCAGCCCATTACAGAGCCAGATAGGGATTTTCAAAGGGGACTAAGGAGTTGGTATCAGCCCCCAGTGGGATTTTGGCACCAACTATCTTCAGCTCCTTTGAAAAAGTTCATACCCAAAGCTTCAGGGAGAGCAGGAGCGCCAGCGCCAGCCCACCTGGAAGGCAATTCAACAGCTCAAGGACCCTAGGGAGATACGTCATCTCAGGAGCAGGGAGGGGAAAGCTGTCACCAGACCAAGGAGCACTTGAAAGGGAGAAGAATCTTCCTCACGTCCTCTGCAGTACCCCAAATCTTTGTCCCCCTCCTGAACACCCCTGCGCTTGGGGCATCTGCTCAGACGAGGGCTCTCTATATCTGGAGCACTGTCCAGACACCGAACAAAACCATCCCAACCCTAGAAAGCTGACAATCTAAGTACAAGACAAGAGATGGAGACAGCCAGGGGAGTGCAAGGAACCAGGGAGACCATGCTGGTCAGCATGGCAGGTAGTGAGATTAGCCACAGCGGCCTCGCCCAGTGTTTGTAGACCTGGAGGCCTCGGAGAGTTTTGCGGGGGGATTTGAAGGTGGATAGCGATCGGGAGCCCTGCCCAAGCGCCAGGGGCAGCAGGGAAGAAAGCACACGGATGCTAGTTTGAAAAGATAACAAGTGGGTGACAGAGGCTGATCGGAGGGGGCAGTCGATAGCTGGATGGCGAATGAGATGAGAGGAGGGGGGAGGCTGTGAAGGGCCTTGACTGAAGACAAGCAGCGATTGTTTGATGCAATGGAGAAGGGGAAGCCGGCGTGGGATGCAAAGAGAGGGGAGATAAGGGCAAAGCAACGGGAGCGGAGAACGATGGCCGCCGCAGCACGCGGACTGGATACGAGTGGGGCCAGACCCGGTGTGCCTAGGGCAGCCCGCACTGGAAATGCCACGGTCAGGGCAGGCTGCAAAAGGGAGAGCAGATCCTCCCAAGACTGGTGGGTACCACTGAAGTTAAACTCCCCAACCAGTCACACACTGTGCTTCTGATCCCCCGCACTGGTTATCACACAGCCCCCTTATTGCATTCCAGTTCTCTGGCTCCCAATCAGCACCTAGGTCCAGCACAGAGAGAAGTGATTAAAAAACTCTGCTTACGTATACAAAGTGTTCTTCTGACCCCAAACGATCAGCCCCGTTACCAGGTCACTATAGGTTTGGATCTATAACTGCCAGCCAATCCTTTAGTGTCTAAAACTAAAGCTTTATTATAAAGAAAAAAGAAGAGACGTTAAATGGTAAAACAGTCACATACACACACAGATCAGGTTCTTAGCAGTATTGGTGAGTTTGCTGACTTGAAATTCCCTCTGGAACCCACCCACAGCTTGGACGGGTCATTCAGTCCTTTGTTCAGAGCTTCAGTTTGTAGAAAGGTTACTCCAGAGGTAAGAAGCAGGACTGAACTGAAGACAAGAAGCAGGACTGAAGACAAAAGGAAGAAGATGCAGCTGCCTTTTATAGTCTCTTGCCATGCAGTTTGATTTCCTTTGTTCCAAGTACAAGCTGCCCAGCGTTCGAGTTCTGTCCATGGGCATGTCCCTCTCAACGGATCAGGTGGACCTGATGGTGTCCATGCGCTGACCGATTCCGCATTCTCTCAGCATCGCTCGTTACTGGGGTCCCATGTGCCCAGCGCTCCGACGAAGCTAGGAAGTGCTGATGCCAAACTGTCTGGGGGGGGTGTCACCCAGAAGTATAACGCACGTTTTGAAATACAGCCATACCTACATGTGTATAACCCACAATACAAAGGTGATACAAACACATAAATGAGATGATCATATCTGGCGGATTATAACATTTCTGCGGATATCTTACATGGCATATCAGGCATAACTCACTGCAATTTTACAATACTGGTATTCATCATATCCTAAAGCGTCCCCCAGATTCCATACAGCGTCACACAAGGCGTTCCCCTAATCTCCACTCAGTGCAATCAGAGCCAGCCAACCCAGCGACTCCAGATCTGAATCAGAAGCCATCAAAACATAACAGGACAAGCTGGTCTGTGCCCCCGAACCAGTCCCAGAGGCACCCCCATTGAGTGCAGGTATGGCAAGTGACCTGGCCTCCGCCCCCCACCCCACCTCCTGACAGCAGAATGACTGCACCTAAAAAATCACCCGCTAAGGACAAAAGACCGTCCCCTGCAACATGCTTAATGGCTGGATCGAACTCTCTGGGGTTGAAAACAGCCTTCAGGGGACTGGCAGGCTGAACCAGCTCCGGCACCAGAAGGATTGGTTTGAAAACCATGAGGTTTTAAAAAATATATATATATAGCACATGAGGTTCTATTTAATTGACCTTCTGGTTTTTAACCTCTAGGTGCACTCGGATCATGTTTTCAAGCTGCTCTCCACAACCACAACAGCTAGAGGACTTGGGCCCAGACATTAGGAACCTGTGAGCATCTAGACTTTTGACTTTTTAAGAAAGGTGAGGCTCTCCCCTGGTCTCTCATCTTCAGGGACCGGGACTTTACGTGAAACACCAAATGGTGGGTGGGTGGGTGGGCAGCACAGCAGTTTAATCACAATGCCGAGCTCCTGGGCTGCCCTTCCCCCACCCCCCATCCCAAAACACGTCACAAAAGCAGAGTCAGGATCATTAGCCCTATTTTTATAGATGGGGAAACTGAGGCACAAAGGTGGGGGACACAGGTTAGGAGACTTTCAGATGGTGAACTCCTTTGAGCAAGGACTATCCTTACCTTTCACTACATCCCATCCCCCAACCCACTGCTGCAAAGGCTTGACACGTTATCTACAGCCCCACCACGCAGAGGGGCCTTGGACTCTCTGGGTGCTGCACAGTTAGACGGAGCAGCAAACAGGGCCACCCCAGCGATTTCTGCTCCCCCTTGGACACTGGTGTGAGTGGGCGCCTCGGCAGGCGCTCTGCCTCGGCCGCTTCTGGCCTCAGCGCCGCGTTAAACCAATGGGGCTGGGGCTGCAGGGGATTAAACTATTGCAAAGGCCAGAAAAGTCAGCAGGGCGGGAGGACCCAGAGCAAGACCCAGGGGCTGATCCAGAGGGAGATGGTATCAGGGCCAGGTTGCTGCCCAGGCATGTAGATACCAGTCGTTGTGATGTACATCGAAGGGAGGCAGGAGGGTTTTCCCCTGGGAAACCAGAGAGCTTTCCGCTATTGCTACACTGCCGTCTGACCATTGGCTCAAGATAAAGGGAAGAGGGGGACTCCCCTGTCATTATTCACCGACTCCCAGCTGTTCGGAGAGCTCAGAGAGAGCCCAGGGCTGATTTCTAATGGCCCAGAGGAAATACAGCCCCTCCTGTGCAGTCTGGACCTCCTCCCCTCCCCCAGGGCCAGCTGGAGGCGGGGATGCAGATAAGGGGATTGCTCCTCTGTGGAAGCCTGAGATCACCTTTGCGTTTGAATCTGAAGCAGACCTCCTAGGAGAAGTACCCCCAGGCCTCATGCTAATAGAGGTTAAGACCAGGAGGAGCCAGTAGGTCTCCCTTAGTAGGACCCACTTCTAACCCAGGCACCCTGCCCTGAGCCCAATCCCTTGTGTTTGGTTAAAGCAACTCTTCCAGAAAGGCAGCCAGGGCTGGAGCCGCCCGCCACGGGAATCGGGACAAGCGATGCAGGAAGTGCGGCTATGCCAACGAGACGCTACCCCACATCCTGGGTAGCTGCAAGCCCCGTGCGAGAGCTTGGCAGCTGCGACACACCACCCAAGACTGCCCGGCCAGAGCCATCCCACCACCCGTGGGGGAGGTTGCCGTAAACTCCGCCATCCCCGGAACTGATAGCCAACTGTGACCGGACATCGTGATCACCAATGAGGAGTGGAAGAAGATCGTCACGGTGCCGTTCGAGAACAGGACCCCGGCCTTCCACGATGCTCGAGCTCAAAAGGTAGAGAAATAAGCCCCTCTGGCCGACACCTTGAGAACTAAGGGTTCCGGGTCCAGACACACGCACTGATCGTCGGAGCGTTGGGTGCATGGGACCCCAGTAACGAGCGATGCTGAGAGAATGCGGAATCGGTCAGCGCATGGACACCGTCAGGTGGTTGAGGGACATCTACCTAGAACACATCACCGGACATCGGCAACACCAGGAGGGACGAACTGGAGGCCGATGAGAAGCGCAGTCAGGAAAGTAACAAATATTCTCCTCACGGATCGTATTTTCTAAATGGACAACCAACCTAATTCTCAGTTACTGAGGGACAATCTCCACTCCTTGATATATTTTGCTTTACACAAGCAAATCTCTGTCCAACTTTCCATGAGGGATGTACCCGAGTACTCGGATTCTAATATCTAAACTGTATTGTTAAATCTGTTCACCCAAATTTGGGTTTTTGCTGATTATGTACTCTATGTATTATGTGACTTTTAAAAAACTAACTTTGTATTTGTGGATAATCTAAGCACTACACCCAGATGTACAGACACTCTTTCCCACAACTGTGTATTATATAATATTCAACATTAGCCTGAATAACATTTTTAAATCTAAACCCAGAATCAGGCTCCTCCGGGATTCACAAGACCCCATAGGCGCCTACAATGGCCAAGCACCTACATTGTGGCAGTGAAAGTTCCCAGTTACCTTTCTGCCTCTGACCATGCGCGCTGCAGCCCCATCCCAGGCGGCTGGATAAGCCCCAAAGTGACACTCAAACCAGGGCAGATGGGTGTTCACCTAGCTCCCCTCCAGGCCAGACCCAGCGAGCATGCACCGAGCGGATGAGACCCCTGGGGCGAGCTTACACACATCAGGTAACAGTGGCAGCAGGAGCAGCTGCCACCCAGTGGTTAGCTACTCAGCTGGGATGTGGGAGACCCCTGGTTCAGGTGCCCCCTTCCCCAGAGGGGAGAAGCAATTTGAACGGGGCTCTGCCACCTCTCAGGTGAATGTCCCAACAATGGGGTAAGGGGATCGTCCGATGCAGGGCTCCTTCACAGCCTCCTGTTGGAGCCGTTCCACTTTGGATAATACATAATAAAAAGCCATTGGAGCAGAGGGATTGAATGCTGGGTCCCCCGCCTCCCAGGGGAGCACTCCAAGCACCGGACTCATGTTTGCACCCGCTCTCCCTGGGCCAATGATTCTGTCACCAATTATCCAAAGTGGAATAGCTTCCCCAGGCCAGATGGTTGGACCTGGACATCGGCTCAGCTGGCCCCTGACCTTGCAAGCTGGTGCTTTTCCAGGTGAGCCACTCGCTCACTTCTCAGCTATGCCACACCAAGGGAATGCTGACTCTCTTCTCGAGCAAGCCCAACTACAAAGTGGGGAATAACCGGCTGGGACGTCCTCCTGCTGAAAAGGATCTGGGGCTTACAGGGGAGCGCAAACTGAACACGAGTCAGCAATGTGATGCCGCTGTGAAAAAGGCTAGTATCAGTCTGAGGTGCAGCCACACGCGTGTCAGATGTAAGACACGCGAGGTGATTGTCCCGCTCTACTTGGCTCTGGTGGAGTCCTGGGTCCAGTTCTGAGCGCCACGTTTTTAAGCAAATTGGGGAGAGTCCAGAGGAGAGCAACAAAAATGCTGAAAGGTTTAGAAAACCTGACCTATGAGGCAAGGTTAAAAAACTAGCCCCCTTTAGTCCTGAGAAAAGACGACTGAGAGGGACCTGATCACAGTCTGCAGGTATGTTCATGGCGGATATAAAGAGAATGGTAGTAATCAATTATTCTCCGTGTCCACTGAAGGTAGGACAAGAAGTAACAGGCTTAATCTGCAGCAAGAGAGATTTAGGTGAGATATTAGGAAAAACTTTCCAACTCTCAGGGTAGCGAAGCTCTGGACCAGGCTTCCCGGGGGGCTGTGGAGTCCCCGTCACTGGAGGTTTTTAAGAACAGGTTGAACAAACATCTGCCAGGGATGGTCTGGGCTCACTTGGTCCCGCCTCAGCACGGAGGGCTGGACTTGACCTCGAGGTCCCTTCCATCCCGTTTCTATGACGTTAGTGAACGACTGAGGAATACTGATGCGAACAGGAGGCAGGAAACATTTCTGCAGAAGAAATTCAGCCTCCAGCCCTGTCAGGTTCCTGCCCTACAACAGCTTTTCCATCGATTGCTACATCCCTCTCTGGAGCCTCCCACAAGGCCCGTTAGCACCAGTCAGCGCACAATGGGCACAAGATGCTGGGTCAGCACCATGGCACAGACCTCTACTGCCTGGACTAGAGCAGTAACTCCATCAGCAGGCAGCAGTGGTAGACTGGTGTCCTCAGCGAGCAAAGTCATGTGGGGAGGGACATAACACACAGTTACTTTACAACTACTCACAGCTCTACCATGTGGCTCCTTAAAACTGCAGGGGGAAGGGCGTGGCCTGGTTTCAAATAATGAAATGTACAAAGTAACCCACCACCATGTCCTGCTCCTGCCTTCTCTTCTGCTGTCACTTTCAATTTCGGTCACATCACGAGTTGGCATGACGTGGGTGACTCCAGCTCGACAAATTCCTCTTTCATTACTGCTGTGAGAGGGATTTATTTCAGGAGTGGGCCGGACTAGTATGATGGTCACAGACGCTCGCTCTTCATCAGCGGAAATTCAACAAAGGTGGTCAGGATCGTTATCCCGATTTTACAGATGGGGAAACTGAGGCAGGGGATGTCTGGGTTGCCAGGTACATTATTGACTCGCTGCATAGCCTGCGCTGTCACTTCAGCTCTCTAGGTCTTGCTTTCTCGTGTTAACACACCCACATAAGCTGCATCACTCTCAACAACCGGCAGCTGTCCTGTGAGATCTCAGGAGTCAGCCTGGCCTGAAATAAATCCACTCCCCCGCCTGGCAAAACACTGATCACTCTGACTGGGGTTCACACTAGCACAGGCGTGGAGGGGGCTCTCCAGAAGAGAGACGGATGGATGGCTCTCTTGCGTCACTTTATGACGGCATGGACTCGGAGCTGAATCTCTTCCTCATTTCTGGTCCTGGGGTATTTTGTAGTTACGATTCTCTCCCCCAATTCCCTGGATTACAACAGCAGCTACTTCCCCAGCTACCAGAAACACTTCCCCACATCCTATGACATTGCCACAGCCTCCCCCAGACTCCCCTGCTGTAGGTGTTAGGTGGGGAGCATGACACAGGGAGAGTGATGCAAGAGTCTCTATCATTCACTGTCCCATGAGCAAAGGGTTTCCCTTTTTTTAAACCCCCCCACCACGCCCTTGTAAATGTTCCAAACCCAGTCAACCCTAGTGGAAATCGGCTCCGAGAACTGGACACCCCTCTGGGGCCCTCTAAACCACCCCTTGCTGCTGTGGCACGATGGAGTTCCTCAGTGAGTGTGTTCCACCACTTTGTTCAAAGTGCTTTTTAAGTGTCCCAAGCGCTGGGGTTCCCATCCCCTTGCTGGGGGAGACGATCCCAGCTCACTGCCTGGACAATATCGCTGATAGCCACGGCCCTTTTGGGGCTCGTCCCACACACACGCTTTAGGAGACATACAGGTATAACGAGCTCATTCATTCATACCCCCACCCCCACCCTCCCCACTTATCAGCATTTATGGGAAACCTGTTCTCCAAACCCTGCTCCCTTCCCGTCAGGCAAAGCCGGCTGCTTGGCACTGAGCTGCCGGGACTGTCCCCGAGCCACTGCAGCAGCAGCCCAAAGCGGAAGCCCTTCCAAAGCAGGGCAAATATTTGCAAAACTGGCGAGGTTTGGGCTGGTGGCAAGATGTGGGTGTGCCGGGGCGGTCAGAACAGTTTGCTTTGCTGCAACGATAATGGGTCACAAAAGGGGATGCCAGGCAGGGCGCCGTAGAAAGCTGCCACCCTAGAGTGGCAGAGCTTCTGCCAATAGCCCAGGGCAAATGCCTTAGGGGAAGCCATAAAAACCCACAATGGACCTGCCTGTGCAACTCTGGGCCATCCACAGGAACTGTTTGCTCCCACCAAGTCCTAAAACAGGAGTGACACGTCTCGTTCCCCTGCCTCCTGCCTCTCAAGACGCTACGCTGAGCCATTCCTGTCTAATTTAAAAGGTGCTGAAGATAAATCTCCTGCAGCAGGGAGTTGCACAGGTTAATTGTACATTACCCAAGAGCAGCGCCCGTTACTCTTGTATCACAGGAAGAAGAGTGGCCGGGGGCAGGGGAAGGTTCGTTCCCATCCCACCCCCCAGGCTCCAGGAATGACTATGTTATCATTACAGCCACATGCCAATGAGCCTTATCACCCATTTCGCAGGCCTCTCCTCCCTTCCCTACGTCAGCTGGCAGGAGTCTTGCTCAACCGCCCCGAGCACCCCAACCACTTGAAAGCTGCTGCAGGTGATTTACGAGCCCCCTTTATTGCTGCTCCCTCCCCTTCTGAAAAAAACCGAGGGTGGGGTGAGCCGGTCCACGTTACATAACGAGGTTACATCAGCCCCGGGCTGGATATCGCTGCTCTCTGAAACCGCTTGGCGAAGCCAGCGGACAACGGCCCAGCCTTGTTGCTACACACAGTGGAGCTGGCTCGGCTGGGAAGCCTGCGTCCCAACTCTCCCTTTCTCGTTCCTTGTCAACTACCCGGACACACTGTCTTTTCCCTGACATCGCACAATGACTGTGGGCTGGCGGGCGGCTCCATGTGACAGCCAAACAGGAAGGAAATGCTCATCAGGCTTCTAGGACATGGTGCTCCCTTACCCAATCCCACAGGAGCCCAGAGAGCTTCTCAAGGACGTTCTTGAGCTGACGCTGCAGGCGGCCACGCTAAGGCCAATGCAGAATCCCAGGCGATGGCAAGACGCCCACTGGTCTCAAAGGCAGCTGTTCTGCAAGAGCAGTCGCACTGTCTCCCTAAGCACAAACAGCCACTCCCGGCTAGAAGTGGGCAAACCTCCCGCGGATTGGTGCACTCTGGGGGCATGCTGCCTGCTTGCTGCTAGGGGTCGCAGGCGTGGAGCAGAGCAGGGACTGTGGCGAAAGCAAACCGTGCTGGTGAGAAGCCCCTTGGTCCCCGCTCCCCGCAATCTCTCTGCTCGGCGAGGCCGATTCCGAGATAGGTGTTGAATTTCCCATGCAGGGCTGCGTCAGGGGGATGTTCTGTTCCAGGCGGTGCTGTCTCAGCAACGGCTCACGGCCTGAATCAGACACGTGCGTGAGTCACATGGGGTGTTCAGCAAGGAATCCCACTGGACGTTTCCCGGCAGGAATTTCTGTACATTCTTTTCAATGGAATTGCTTAGCGGTGAATCCGCTTTCCAGGCATGTTGCATGGACATTGCTTTGCATGGAAAGGTCCTGACAGCGGGTTCCAGAACAGGGGTCCATCTGCTCAACTATGGTACAACCCCATGGCTGCTGAGGACAAACTAGAACGACAGACCCAGGCAAAGGGACGAATTCGGAGACTCCACTCATGGCACGGAGGTCTTTGGCCTGGTTCACACCAGCTGTGACCAGGAGTGGAGATGATTAGGAAAGGAGCTTACAAGAGTCAGGTCATGCCCTGAGCTAGCCCCTAGCTACTCCTCCCAAAGATGACAATGCTGGTGAGTGCCGGAACGGCCACCTGTATAGGGAGAGTCTCTCGCTGCAAATCTGCCATCTGTCTGACCAGCAAATGGCTGCAGAGAGCAAGGAGGAGTCCATCAACCTCCGCCCATTGGGTAACATGGCCCAGCCAGCCAGGTGCTAACTTTTCACCTCCCCACTCAACAAGCAGTGGCTAGCCAGTTTCAGAGCCCGGATACTAGTGAGAGGGACCAGCGGCCTGACGCAGTAAGACAGGATTTCTGGGTAAAGGGCCAGTTAACACAGAGATTTGTAGAAATTGGCCAGAGGGGAATCTAACAGACCCTCCCCCAGCCATCAGCGTTTGCACTGGGGCAGCCACTAGGTGTAGACAAGGATTGGCACAATTTGCACCACAGCAGCTCACTCCAGTTTCAAGCAGGGGTCAATGGTGTCTTTAGCCGTACTAGGGGTCTACACCGGATCAGCTGCACATGAGCCGACCACCGCTGGCTGGAATCGGGCTGAGAGCCCCGTGTCGGGATAGACACACGGCAAGCTCCCCCTTGCCCTTGAACCTAGGGCACACGGGAGAAGGGCAGCTGGGATGGATCAGAGCCTGGGGACACAGGGAACTTAAGGGGAAGGGCCCAGTTACAGAGATGCTAAAAGGGAAAGCCAAGAGTTAATCCTAAAGGCGCCCCTCAGCGACCCTTCTTTTCACTTTCCTGTCTCGAGCAAAACACGTGAGCGAAGAAAAGACAAACCAGCAAAAACTCAGCAAAGCCAACCGCTCCCACTCAGCCTGTCAGCGATAAGATAATACTCAGCACCCTCGCAATCTGACCAAGCCCAGGGCTGGGCGATTAAAAGGAGCCAGGCGCTATTTACTCCAGGCAAACGACTTGCACAGAATCAAAGCTCTGTTCTCACAGCAGAACTGCCAAGCGAGTGCTGTAACAAAAGCAACTTACAATTACTCGCCCGCATGAGCCACTGTCACACTCACTCATTCACAGGCGTTTCCTAAGATAGCTCAGTCCAGCGCCCCCAACTGCTACCGCGAGTCAGCTGGACCCTGACCCCAGACCTTCCAGCAACACGACATGCGGTGGTTATCAGAAGCGCTCTCCCCAGGGAGGCTCACATTCCATTTCAGAGAGTGCTCTGGCTTCCAGGCACTTGTCAGAGCTGAGGGGAAGTCTGTTTATATCCCTAGGAGCTGGGAGCTCTACCTCACCCTATGCATAGATCTTGTTCTCTCCTTAGAGAGGTATTTTTATTTTTAAAATCGATCTTGTATGTAAGAGTCATGAACCGCAGATCTGAAAGCAACAGGAATGGATAAAATATAAATCTGTTAGGCACAAAACAGTCCAAAGGGAATTACAGATGATACAGATTGAGATAATGTTGCTGCCTCTGGGGTGGAACGCAGGGCAAGACTTCAGCAAGGGTAAGAATCCTTTCTTCTTGCAAGCAATGTTGGTTTCCTCTGGCTGGGGACGGCAAGCTCCGGACTCCCTTACATTCAGATTGCAGTAAATCATTCTACCCCGCTTTCCCGTCGCGATGTATTCCACCAGGAGAGTGGTGGTTTTAGGCTGGCTTCATGAACAGCTGGAAAAAGCAGGCAAGCCCCGCAGCACAATAAGCCTGCGTTATAGGAAGGAGGAGAAAAGCACCAGGCTGAACGGAGAAAGAAGGAGCATTTGAAAGTTGTAATGTGCGCTCGCTCTTCGGTTTACCGGATCTCAGAATCGCTAGTTCCGCCCTCTGCTTGGCGATGGGAGAGAAATGCCACAGAAAGCAATCTGCTCTCAGGGGTTTATTGTGGGTTTATTCAAGCCCAGGAGAAGGCTCATTAGACATGGTACAAGTCAGTCGTAGCACACGACAGGCGTCTTACACGGTGTCAGAAATACACTGGCTGGCAGAAGGGGAATGAGCGTTTCTACCTATGAAGGCGTGAGGGCAAATTCCATGCTTGAAATTCCCCTTCTGGCGTCACATGGGATGAACCAGCATTGCCCGCAGACTTGAACTCAGCTTGTGCCACGTGGCAGAAGCGAGTTTGGTTCATCTCTGCCCAGGCTCAGTGCAGGCAGGTACTGGGGAGCCGCAGGGATATCTGGATTGATTGGCAGCACCTGCACGGGACAGGCCTGGGGCAGGGACTGGAGCGGGTTGGGCTGAGGGCCATCGGCAGAACTGCGTAGGGGAAGCAGACACAGCAACTGGCACCTCTTCCCCCTGCGACAGCGGTGCCGTCTCTGCCCTTGCACTGTTCTAGCTGCTTAGCTTAGCAAAACGTAGGAGACGGGGTAAATCTAGCACGGATCCTGTTCCGAGCTGTATTCCCACAGGAACCCGGGCATTCCCTGCCGACCCACGGGCAGGCGACGTTACGCGACGGAGCTAATCGGAACAGGAGGGAAGCATGAATGGTCTGCTGCAATGTTTTGCTTGCAGAGCCACGGCGGCTGCAACGTTGAACTTTGAAGACTCCCAAACCAGCAGAGGATCGCGCCCGAGAAGGCTACAGAAGAAACCACCACAACGCCCCCCTTTTTTATCTAGCAATAATAGTTATGCAGCCCCTATAGATTTAAAAATACCACTTCAGAAACCCCTGGATCTGTAAGTCACAGCAGGTAGCACTTTGCTACAGACCAGATGTCGTGCGGCTGCTTGTCAGTTGGGTGTCTGGAGATGAAGGCCCCGGGCACATTTGTTTCAGAGTCACTGGTCCATGGATGAAGCGGATAAAGCTGCACGCGCTGGAGGCAGGAAGGCGTCGAGCAGCCGCGGGGTCCCCGTAGCCATTCTTCAGCTCCAGTTCCCGTGTGCAGGATGTTTTGCTCAACAGGAGTCCAGGACTCTGTCACAACTCCGCAGACCCCAACAGCAAGTGGAGAAATATACCAGCTACGGGGCCCCCAGGGAAACCATCAGTCTCCCGAGACGAGACACCACGTCTTGGCACAAAGGCTATTAGGAAAGCCCCGAGCACCTGGGCTTTATGAGAATAAAAAACTAGGTCTTAAAACATTAGGAAAAAAGATCCAAGCAACAGCCAAACAGCGTTCGGCATCAGACGACAATAGGGAACCACAATCCCGCGTGGGCTGGAGAGACTGGTACCTCTAACACACCAAGCGCTGGGGAAAGCTGCTTCTCCGGCCACCGGCTGTTCCTGGGAATGAGGCACTGCTAGACTCAGAGTCCACTGCAATGGTGTCCCCCTGGCACGGAGAACAGGCGGGATCCATTGTCCACTTTTCCTAGCTCCCCCTGGCTTCTGTCCCGCCTTCCCCTCACGCAGCATCATGGAAGGGGGAGCCATGTTCACAAAGCAGCAACGGCCTTGGCAGCGACCCGGCGACCCAGGGGCAAGCTGAGATCCGTGATGGCCAGGACAATTTTGGGACTGGACATGGTGGACACTTTCACCAGCTCTGACACCTGCCCAGAGAGAGAGGGGAGGAGAAAAACGGATGCCTCAAGTCAGCGTTGGAGGTGCCAGTGGTCTGGAGAGAGGGCTGCAAAAGCTACCAGCATGCAGGTCACCTGAGCCAGACGGCGGGACATGAGCCAGACTAGAAAAGGGAGGTGACCCTGCTGCCAGTGGATTACGATACAGGAATCTGAGCCCAAAGACGACCTCGCTGCAACTGGAGGCAACTTATGGGGCTGCTGTTCGGTGCTAGCAAATCCGGTTCTCATAACAACAGCAACGCTTTGCCCATCTCTAGAGTCTCCCATCAGAGGATCTCAAAGCACTTTGTGCCTCACAACCCCCTGCAAGGCGGGGATTAACCCCATTGATCAGAAGGGGAAACTGAGGCACGGGAGCAGGCACGCTAGGTGCCCAAGGTCACACAACGAATCACTGGTAAAAGCTGAGAACAGAACCCAGATCTCTTGACTCCTAGTCCCAGGCTTTAAACCACAAGCCCAACTTTGCCCCAAGCGACGGGCCGGAGCTGCTGTAACAGTTTAGCCTTCGCTGTTAGGCCGAGGCCCAGGATACTGGCCGGAGACGCTGCCCCGTATAACGGGCTTCCCTGAGTCAGTTAAACGCTCGCAATCACCCAAGTCGCCCACGGTGCCGTTACTGACCCTCCACCTCCCTTAACAGCCCCTCCCCTCCATCGCGGTGAGGAATTCTAGGCCTGACTCGGCCTCTCGCTGTGCCAAGCTGTTCCAGAGGCAAGCGGCCTGCCCCCAGTTCCACGCCACAGCAGCCCCAGGCCCGGGCACTGCAAAGCGAAGCAGGTGGGTCTGCCACGTTGGGGGCTGGGTCCCAGATCTCAGCAGGGGCTGCGGAGCAGGGGCTGCGGAGCAGGAGCAGAACCAGAACTCACCATGGTGAAGGGCATGAATTGCAGGATGCTCCCGCGGCTGCCCTGCTCCAAGCAGTCCACGCACTCCTCCATGAACCACTGGACGAACTGGGTGTGCGTGCCGGCTGTCTTGGCTCCCAGGATAGAGGAGATCAGCAGGAAGAGGTTTGCTGGGGAGGAAGGGAAATGAACGGGTATTTGTAGCCTCAGGACTGGCAAAGGGCTGGGTGGTGCCTTCAACACCTGGGGTCTGGGGTCTCCTTCCAAAGGGCTGGGGTGCACCACGCTCACCCACTCGTGGGCACCAGCTGTATCAGGGCACCTGACTCTGCCGGGCTGCTCAAGAAGAGTCAGGCAGCAAAAGCAACACTGGCTCATTCAGCACCAGAAAACGTACCGACCCCCTGCGTTCGGGAGGCCAGCCAGCGCTCTGCTGCTGCCGGTGGGAAGGGATCCATGCTGCGAGCCTGCCGCGCAGGGACGCAGGCCAGGTCCATGCCGAGGGGAATCAACAGGAACAGTGACTATGAGAGCATCCAGTTCAGAAAGGCTTCTCCCTGGGGAGCCCAGACACTGCAACTGACCAGGTGCCTCACCGCACGGCAGGGGGTGGTTCCACCTTCCTCTGATGCAAAGGGAGCTGCGGGCAAGACACCCCACCTGACAGGCCAATGCCTGATCCGATCCAGCCCTATGCTCCTGTATAGCCCGTGCAAGCCTCCTTATCACGCCTGGGGAACAGCTCCCGCTCGGGACTCACCTAGGACTCTGTTGAGAGGGTCCCTCATGCTCACGGTGTGAAGCTGGGAGGCAGACAGCGAACTGCTCATCGAACGATCTGCTGTGGAGGAGAACACACCCCAGTCAGGAGGGCAGCTGGAATAACCCCACCGTGCACCTGCGCTCAACCACAGCCGCCGACGTTCCACCCCAGGGACTGCTGCCCCTTCCTAAGTTCAACCCCACAGGACCATGGAGAAAACCAAGCCAGACGCGGCCCCGTCCCTGCGGAGAGGGATGGCAGAAAACCCCTGCTGTACAGAGCCCACCTGCGGGTGTGCTTTGCTCTGCCACTTGAGGGGTCTCCCTCCACCCTCAACGAGGGGCACATAAGATGCCTTCCCCAAACCCTCAATTTTGTCTTTAATATAGTGACACTCAGACCTCAGTGGTTCAGGAGCCAAGTTAGTGATCAACATTACCCAAAAGTGCCACAGTCATGTGAATTCATTCTCCCATTTACTACAATCTTATCTCTTAATAGCGTAAGCGTAGTGCAAGTTGATAACTTGGTTAAGAACATAGTAAAAGCCTCCTGATTGTGTGATGTAATTATTAACCAATCTAAGTTATTAACCAGCGCTGCAACGAACCGCAAGAGACACATTAAAGAGCCACTTGTGGCTCTCCAGACTCGGTCGGAGAATCACTGCTCTGATACAATCAAAGCCAGAAAGGTCCCTTGAAGGTTTCCCAGCCTTTGGGGGTGTTTGGATCCAGGGCTTTGGTCCGGTCCATCAGGCAGAAAGGTGAGCTAAGAGGTTCGGAGCAAGATCCAAATGCGAGGTGTTAAGATGATCTCTGAAGACAACACACATGTGGATTTGAGTTGCCATGCTAGTCCATTGCAACACTGGGGTAGGAGAAAACTTGTTTCTGCTACCACACTCGAAACTCAGACCCACAGACACACCGTTTGCACTCATCACCTGGATTTTTATGTTGATTAGCACACTGGGGGGATTGGTTATTGCCCACTGGCTCCTATCGTTAATATTACTGTAGGTCAATCGAACGTATCACAGGGTTTTAAGCATTCTGGGATTGGACTAAAAATGCCATGGCTAATTTTTGGATGTGTCACTGTTCTTCACTGTTGCACAAGCCGAGATGCTTATGGTGCTTTCTGAAAGCCAGCGAGGCAGACAAAGCTTAACCGTGTTTATTACAAAGATGTATCCATCTTCATTTCCCCAGCAATCCACGTCTGAGTTGCTTTGAATAATGGCTCTGAACCGACACTCAGTAAAATCATGATTAACGTAAAGCAGTAGAACATGGGGGGGAGGGATAGCTCAGTGGTTTGAGCATTGGCCTGCTAAACCCAGGGTTGTGAGTTCAATCCTTGAGGGGGCCACTTAGGGGTCTGGGGCAAAAATCAGTACTTGGTCCTGCTAGTGAAGGCAAGGGGCTGGAATCGATGACCTTTCAAGGTCCCTTCCAGTTCTAGGAGATAGGATATCTCCACTAATTTATAATTTAAAAATTTCCGTAGTGCCTTTTGTGCCAAAATACTTGACAAAATTAAACTGATGCACATCTTGTTCATCACCGGCACTGAAATCAGCCAGCTCTGGGGTGGAACACGGCAGCTGTTTAACAGCCTCACGACAACACTGCATGTTACTGACCACTCACTTAAATGTCATAACCGGGGACAGGAGGGTTCATAGACACGTTGGGCTGAAAGAGACCTTGAGAGGTCATCAAGTCCAGCCGCTGGGCTGAGGCAGGACCAACTGAATCTAGACCATTCCGGACAGGCATTTGTCTAAACTGTTCTTAAAAATCTTCGGTGAGGGGGAGTCCACAGCCTCCTGCGCAAGCCTGTTCCACAGCCTCACCGCTCTGTTCTTTAGAAGGCAGAATTCTCTCAGCGGAGTTGAAGTTTGACCAAGACACCAGAGTTTAACACTGCAACTCTTGGGAAAAGTCGAGCCAACGCAGTCGGAACCTCGGGTTTACATCTCAGCCTTCTGAGATCACGCAGGACTGGACAAGTAGCTAAGGATGCCAATAAAAAGCACATTCCCATGCAAATTGCTCAAGAACTACGGATAAACTCAGGAAGCAGGATTTCCAAATCACTGCTCCATCAGAGCAAATTTTAAAAAATCCGACATGTCATGGAAAAGGGGAGAAAAAGGCACATTGAAAGGAAGAACAGGAAAGACGGTGAAATAAGGGGAAAACCACACCGAAGGTCATGCATGTATAAACAGCAACAAAACCACCAGAAACCACCGGTTTAAAGGACACGTGCTGAAAGGAAACTACTCAACAGATTGATGGGCTGGAGAATTGCAAGGACATCTCTGATTCACTTCAGGCAAATCTGAGCTAGCATACTTCTGACCTGTAACATCCTGCTATATATAAGCCAAGAGCCCAGAATGCATTTCCTGTTGGATCTGTCGCAATGATTATTCATCCATACATCAGTAACAATCCAACGTTACAGTAAAGGAGACTTGCATGGAATTCTTAAAATTAGCTTCGTTTTGCTTCTTTAACGAAGGCCGCAGCCAAGTGAAATTCCACACACGTACATTTTTACCTGAGAGGTACCAGTAATGTCAACTCCTGCCGGCACTAGTTTGGCGGTCTCTGATGCAGACAGAGAGCTCTCCTGCCCCTTACGCAAAGGGCAAAAGTGATGGAAGATTTAACAAAAAACGCCCGTGTTCCCAAGTGTGTGAGAGACGTTGGCGTTAACCAGGTGTTAAAAAGCAAGGCAGCCTTCCTAACACTCATCCTCACCCACGTCCTTCACGCCTCATAAGGAAGCAAACTGAGGCCCAGGCCCATCCTTTGCTCCTGCTTCCCACCTTTATGGCTTCAAGTCACAAAAGCCTCTTTAGTGAAGTCTCTAAACCTTCCTCGACTCCTCCTCCGTCTAATCCCCCAACTGGGGTCACAGCGCATCCCATGCCGTTGCTTACGGCTTCCTGCAATTCACCTCTAAAGATATTGCGCGGTGTCTGCTGATCACCGTTAAATAACGGCTGCGTTCCAAACAAGAGGTGGCTGCATTGCACCGCTGGGCACAGAGAACGCTGTAAACCCACTGGGTAGTCGCTCTCCGTAGAAAGCCTGAATCCACGAGGTGCTGAGCACCCTCCACGACGTCAGCGGCACAGATCACGACTAAGACGAACGCTTTGCATTGATACAGCAATTGACACATTCAAACATTAAGCGATTAACCCGTGAGGCAGGCGGGTCCGTATTAATAGCCCCAGACCAACCAGAGGCAATGAAGTGATTGGCTGAGGCCAGGTATTCTGGGTGTCAAAGGCAGGAATAGAACCAGCATCTCCTGATGCCCAGATCCCCAGCCCCCAAGCCACATTGCCTCTGGGAAGCTGGTGCCACAATTTCACTTACTAGGGCTGGACAGAACATTGGGATCCTCCTCGTTGGAACTCAGCAGGCGCATGAGCTTGGACGGCTGGGTGTCGTCCAGTGGGAACAGGCTAATGTAGTCCTGGGGAGGGGGAAAGCAGAAGATTCAGGCATGGCGGAGCTGGAGCTCACGGCGCACCCCCAGCACCTCACAGCCGCATCCCTCCCCGGGGGCAGGGCGCAGCACGACGGGATGAAATCAAGGGCAAGGCGTGTGGCCAGGTGGGGGATTTTAACACGCAGCTCGCACGGCAGCAATCAGAGGTGTGGTCCAGCGCCGTGCGGAGCGATCACCGCACACACGCGTGCGTGCGAAAACGGTCAAGAGAACAAACTTCAGCAGCCAACCCCAAAGTATCCCCGAGATGGCAGCCGTCCCTTTATTAGAAAACCAGCTCTCGAGAAAACAACCCGGCTTCCAGCGCATCCTCAGTGGCTGCTTAAGATGGGTTTGCCCAGACGTGCACTGACCACAGGATGTAGATCCATGCACCCCACACACACATACATGTACCTCTATGTCCTCTCGGTGTCTCTTCTTCTGCCTGGCCGATGCCTGGCCCTTGTTGTGGGAGGAGTAGGAGCTCAGGGCGCACCAGACAGAGAGCCTAGCGTGAGAATCACGGGAAAGGAACGCAGCGTGAACTGCAGGGGGCGGTTTCCCTGCATTCAGTATTACCTGAGCAGCACGGCAGACGGTGCTCCAGAGGATGTGGGTTCCTGCGCCCGTGGCTGGTTCATTGTTTGGGGGTAGCGTCATCCTCAGCATGAGCTTCCCAACATCGTTCCCCCCTCGCCCCCACGGCTCTACCCACTGAGCCCCACGCACACCATCCAGGAGGCTTCATGCCTCTTGCTAGCCTAGCCAGATTTGCTTAGTCATTGCTTTGAGGGAGGGAGGCAGTGTCTAGAGCAGGGGAACGGGCAGCAGGATGCCTGGGTTCTATTTCCGGGTATGCCACTGACTTGCCAGCAGAGCATGGGTCCCCCCCACCCCCCAGCTCTAAAAGCTTGCGGTACATGTCTGTCAAAGGGCCCCAAGACTGAGGCAGGCCGGGCGGTTCTCTTACTTGGCAAGGGCCTTGCCAGGCGGGTCCATCAGGGTGTGCCACTTGGAGGAATCGGTCAGCAGGCTGGGCAGGATGTGGCCGAGCAGGGATAACGTCAGCTGCTGCATGTCCAAGCAGAAGATGGCGTAGAGGAGCTCCACGGCCCGCAGCGTGTGCTCCTTGCGGGTTTCCTTCAGCAGCTCCTAGGAGGAGATGGTGGGGGACAAATCAAGGAGTGGGGAGTGGATTGGCAGCCCTGCCCCTATTGCCATGGATACGGGGATCGCTGGCGGCCATGGCAGTCACTCGTGCAAGGAACACACATTACCTGTGCTCAGCAAAAGGGAGGCAGCGTAATGTAATGGTTAGAGCAGAGGTCTGGGAATCAGAATTCCTGGGTTCTAGTCCCAGCTTGGCCGTCAACTTGCCACTTCCTCCAACCTCCCCACCACCACCACCATCTGTGCCTCAATTTCCCCATCTGTAAACCTGGCACCATTCTACATACAGCCTCCTGCCGCCCATCCCCCAGGATGTACCTTGACCAGGTTGTTGCAGAACCAGTAGACGCCCCCCATGTGCAGCAGCGTGTCGAAGATGTGAATGGAGCGACTGTCGACCCAGCCCTTCTCCAGCACCTTGGTGAACACGCCTGTCAGGACCTCCTTGATGGGCTTCTTAGGGGGCAGCAGGTTCCAGTAAGGGATGGGGTCCGTCCCCGTGGAGGGGAATCGGATCTGCGTCGCCGTCTGCTGCAGGACGTCGGCGCACATGCGCTCCAGGATGGAGCTCATTATCACCACGCTGGGAAGCGAAGAGACACACGGCGGGGGCTGAATGAGAAGGTGCCGCGCATCCACAGCCTGCTCTCTGCAGATTCCTGCTCCCTGCAACGTCCAGTTTGAGATTTAAAGCTACAAGAGGCAGGAAACTGAGCCAGGGGGGCAAACGTCCATAGCACGGCTCACCTTGTAACGGAGGGACTGGCTCCAGGACAGCTCGACTCCTCCCCTGCCACTCGAGATCTCCCTCCCCTGGAACATCCCTGGGGCAAGTAACATTTGGAAAACACTGATGCTTCTTTGCCTGCAGCAGCTGGAGGAGGAGGAGGAGGAGGAGCCAGCCCCATGCGCCCAACCAGTGCATGGTCGTTCCCTACAGTCTATTCGTCAGAGTTCTGCTCAAGCTAGTATTAGATGCCTCTAGTAACAGAGCCCCCTCCCTGCCGGAGACAAGGCCCCAGCCCCATGGGTCCTGCCTTTCCCCACGTGACCTCCCTCCTCACCGCTCGTTGTAGAACTGCAGTGTGTTCTCGCTTTGCAGGGACGTGGCCAGCTGCCGGATCATCTGCAGCGACTTGTCTCGCTCATCCAAGCCCAGCATGCGGACGTGGGCCACCAGCCAGGCCATGGTGCACACAGCCATGCTGCACACCTTCCCTTTGATGTTATCCGTGATTTTCTGAGGGCGAGACACAGGCAGACAGCTGAGGTTCTGCACCAGACACAAATGCAGCCCCGCCCCTGTTCCAAAGACACCGCTCCGTCTCGTGTCACTGGGGGGTCCTGAAGTGACAGAGCCAAATCCACCCCGGTGCAACTCCATCCGTTTCAGGGGGGTGGGTCAAGCCCCAGGGCCTTGCCCAATCCCGCTGAAGTCAGGGGAAAGCTTGGACCAGCCCCTTGGTGGCAAGTGCTGAAAGCGAACGGTCATACGCAGCGTTTCTACGGTGATCTTTCTCCCCAGACCGCAGAGCACTTGACAGAGTGGGGCGGGGTCAGCGTCGAGATCCCCCAATACAGATGGGGAAACTGAGGCACAGAGAGCAGCACCTCGCCCCAGGTCACAGGGCAGGATTTTGTGAGTCTCCCCCTACCAAAGGGCTGGATGTTTGTTAGTTTCGAGCTCTGGAGATGTAAATGCCCAGCGGGGAGAGCTCTCAGCAAAGAGCAAAATCTGGACCCCGCAATGGAGGACAAGGGAGATTTGGACTCGGTCCTAAGCGAGAGTTTACACCTGCATCCAACTTTGCTGGCATTAGACACTTGCATTGTGAAGGCTGATACCGCTGAGCGCGTACATGGTGAGCGGTGAAATTCCAAGCCTGGTTTCTTTGTTTTAGCTGAAGGCTGGTGAAAGATGCTGGATTGGCCGTTCTAGAGACCAACGTCCCTGTTTACCAAACCCTTCTGGAAACAGCCAGCCCAGGGAGGTTTGTGCCTCAGCTCTACCCCAGCGGGGGAGGACTCGCCCAAGGTGCCCGGGGACGAGGCAGCGCAGCAGCTACCTGAATCGACTCGAAGGTGAGCACTCCGTTCTCCCAGGCATTGAGGATCTCCAGGATGGCCGCCGAGATGCTCAGACATGCCTCGTGCCACTTCATTTGCCTGCCGGGAGGGGGAGGGAGAACTGGTCAGGGGCACAGGATACCTTTAAACGCTCACTCACCATGACCGCAGCAGCCCAAAGAGGCAAGTCAAGTACTGGCGGCAGCATGGGTCCCACGGGCAAGCCACACCGCTGGCCCTCCGCCGAGGCTGGGTTCTGGTAGCTGTTTGAGAGGGGAATGGGGCTGAAGCAAACTGCTCTGTTGGGAATCTGGCTCAGCCCAGGCTGGAGTATGGGTGAGAGTCGGGTCCCCCCCAACACACACACACCCGCCCCCCCCCCCCGCACACACGGGAGCTACGTACACCAGCTTCATTTCCGAGGAGCTGTTCAGCAGAGCGACCAGTGATTCCACCTTGGTCGAGTCGGGCCGGAAGCAGGGATGATCTGGGTTGAGGATTTTCCCCTCCTCCGGCATGCAGGTCTGCATCCAGGTCTCAAAGAACG
Source organism: Chrysemys picta bellii (assembly GCF_011386835.1). Classification (NCBI taxonomy): domain Eukaryota; kingdom Metazoa; phylum Chordata; order Testudines; family Emydidae; genus Chrysemys; species Chrysemys picta. The sequence goes on along the minus strand of NC_088814.1, from coordinate 3,181,932 downwards.
GCACCTCCCCAGTGGGGCTGGACTCGGAGAGGATCACCTGGAAAGAGGCCCCAAGCAAAGGCATCCTAAGAGAACGCGGAGCAGCCCAGCCAACACACAGCTCACAGCTGAAGCAACAGCAACACATAGTGGCCAACGTGGCTAATGTCAGGTGACTATTCCTGATAGAAAGGCAAATCCCCGTGGTTCTGGCCAGGTCCAATGAGGCGAGTTACTCTCTGCCCTCGAAGGGTCACTCTCCCAAGGGAATCTCCTTCCCTTCCTGTTATGCGGTGCACAGACTGCACATTCCACCCCAGAGGTGGCTGCATTTCAGTGACAGAGTGGAAGCAGATCCTACATCAGCCTCTAAAAAGTGCTCTTTGGAAGGCGGACACGACTGCCATCGGGACCTGGCGAATCTGTCCCGAGCAGGGATTCTTGCCCGGCCAACTCCTCAGGTGCAGAGTGGCCCCAAACCCTCCTAGGGTGCGTCCCTTGCTTCCCTACAAACCAATCACTCCAGGTCCCTGGCAGTGTTGGGGCAAGGACTTCCCCCAACACACCTGTGCACAGGAAATCCCGGCAGCGAGGAAGCCAAGGATTATCCTGGGCTTGCAGGAGCCGGGAGGTTTGCAGCAGGCTGGCCTCCTCACCTCTGGGTTGCTGGTGTGTGGAGCCTCCCCAAGGCCCCCCCAGCCCCCCAGCCCGCGTTTGGAAGCAGGGCTGTGGGAGGAGCCGACCAGGAGCAGGCTCTGCTGCAAAGCATGGAAATACCAGAACGCAGACCAGCTGCAATGCAGCCGAGTGCCGGGGACTCCAGCTGAACCCACCCACAGCACAGGGTTAAACCAAAAGAAACCTGGCTAGGGAGGAGTCACCCCCCCCCCCAAACGGCTGTTTCACTAGCCACCCAATTCCCTTGCCCAGCTATCTGCCCCCTTCATGGGCGTGTGCGACGCGCCAAAGGACTGAACTGCTAGGCTGTAGGCACGGGGAAAGCCAGCCCAACAGGCACCAGCATCTGCACTGCCTTCCTTGGCACTGCCGCTTCACTAGCTGTATGGTACCGTCACGAGGGGCCTGTGGGAGCCCCAGATGTAAAGGGGCTGCAGTCTGCCCCCCCCCCCCAGGGCAGTTCGGCTTTTAGACTCTCCAAGGGGGAGACACGGCTGTGAATTTCCCTGTTCAGAGTACAGGAGGCTGCCTGGGCTACTGGCTAGATTGGGCACTGACACAACGGAGCGGGGTTGGATTGTGGAGTACGGCTGGCTCCCGACCTGCGGAGATCCACGAATACCTGTATGTTTCCCTACTGAGTCTACAGGAATATCACTGCGCACTTCCCTAGCCCTCTAAGACATCACAAACAGTAAGCAAGCCCCACAAGCCCCCGGAGAGAGACATTTTAGGATTACTTTAAGCAGCACCAAAATGCAGCCGCCTCTGGGGTGACACACCATTGCTGTTCAGCAGAACCCAGCCAAGCTGCACAAGGGTTTAGGATGGGAAATAATTAACAACAAAGCCAGCTGAAGTCGCAGGGTGCGTTTACTAGCAATCCTTTGTTCCTTTCTATCCCTTCCAAACATAGTGAATTAATCCTCACCACGCTCCTGAGAGGTGGGCATTAAAGACTGGGAAACTGAGGCAGAGAGCAGGGAAGTGTCTTATTCAAGGCCACAGAGCGAGTCAGTAGGACAACCAGAAACAGAACCCAGGAGTCGCAACTCGCCTGTCCTAAGCTTTATTCTCCGTAAGTTAGAAAAAGGAAGGTAGAATGGGAATTTGCCCAGGATAGAGAGGTTAACATGTTTGATAGCGGAGAGAGAGTTCCCCGGAACCACTCCTGGAGCTGCTCACTGCTAGAGCCGTCTGTATGGTATTCATACAGGCTAGGACAATGCTGCTTCCTTACCCAACTGGGGCCCTGGGGGCAAATGGGTGAGAAACAGACCCCCCAGAATCCAACAGGAACATGGGCATGGACAAGTGAAGGCGCTTGAGCCAGCGTTAGCACCTTGTTTCATGAGCATCAACAATGTTAACTGTAGTTGCACAGCGCCCCCAGGTGGGCATCTTTATATATTAATCTCTGCCTGAATATCAAAACTAAGCAGGAGGACACAGGATTCAGAGATGGGAAGAGACGTGGTGGATCCCTGAGCCCATCTCGCCAGAGGTTAATCCGGACCCAGTTCTAGGAAACAAAACAGGAGTGGGAGAGGATGGTTTTTTCCATCTCCAACTCCTGTGATGTTACAAGGTTACGCCAAACAGCCGCACTTCGTGGGTCTGACATGAGCGGCAGGGGGAGTAGGAACGTGAGAGCTGCGAAGGAACGGGCAGGTTAAGCCAAAGTTAGGAGCGGCCATTGATTTTCACAGGTTCACAGGCTTCAAAGCGAAAAGGGCTGGCTATGATCATCTGATCTGACCCCTGCAGGACACAGCCCCAGGAGCTCGGCCAGGCACCCCTGCAGCAGATGAACCATTCTGTCATGCCCAATAATGGGGGTGGCCTCAGTTTGGGGGTGCTCAGCTGGCAGCCCTTTGACCTGATTTTCACAGGTGCTGAGCACCCGCCATTCACTTCAACCGGAGTCTTGGGTGCTCAATGCTTCTGGGGAGGGGAAAAAAACCAAGCAGGCCCTTGGCTAGCAGCTGAAGTCAGCAGCCACTGACAGACGTTTGGCTGGAAGTTAATTTCATGTCTCCATTGACACGAGAGTAGAACGGGAGTCCCCACAGCTACCGGACCCAGCCACTAGAGGGACACCAAGAGTCACGGTGCATTAGGCTGGGCTATAGACGTGCTGCGTGGCCTGAGCTCACGTTATTCATTCAGGATCTCCTAGCTAGATGGCACGAGCTCAAGCTTCCTGGAGACACCAGTCCGCAGAGCTGCACGGCCGGGGGGAGCCTACCTCAGAGCCGTAGGTCTGGGCGACGTGGCACAGCATGAGGAAGGAAATGTCGAACAGCAGGGCCCTGACGGAGGCAGCTTTGGCTGTGGAGGAGAAACCAAGCTGTTACCGGAGGATCTTTCCAACCCCAGCTTGCCCAGCTCAAGGCCCCAGTGGGATGCTATGGAGGGACCCCGCACACCCCACTGCACTGGCGCATGCTGCCTCCCCTGGGGCGCCCGGCGCTCCTACTGGCAGGGAGAGCAGGGCAGTGCTCACACCGCCCAGATCTCCTGCATAGCGGCCTCACCTGAGGGCAGGGAACTTTCACTAACCCCCACCCCACATCCTAAGCCGAGAACCTGCTGCACCAAGCCTGGAGCTAAGCCTTCCCTCCAGCCAATGGAAGGTCAGAGCATTTCACAAGTTTAATCACATGCAAATATATTCAGAATCCTTATCTTGGGTCCTGTGCTCAGACATCATCCCTTCCAAAGAGGGAGGGGCTAAGGGACACTGGCAGCAGGCCAATCTTCCCCTCCCCCCTCAGGGGGAGGAAAGGGGGACTCATCTCCCCGCCCCACCCCCCAGCACAGAGCCCCCTGACCTGCGACTGAGCGGGGGACGAGCTGCGGGGGCTGCAGGGTAATGCACACGTGCTACCGGAGAGGATAAAGAACGCCAGTGAGCTCTGCACCCGGCCAGATCGATTCAATGCCCCCTTGCGCAGGCAGCCCCCGGCTGGGACAGTGCTCACTACTGTTACCCCACGGCGTTAACCCTGCCAGACCGGGGTGCCCTCTGAAAGGGCCCGGGCACGGCTCCTCCACACTCAGCAGTAAGGGGCTCTACCGTTCAAGCTGCCATGTCACACTTACAGCCTTCTCCGCTGATGTGCTTGGTAAATTCATTCAGCCTGAAGAGAGGCGGAGAAAGAAGCAATGAGGCACCATAGCCGTGTGTTCGGTCTCTGTGGCTGGTGAAACTGAAACCTCTTTCCCCCCAGAGCAGGGCAGGCTGCCCACGCACACTGCCCCCCGCCAACCCTCCATGGCAGCTCAGGCCCAGCTGGGACCCTCTCCCCAACTAGCGCCGGCCTCCCAGTTCCCACCAGCTCCTTTCTCTGCTGGCCCCATGGCGCAGGCCCCGTCCAAAGATGGAAGGGGAAGGAGACCAGACACTGGGCTGGGACTCTGTAGGTCTGGTTTCAGTTCCCAGCTCGACGCGTCCCCTCATCACTTCATCTCCTGGGGCGTCCACTGCCCAGGGTCCTTGCTCTCCCCGACCCTGCGTCTGCCTGGTCTGGTTAGCCTGGGAGTCCCTGCGTCCAGGACTGTCTCCCTGTGTCAGTGCAGCACACAGCACACCCTGATCTCGGCTGGGGCCTCTAGCCGCTGCTGCTCCACCATCAATCCTAGCCGAGGAACAGCACGTGCCACATTTGACCTGGATGCACTGAACAGGGGAATCCAGGCTAACACAGGAGATAGCACACTGCACGTGCACACCTGTTCTAAGAAGCCAGTACCCCCACATCAGCCTGACCCACTATCACGCCCCAGCTGCATTGGCTCTTTGGTTCGCACTCTCTTTTCATATGCTTGAGTGGTTTGAAGTTTTGAACACGTGCAAATGACTCCACACCCCCAGCCTGGGTTCTGCCCAAGACTGTCTGACGATATTCTTGAGAATTGTTACTGAGTCCAGGTGACAGGCAGGACTTTAACGTGTCGAAATAGGAAAAGGCCCTGCTTATGTATATTACTGTAGTGCTCGGACGCCCCACTTCGGAGTTTGCTGGGTGCTGCCAAAGCCGGCTGCGTTACTGTACCCATCGGGTGAGAGGACACAAAAACCAGATCGATCCAGCCTCGTCGTATCTCCTGCATGTTTGCGGCCACCAGCTTCCCTCGTTTTGCTCAGAGGTGGGAGGTCTGAGGCACAAACCTGCTACACGGCTGCCCCGGCACCCCGCGCCCAGCGATAACCCAACACAGACAGTCTCGCTGGAGTCACTCACTTGATGAACTTCCGAGCAAAAGATTTCAGCTTCCCCGTCGCTGCCGCAGCTGCCAACAGCAGATCCAGGCTCTTCCCAGAGAGCATGTGGCCCAAGACACCGAGTAGCCCCTCGGGGGATTTGGAGTGATCTGCATCCATGGTCTAGTGAAAAAAAGGGGGGGCGGGGAACAAAGCAGTTTTAAACAGTATTATAAAGCGGCTGAAGAACTCTGGGCACGACTGGAGCTCTCTGATTGGCTGTCGGTAACGCCATATGCAAGTCAGTCATCATCAGAAGCCACATGGTTCTGGTCTACATGAGAAAACGAGAGAGGGATCAGACCTGCCAGACAGCGCTCTAGCATTGCTCAGCCACTACCCAAGGACAGCTTAATTACCCATAATCCACCACCTGCTGCGGCTCGAGCGGGACCTGTGGAACAAAATGTACTTGCTGATTCCGAAGCTCGGGCGGCCATAACAATGCAGGGAAAGACTGCGTCCGCCTGCATGAGCTGTGTGCGTGTTATCCAGAGAGAAAGGAGCTGGGAGCAGGACGGTCACAGAGTTCTCTGCCTGCAAAGGCCTGAGTCATGCTGTTACAGCCCAATGCTTTCACATGCTGCATAAGGTCACTGCTTCCAGACGCAGTTAAAGGGATGGCTTGGCATGGGGCACAGCCCCTCTGACTCTTACCGCCACTAGAGCGGAACAGGACAGCAGTCGATCCCAATGGCGCGGCATAGGGCTGCTGGCGGCCAGCCGCCCCCAGTGAGCCTGCCTAGAGGCGCCGCCTTTCCCCCAGCACTGGGAGAGAACCTGGAGCATTACAGCCGCTCACGAGCGATCAAGCAGCGGTCTGGGACGGGGGGCACGGGGGAAGTTACCTTGAGGATGTTGGTGACAGTGGGCTCGGCTCTCAGGATGAGCCCCGGGTTGGGCTGGATGTTGGCATTCTCTGCCGATTTCAAGCGTGGCGCATGCTCCCGGTCGGCCGTCCTGGGGGGGGATATGCATGGAGACGAGGGAATCAGAGAGGAGGAGCCCCCTCTTCCCCCTGCTTTGCAAACAATGCGATCCCCCACTCCCTTCTCCAAGAGGATCAGGGTCAATACAGCCCGCGGGAATGCAGCACCCATGCCCCTCCCCACGCAGGGAGCCTGTGGCCAGCCAGACCAGCAGATCTGAGCCGAGGAGGCAGTTCCCTGGGTCGACAAGGCCCCCTTCCCTCCCAGCCCCCATAGCGTGCTCAGCAGAGCCCAGCAAAGGCCATTTTATTCAAGCTGGACACCTAGATTCTTTTAGCCCCCGTCTCACTGGCTCTTTCTTTAGGGTTTTGATGGCTGGTTAGATCCAAGCTGTCCGTTAACTTCCTCACAGCGGAATAAAGACACTCAGAGCCCCCAGAAGTGATTCCCGGGGGGACAGGATGGCAGCAAGACCCAGCTGCTATCAATGTGCAGGAATTTCACAGGGGAACTCCCAAGGCAGCAGAGCTGGGGGCCTACCGTTTGGCGACCAGGTTGGTCATGTGGGCCTCAGACAGCAGCCCCTGCTTGCTACACTCCTGCAGGAGCAGACTGGTACAGTCACAGCTGGAATTGAGAGAGATGGAGCTAAGGGCACAAGGAATCACACACACACGCTCACTGTCCCGCGTTAGGGTGGGAGTGGGAAAGCAGCTTCAGAGAGGCCAGAGCTTTCATGCGTCTGACCAAAGCAAAGGAGACTGCATTGTGAAGTGCGGGGTCAGGACTCCGGGGTTCCAGCCCACGTTTAGGCAGACGTTGGGGGCCTAGTAACTCAGACAAGAGACGGACTCAGAACTGGGTTCTCTCTCTTTGGCGTTGTCAGGCCACTGTACCACTGGGCACGTTAGTTCTGTCAGAACGGGGCTAACAATATTTACCCACCTCACAGAGGGGCCTGCCAGCTTGTTTGTTTGTAAGGTGCCTCGGAAGCGGAGAGCGTTATGAACATGGGACTCAGCTGTTAAACACTTGCTGTAGGGAGGGGAAATGAGGCACGGGACACTTGGGGAGAGAAAAGCTGCCCTCCAGACTGTACGCCAGCCTCAGGAACAGCCAGTGGGAAACGTGCCGGCAGTGGTTCAATACCGCCTCAACGGCTAAGAGCAAAGCCAGGACGCTGGAACCAGGCACTGAAGGCTGGGCTGGGCGTTCTGCCACAGATCCAGGTGCTCAGAAACCAGGGATTAAAAGTAAAATTGGATCCAAGTTTTCTACTAGGTGTTAAGCCCAGGACACAGGCCAGTTTTACCCATTCGGGGCTGTGGGGCTCCTCCGGGAAGAGGGACGTGCTGTCCCCATGGTTCTGTGTGCAGCCCAAAGGTTCTCAAAGGAATCCAGCCATTCCCACGGCAGTGAGGAGGAGGAAAGACCCTGCACATGGCATACAACAGCCGGGCCTTTCCACATGCTTAGGCCCTTTCCCCTGGGTGCTCCGAGGTCAGGCGCAGACACAGGAGGGAGAAGGACTCACTTGCATCGCTGATCAGCTTTGTCCAGCAGAGGGGTGAGTTTCAGCAGGAACTCAAAGGCACAATTCACGTCCTCGGTGAAATCCTGCAGCCACACAAGAGGCAAGCGCTCGATCAGACCTCGCTTCACAAGGTACATAAGATTCTTTCAGCTCAAGCAACAGAGCCACTTAGAAACTTGGGCTCGATTCTTCCCCATCAGCTGAATAACTCTGCACAACTTCACACTGGTGGCCCAACAGAGTGTTGGCCGATCAGTGTGACGTTAGCAAAGGGACGGATTATCCTACGGTGCTTCCGGGACACGGGGAAGGCTGGGGGGCCAGAGTCTGCTATTCAGAGGTGCCGGCTCCCACTGCGGTCACAGCACTGCATGAACCCAACCCTCAGCACCAACGGGAGCTGCAGACGCTTGCCATGAAAGTCAGCCCCCGCCCTCCGATCGGGCATTACAAGCTGACATCCACTGCTCAGCAAGGAGAGGGGGGAGATTCTCAGGAACGGGCTGGGCTGGTGTTTTATTGTGGAGTTCCCACCCCTCGAAACAAAATCACCCACAGCGATAGTAAAAGAGCGCTGGGGTAGCGCAGTCAAGCAGGGACGACTTGTGACCACTGGCTATAAACCTTCCCCCACTGTGTGTCAGCCTAGACCAGCTATTACAGCGGGACCCCATCCTCCCATCGCACCCCTGAGGCCAGGAGGTGTCTCCTCCCCCGGTGACATCTCGGCTTTTAGCCTGTAGGCTCCTGGGGGCAGGGACTGCCCTTGGCCACATGGCCCCCGATGTTGCCGAGACTTATGGTTACGGAAACGAGGGGTCCTGCTGACCAATCAGATTGTTCCTGGTGCAAAGCTGAGCACGGGCCTATGTCTCTGAGGGAGCAAGGTCTATATTTGCACAGTGTCTAGAACAACAGGGCCCCAAACTGGCTGGGAGGGGTGAGGGTTTACACAGAGCCCCTGCTACGGCGGAGGGGGAAGGAGGACCCTGGTATGGGAGGCACACACAACCCCAGGCAGAGGGGCCGAGTTTCAGAGAGTCCCTGAAATAAAGGGAGGTAGGAGGGTGGCACTCAGGAGTTGGGGGAGGGATGCAAGGAGCCCCTGGTGTGTACAAGCTCAGACAACACAAGTTACAAAGCAGGTGACCTCCCAGGCTATTAGACCATAAACTCTTTGGGAAAGTGACTGTCCGCTACTCTGGGATCGTACAGCGCCTAGCACAATAGGGCCTCCATCTCATCTGGTCCCTGTGTACGTACACACACACACACACACACACACACACACACACACACACACGCTACTGCACTGTAAATGATCCATACTAAATACGAACAGTCACAGCAACTCACCTTCTCTCCCTGGGGATATTTCTTTAGTTTAACCAGAACCTGAGGGATCTGAAAGAAACAGTTGTTTCAAACATTCAGATCTAGCCCAAGAGATCCTGGGTGCGGAGACTCAGGCTCGTGCAGCACAACACATGGCTCCCACTCAGGAGTCATGGCAGAAGACCCCCACCCTAGAGGAACCCCCCCTAAGAGCTGCCCCACAGAACTGCCCCAGCGATCCATCTAGTCAACGCCCTGGGACCATCTGGTCCCAAGGAAGGTGGGAGGGAAGCCCCCTAGTGGACATTTATGGAATCGCCCGCACAAAAGGGAAGCGTCACAATTTCTTCCTAACCCACCTCCCCATCACTCAGAGCGGGCTGTGGAAGCAGAGATCTCTGCTTCCACAGGGCTTCGGCCCTGAAGCAGGAGCATCTGTTCATTTCCACAAGGTCCTCGATTCCCTTCACACTTGTCAGTCCCAGCAGAGATTACAGGGGACGAGATGGAGGAATATGAAGCTGTAACGTGTTGAGCTTGTTCTGGGGAATCAGTTCCTATCCCCCATCCTTTTTTTTACAGAGAGAGGACAGGAGCTGGGACAGGGGATCCAGGGCCATCTGCTGCTGTTTACATTGGGGAGGGGGGAAGAAAGAAGCTGAACACATAACCTTTCCGTCTGCCAAGGACAAAGGAGGAATGCGAAAAAGCAACAGCACCAGGGGCTTAACACAACACTTACTTCCCCCTCTGATCTAAACCAGACAGTCACTTAGCATTTCGAAGGCATTCTGCAAGCATAGCCTTCCTGGAAGGCGATCACCCCTGCTTTACAGATGGGGAAACTGAGGCGGGCAAGGCCAAAGCAACATGGCAGTGCTAAGAACAGAACCCAGGTCTCCTGGCTCTCAACCACGCGTGTTAACCACCATCCCCACATTGCACACCGGGACCAAAAGCTCCGAGGAGAAACACGTGAGGCATGGGGGGGGGGAGGAGGCAGAGAAGCTACTGAGATTTGAACCTTGGGACCATCACCACGTTGCTGAGCCAGCTCTCGGCTGACAAATAAGATCAGGGCATCTCTGCATACAGCTGGATCAAGTCAAGCCGATGTCATGTCCCACAAGGGCGCAGGTTCTCCATTAAGCCAAGACCAACCGCGCCCCACAGCCAGGAACAAAGTGAGACGAAAGCTGTTTTGCAAAACTAAAATAAGCCCGACAAATCAATGTTTGGTGGCTTGTGTAAGGGGCTGCTGCCTGGGGGCTCAGCCTCCGAGCCTGGGGTTTAACATGCTGTGTACAGCTGGGGCATGAAAAGGGTCCCCGGGGGGACGCAGTGGGATAGGAGAGAGAATTGCTGCGCCAGGTTTTGGCGCTCAGCAGGGTCCCGGAGGAGCCACGCAGTGGCACTCTGGGCTCTCGGCAGGGGCGGGATGCAGGACAAGGGGTTACCTTAAGGAAGGTGAAGGCCGTCCATTTCAGCTCCTCCGTCCCCTCCGGGGACTCGATCAGGCCCACGAAGCAGGCTTTCCAGATCTCCAGCACAAACAGCGGTGAAGGAATGCGCTACAAGTGGGATGGAACAGATCTCAGACCCAGAGAGTCTAAGGTATGCCACTCACTCCACCCCCCACCCCATACACGCACCCTACTGCGCGAGTCGTCAGCGGGGATCGAACCTGGAGCCTCTTGATTTAAAAGCAGGTGCCTCTGCTGCTTGAGCTGGAGTAACTCCGTTCACCAGAGGCACAAGCAGACTCCTACACGGACAGCCACGAGGGCAGAGATCACCCCGCCACTAATGGGGGTGACGCACAACTAGATTTGGAGGGAGTCGTACTTCCCTGCATTTCTGTGCGAGATCAGGGGCCAGCCTCAGCCTCGCCCCCTCTGGTGCAAGCCAGACACCAAGACGAGAAATGGCCTGCCAAGGCCAGACAGATTCAGCACCACAGCTGGGATTAGAGCTCACGAGGCCCGGCTTCCAGTCCCCCTAGGCCACGCTGCCTCTCTGAGTCAGGATTCACCCAGGACAGTGAGGAGACGAGCTGCTGCTCCTTCGCTGTACCTGCATCCGCTTCACCATCATCAGCTGTTCCACGAGAGGCTGGGTCTCTCCCGTGAGGTTCATGGTTCCTTCCAGCAGCACCACGGCATGCACGGTGGGGAAGCCGGTTTTGTTCAGCTGCTCGGAGTGGGCTAAGAGCATGGTGGGTATGCTGCCAAAGAAGAACAGTGGTAATTGGCAGGGGTCTCGAGTGATGGTGGGGGACACCCTACACCCACCAGAGCTGAAGGTCACTGGGTTTGAACCCTCCCCTATGCTGCTGCCACATCTGGGTCAGGACGGGCGACGGCCCTTAGACTCTTCTCTGGTTTGACAGATGAACCTTTGGGCACTGGCTAGGTCATTGGTGTTTAACACCCTGGGCGCTGGGCTTGTCCACATGGGGAAGTGAGTCCGGAATAAGGTCGGGTGAGAGTTTAAAGACTCTGGCTAGCTCCCTGCATGGACACTCTTCGTACAGAACAGAATCCACGTGGGCCTTATTCCAGAATCGCTATTCCGGCCATGTTCCCATGTAGACAAGGCCGGAGAGTTAAAGGGGGAAGGGCTGCTGAGGGGGTACCATGAATGGAGCTTCCAGCCTGCGACGCTGAGTTCCACCTAGCCCGGCATCCTACCTCCCTGCCCGCTGCCAGCTCCCAACCCCTCCATCGACTCAGGGGCAGGACAGGCGGTACAATGGGCACAGGAGACGCCTGGGAGGAGCATGAGGCTCTCCGACCTCTTGGGCTTCTTCTGGCCGGCAGCAGAGGAGCAGGGACGCAAACATGGGCGAGAGCAGAGTCCACAGGCATCAGCCGGGAGCCCTCCTGGGATGCGTCAACGGGAGCCGCCCGCTCACCCCCAATGCTGCTCCCACAGCTACCCTGGCTGTCCCAGCTGACAGGCGGAGCAGGTGCACGGGCCCACCCCCCCAACCCGTCACCCCAAGCGTCCGGAAGGCAAAGCAGTGGGGCTACCTCTTGACCAGGGAAATGCACTCGTCTGCCTGGCTGCGCAGCTGGGGGTGGCTGAGGTTGCTCAGATTCTCCCCCAGTTTGATCAGCGACTGCTCTATGGTGCTCCACGAAGCTGGAAGGAAAAGGGGGGGCGGGAAACGTAAGATTTGCAATGCGGGGATCCCAGGGAGTATCTGAGAGTCCCGGCAGGTGTGTAAAGCGGAGAGGTCCTGGCAAGGGCTGGGACTTGCCTAGGAGCTCAAGGGTGTAGGCAGCCAAGTCCCGTTGGATTTCATTGGGAACGAGGTGCCCGACTTCCACAGGCGCCTGTGGGAATCGCAGCCGAGATCTGTTCTGCCCCAGCGTCGCTCTGGGACACCGCTCGGCTTTGCGTAGCACCTCTCCAGGTGTGCTGGGGGAAGCCCTAGCGCAAGGGAGCGAGTCTGCAGCAGCCATTAGTTCCCCCAGCCTTCATGCTAAGCCGACTCCTCTTCCGGGGCGGCGGGGACCAGGGGGCAGGCAGCGCGGGTGCCATGTCAGGGAGCAGGTGGCTACAGCGATTGAGACAGCAGAGGAACGGGTGTTGGAGCGGCAGGGACAAAGAAGGCCACGGGAGCGGGAAGCAGTGATGGCAGGGCTTGGCTGAGCGGGGGAAAGGAGAGGAGGAGGGGAAGACCATCTCCCAGGGGATGGCAGCGAGAGAGACAAGGGGAGGGAAGCTCCGGAGTTCAGGTCTGGCCATGGCAGAGACACCAGCAAGACAAGACAAGGTGAGGGGGTGGGACGGACGGAGCGACACCGGTAACGGCCCAGCGACATACACGTCTCTTCCAGCTTGCCGATGTGAATCAGGGCCCGGTTTTTGGTGCTCCCCAGGATCTTCTCCAGCCGCTCCAGGCACATTTTCAGCTGGTTCTCAGCAGCCGCCTGGTCCAGCATCTCTTTGAACTTCTCCGTATAGAAGGCCGCGCAGCGCAGCATCCAGTTGAGGGCGCTCATCAGGGCCCGGCATAGGCCAATGCACTCCTCCGCTTTGCCATGGCAGCTGAGAGAGGGGGGCAGAAGAAAAGAGAAGGTTTGAATGTCTCATGAAGGGACCTTCCCCTTATTCCAGCTAGCCAGGCTCCCCCACCACTGCTGCATCCAAACACCTAACAATCCTACAGAGCGAGGTCGGCTTAACTACATCCTGCAGGGCTGTGAGAAAACCACCCCCTGTGCAACGTAGTTACACTGACCTAAGCTCTGGTGTAGACACCGCGAGGTCCATGGACGAATCCATCTGTCAACCTAGCTACCACCTCTCGGAGAGCTGGATTTACTACAGTGAGGGAAGAACCCCTTCTGTTAGTGGAGGAAGGGTCTGCACTACAGTGCCACGGGGTGCTGCTGCAGCGTTTCTAGTGTAGACAGACCCAAAGGGAGACGCTCAAGGTCACACAGGGAGCTGGGGAATTGACCCCGAGCTCTGCACCTTAACCACTGGACCATCCTCCCTCCTATTCATGTGGCTGAATTGCATCCACCTGTTGACTGTTTTTCCCTCCTCGACTCGCACAAAGCACTTTGTCACGCTTATAACCTCCAGTATGGCTGAAAAATCTCACCATCTCGGGGTGTTCCTGGCCTCTCCGGTCTTTTAATTAAAGGGATACTTTTCTAAGCCCCCAATTGAATTATCTTGCCAAAAGTGATCAGCATTGATCAGCAAACTACGGGGTGGGAGTTCTCCTTCTGGAGCACAAATCAGAGGTTTGGATCTAATTAAATGGAGGATCAAATTAACCGGGGACTGGATGAAGCGGCCAGCTTTGTATTTGGCCAGCGGCAGCTCCTTGTCAACAGTTGGTGACAAATTAATATTAATTGTTGCAATTCTGCTTCATGAAATATAAGAGCAGCTGTTTCCGCTTTCCTACCCCATCTCTTCACTCCCCTGCACAGACTAAGCTCAGCAATATCGTTGATGCCTTTAAACAGGTTTAGTTGGGTTTTTAGGTAAACTACAAGCATTCTGGGTTTGAGAGAAACGGTTTAATGCCCCGAATCATCGACAGAACATCAGCCCCTCGCTCGCTCTCTGGACACAGTCTCAGCAGCGTCACAGCAAACGCCTACGGACTAGCAAAACACAAATGCTCAAGGGTGCAAGAATGGCCAGCCATGTTCAAAGACAGAAGTACGAAGGGCTGCAACAGGGAGGTGCATTGGCAGTGCTGGGTGTGCACAGTCCGGGAGGTGCCGCAGGTGAGGACTGAGATGCATTAGCAGGGATATCATCACTCACATTGACAGTTTAAGCCTACCTCTAACTACTGGGGCTGAGGAAGAAATCTTTCCATGGACGCAGGTTACCCCAGAATGCCAGATGCAGGGTTTCTTGTACCTTCCTATAAAGCAGACACTGGCCATGGGCAGCAACAGGACACTGGCCTGGACAGGCTACTCCGGCAATTCCAATATTCCCTGTGTTTAGCGCAGCTGTGTGGGGCGTCCAGGATGGACTAGTAGGAGGGCTGCCAATCAAGGTGCACAGGCAGAGCTGAGGGAAGTGACCTGCCCAGATCCTACACTGTGACCCCACTGGCTGATGGCACGACCCCATTTGAGGGTGCGACCCACAGTTTGGGAACCGCTGTCCCACATATCCCCTACTCCTGGCTCGTCAGTGTTATCGATCTTTGCCTTTGAGGGGCATTAGAGCAACTCCTCCCACAGCGTCATCACACAGCCCTTCAGAAGAGAGCACAATGGAACAGAACAGCAGCATGGTACCTGAGCCGATCACAAAACATATCCATGATCTCCAGCAGGGACTGGACGCAGAGATCTCGGGAGAAGTCATCGAACTACAACACAGGAATACAAGGGGATTTTGAAACCAGACGCATTGAATACAGATTTCAGTTTTTAAACAGAAACATTAAAAGATAGTCTGCGTCCCACTCTGGGATAGGACAGGGCTCCCAGCCAAGAGTTTTTATTGGCAGCTAGTTCACAGCTACTCAGAAATGAAGGATGTATTAACAGGAATGGTGTAGGCAAGACGCAAAGAAATTCTACCACTCTGCTCAGCACCGATGAGACAGTTCTGGGCACCACGCTTCAAGAAAGATGTGGACAAATTGGAGAAAGTCCAGAGGCGAGCAACAAAAAATGATTAAAGGTCTAGAAAACATGACCTACGATGGAAGAGTGAAATAAATGGGTTTGTTTAGTCTGGAGAAGCAAAGACTGAAGGGAAACATGATAACAGTTTTCAAGTACGTAAAAGGGTGTTATAAAAAGGAGGGTGATAAATTGTCCTTCTCCACTAAGGACAGGACAAGAAGTACAGGGCTTAAATTGCAGCAAGGGAGGTTTAGGTTGGACATTAGGAAAAACTTCCTGTCAGGGTGGTGAAGCACTGGAACAAATTACTTAGGGAGGTTGTGGAATCTCCATCATAGGAGATTTTTAAAAACAGGTTAGAGCAGTGAATCTCAATGGTTCATCAGCCAAATTAGTGATCAACATTACCCAGAAGACCCACAATCATGTGAATTCATTGTCTCATTTACTATAGTACTATTCCGATGTAAACAGTAGGACAGGGGAAATATTTATATACATTATTCTCATAGCAAATAAGTTAATAACTTAGTGCAAGTTGATAATTTAATTGGTTAACAACACAGTAAAAGCCTCCTGATTGGTTGTTAATTAAATCACACAGTGTTTTAATATCATGTGCTGCAAAGAGCCGCAGGAGACACATGAAATAGCCACTTGCGGCTCACGAGCCTTGTCTGAGTATCACTGGGTTAGACAAACGCCCGCCAGGGATGGTCTAGAGAATACATAGTCCTGCCTCAGTACAGGGGCTTGGACTCGATGATCCATCAAGATCTTTCTAGTTCTACATTTCTATGATTCTAGGTCAATGTTTCTCAACTGGTGGGTCGCGACCTGCCGGGAGGGGATCATGAAAGGCAGTCAGGGGCCACCAAGGGTTGGAAGTTTTATTACAATCTAAAAAGCAACAGAGGGTCCTGTGGCACCTTTGAGACTAACAGAAGTACTGGGAGCATAAGCTTTCGTGGGTAAGAACCTCACTTCTTCAGTCTTGCATCTGAAGAAGTGAGGTTCTTACCCACGAAAGCTTATGCTCCCAGTACTTCTGTTAGTCTCAAAGGTGCCACAGGACCCTCTGTTGCTTTTTACAGATTCAGACTAACACGGCTACCCCTCTGATACATTACAATCTAAAGCAAAGAAAATCTCACTCCCCCACTGCCCACATGTTCTTACCCTTCACGTGATCTCTATCAACCTTAGAATATATGGAGATAGACCTATCTCATAGAACTGGAAGGGACCCCGAAAGGTCATTGAGTCCAGCCCCCTGCCTTCACTAACAGGACCAAGTACTGATTTTGCCCCAGATCCCCAAGTGTACCCCTTGAGGGCTGAACTCACAACCCTGGGTTTAGCAGGCCAATGCTCAAACCACTGAGCTATCCCTCCCCCCAACCTAACCTCTCAACTCTCACACATAAATATTAAAGCATTATCATCATCGAACCTTTATTCCCTTTATTTCTATAGTAAACATAAGGGCTTGTGAAAAATTTCTGACTGAGAACAAGGGCTCCCCACCTTAAAAGGCTGAGGAACACTGATCAGGTAACTTACTCTAGCAACCACTAGCATTCTTTCATATGAACCACTTTTTACCCATAGCACCCTGTGCTGGGAGTGCATTTCCCTCTGTCACTAAAACACAACGTCTCCATGGACAGATTTTCAGAATGGTTCATTGCCCAGTAAGAGCGGCCAGACTGGGTCAGGCCAATGGTCCATCTAGCCCAGTATCCTGTCTTCCGACAGCGGCCCAATCTTGCTGGCTTTAAGTATTAACCCCTCTATTGCTGGAGTTGTTGACTGCCGTGAAAAGGATGTGCCAGCATGTGGTTTTAAATGTGTTGTACCCACATGGCAGACGGATTAGGCTTTTAAACTTGTCTCACAAGGAACTGCGCGCAGTTTCCCAAAGGAAAGGCAAAGTGGTCTCTTTCCATTGATGGTGAACAGCCTGATCCACATAGCCGGGACACAGAAATGTAATCTCTTTGGTTTGTGCCATCTGATCATTGCTGACTCAGCAAAGGATGTCATTTTCCACTTGACCTATATCTGGCAGGAGTTAGTGGGACAGAAAGGGATGCATAGATTGTAGGTAAAATGAAAGACAGCATCCGTCAAGATCTACCTTACTGATGGCCGTCAGGACGGTGGAATAAGACACCATCTAGGAACAAAAAAAAGACAGAGCAAGAAAGTTATTAGCTAACATTTTAAAATGCAATTTCTGTTGCCAAGGAATAATGAGGTCATTTTACAGCTGCGCTACTTGCCTCTTCAAAAGGGGCTTTGGCAGTGACCCAGCACAAATTTAAAGAGACATTTTTAGGTGATCACTGATTTGCTTTACACAAACTTCACATTAAACTGCAATTTTAAATAACAAGCTAAGGAAAGCAAGAGTGTCTGGCAGCTGAGGCACGGTCTAGAGGGCAAGGGATCTCTATGCCCGCCTGTATGCACAGGCCACCATCAGAAGCTTCGTTGCTTTGGCACGTACTGATCAGGGGGACACTCCGCCACTATCTCCTTGCAGAGGAGAGAAGCATGCTCGAGTACCGCACTGGGAGACAGGAAATTCTGAATTCCAATCCTGGCTCGCACACCGACTCCCTCTGTGGATCTAGGCAAGTCACTTAGCTTCTGAACCTTGGTTTCCCGGGAGCAACAAGTCCCCTAACTCGGGGTTGGGAAGGGTAATTCCTCAGTGTCTGTGAGGCACTTTGAAAAGGGGAAGTGCTACGGAGGTTGTTACCTGGGAACTGATTGCATATTTCAGATAGGACAAGATCAGTGGGTTGGGCGATGGGCCAATCATGGCCTGTTCAAGAAGAGCTTCTGAAATGAAAATAAGAAAGGCCGGAGATTTCAGTTCAGCTAACACATGATCTCTCATTGTCGGCACATCCCACAAGCAGGAAAGGAGATAAAGAAAATATTGCTGATCCCAAAGATTTAGCACGACGCCTTCTTTAAATTAAACCAATCCTACAATGGCCCGTTCCCAGTAGCAGAGGACAATAAATAACTTAGGAAGCATAAAGCATCCTGCCGCTAACTCAGCTCTTGCAGAGAATCTTGGGCCAAAATGGACCCCACTGTCTGGAAATTGCTGTTATCAAGGTGCATCACCCTTCTTAGACTCATAGCGTTTAAGGTCAGAAGGGACCATCATGATCGTCTAGTCTGACCTCCTGCACAACGCAGGCCGCAGAATCTCACCCACCCACCCACTCCTGTAATAAACCCCTAACCTATGTCTGAGCTATTGAAGTCCTCAAATCGTGGTTTAAAGACTTCAAGGGGCAGAGAATCCTCCAGCAAGTGACCCCCGCCCCACGCTGCAGAGGAAGGCGAAAAACCTCCAGCGCCTCTGCCAATCTGCCCTGGAGGAAAATTCCTTCCCAACCCCAAATATGGCGATCAGTTAAACCCTGAGCATGTGAGCAAGACTCACCAGCCAGACACCCAGGAAAGAATTCTCCACAGTAACTCAGATCCCACCCCATCTAACATCCCATCACTTACTTCCAACTTACTGGGGCCCAACGATCTGGGAGAAAATCTCTGCTCACACACATCTCTTGGCTGTTGCCACGGCTGGGTGGCTTTTGCTATTGGTTCCTGACTCTCCAGGCCTGGCGAATGGCCCTTCTGCTGAGAATGCCCATGTGCTTTCGGCGCCCGCTTCCCCGGGCAATCCCCCTGCCAGAGCCTGGGTTTGGCAGCTCACGGGTGCAGTGCATGTCCTATCTGTTCAGTCAAGCTTTTAATTGACCATTTGAACTATCCAGCAGAGCACGGAGGCTTCCTCACAAAGGCAGACCCATATTTTGCAGCATTTGTTTTAATTAGTCTGAGGCAGCCAGACGCTGGAGGTGGAAGCTGCCGTTTGGGAATCTCTAAATAAGTGCATCCCTCACTTTCTTGGAGGGCAATTGCTCAAAAATAATGCACCAGTCTGGATCCCCAGACGATAATAAATCACAAGCACTGAATCAGAATTGTTGGCTGCAAGTCACATCCTAGAGCTTGCTCAGCAATTATGGACACTGGGAAACTAAATGCATCTTTCTGCTCACCAGAGAGAAAGAGAATTCTAATGGTAACTTTCCCCTTCCCGTCATCCTGTAACCAGGGAGCATGACAACCCAGGCGAGACATTATGATCCATCGCGGATGTATCACTACAGCTCCGCCAGGCACTGGGGCTGTTCTGGCATCTCGCGGCCAGATATTTTCCTTCGATCTTTGGATTTGAAAGCAGCGTCTGAACGTTAAAAAGCACCGTTCTAGGGCTAATGCATGGGGGGTTTAAAGGAAACCACCTCATCCGAAATTACAAACAAGGTGATCATCAGAGCTATTCCAAGTGACAAACCAGTGCTCCCTGGACTCCCACAACCCTGTCATTATTTGTATTAAGGTAGCACTGCTAGAAACCGCAATCGAGACCAAAGGCCCATTTTATGGACACGTCGTAAGAGACAGTCCTTACCCTACACAGACGAGACAGGCAGTGGGTGAAGGGAATACAGACCCAGAGCGAGGGGAACAGACTTGCTAAAGGCTGCACAGCAGTGACAGAACGGGGGCTAGAAACAAAGTCTCCAAAGTCTGCCTAGTACCTTTCCGCTGCCTCCCATCCCCCTGCCACCCACACCACTCAGGTTAGCCTCTTCAGAACGGGGAATCACTGCTTCACCTGTGCTGCCTCATTGCTACACAAACTCTACAGATGACAGAGAGACTCTGTTATAATTGATATGGGCCAAAAGTTTCAAATACAGGAGCGTAAACTCAAGCTCCCGCATGCACATTTAGGCAATGACATGGAAGTGCCCTGAATGTCAACAATTCTGAACAACTGTGGTTCCCCTGCCCCAGCAGAGCTGAGGTTACGTGGCTAAATCTGGATGTAGGAGCCTAACTTTAGGTACCTGGGTTTGAAAATATTAGCCACCCACAGTGCCCAAACGGTGCTAAATACGGTCAAGGCCTAGAATCTCTGCCCTGAAAGAGCTTACCATCTAAGAAGATAAAGTGCAGACAAAGGAGTGAAGGCAGGAAACAACAGGCAGAGAGGAGCGTAGGGCTGGGAGGAGGAATACACAGCCGCTGGGGGTGGCTGAGCTCTGAATCGGGTTAGTTTCTCGATATAGGCGCATTTTTATGGTTACTGTTTACAGAACTTGAGAGGGAGAGGGGTTAGCTATATCCTATCACAATGCTATCTGAAGGATTTTTATCTTGGGACTGATTTGCAGTACACGACAGTTATAAGTGGTAACTCAGAGTCACAGATCTTCCACATGGATCATGTGGTGCCCAGTAAATTCTTTTGTATGACAAGTATCAGATCATGAAGAGCTTTAAAAACAAAAGCTATTCACCACTGGTGAACGGGGAGCTTTCTATCATTAGGGGAGGGGAGCACTAAATGATAAATTTCTGCAGCTCTCAAAACACTACCTTTCTAATCCTAGTAGTTCTAAAGAGCACACGCCAAATATAAATACAGCGTCGTCTTCCTGAGCCTGCAGACTGCCTCAGTGCCGCTGCTCAGAGCTTTTCCAAGCAGCAGCACAGCAAAAATAATAGAACACTAATCACAACTGTCAAAATAACCATGGACATTTTACTCTTCTGCTGCCCAAGATGGCTAACAGCAGAAGCAGAAAATGGAGCTACTCACAGGGGACAGTGACTGTAGCAGAAGAATACACCCTCTGCAGCAGCTGAGAAGGTGGGGTTGGGTAGAGGAGCAGATACCTCACTTTACAGTAGGCTTGCAATTGGAGGGCAAGCAAAGCAGAACTCTTTTCCATCCCAGCAGGCAAGGTGAGGCTTCAAAATTTAGCCATTATCCTCTAGCCAGAGAGTGAGATTACAAAAATGGTACTCTCAGGCAATGTCCAGGCCTAACATTACAGTACCCTCCTTCTACCCTGCAGGTTTGAGCTGGACTTTTCACCCACAGCCCTGGGACCTTACTGGTGTCCCCACAATCCAGATTCCACGCTAGTCCTCTGGCCAGTAGGTGTCTGGTAAATTCTGTAAGACTATGTTAATGCACCAAGAAAGAACTTTTGAAAGGAACAGAAATGGGATCTCACGAGTGAAACAGAGAATTCCCCACCTCTCACTAAACAGAAAATGGACCCAAATGAATGGAATCGCATGTGGGGAAGATATGATCTTAGGTTACGGGAGAGCCAACCCTCATCTAGCATAATTAGGACGTTCAGTCCAGTTCTCCATGTTGGTTTGAATGGGAAATATTTCTCTTGAAAACCACTCCTTTACATCCACTCGAGAACAAGTGATTTGTGTTAGTTTACACAGGGCTTTCAAACACACACCATATACAGGAAAAACTAACAACATGTTACCATAATTGGCATAAAAGCCTGGCAATTATTTTACCTACATATACTCAGCAGGTACCACCATTTAGCAGGATTTGTGTCAATCTCCCTTCTTGAACTGGGATGAGAAAAACAAATTCTAATGAGATCTGTGGGTCGGAAGATGCTTTCAGTTCCTTAATAAACAATCATCCCTAAGGCTTATAACAACAGAAGTACCTAGTTCTTATACAGCACTTTGTATCCACAGATCTTTAAGTGCTTTACAGGGGAGATAAGGATCATTATCCCCACTGTACAGGTGGGGAAACTGAGGCATAAGGGGATGCCTGAGGTCTCCAAGCAAACCAGAGGCACAGCTAGGAAGAGAACCCAGGTCTCTTTAGTCCCCATTTAGCGTTCAATCCACTAAGCCAACCTGCATCTCTCAGTGTCAGTAATAGCTCAGCGAGTTATTGCAGCCAACAATCACGCTATATACCCCACTCTTCCTAAGATTTACATACTTGGCTTTAAGCACGAGTGGCCCCAGTGAACGGCTCCACACATATACAAGTCTTTGGAGGGTAGGAGCCTTCGTTTCCAAGTTTCCTGATGGGGAGTTTTTCAGCCTTGATAACTAGGGTAAGTTTCAACGCCAGCAGAGAAATAACACTGAACGTAATACAAGTGCTGCAGTTTGCTTTTCTGGATCATACGTTTGTCTCACTTTGTACCACGCACATAACGCAAACAGACATGTGCGCCCGAGCAGTCAAACAAAACCAAACTCTGACCTGCCAAATTAAGTATGTCCCACGTGGCTCCTTTGGGGAAGAATTTCTTCATGTTTATGGCCCACTGGTAATCGCTCCACCGCTCTTTCCAAGCCTGGAGAATGGCCTGTTTTAGATTGACAACCTTCATCTTTCCGTTCTGAAAGGGAGAGAGAAGATACAGCATCTTGTTTGTCACAGCATTTCACACCCGTTCCTCTCATAGATTTAGCTCCCCCGCACATCTCCCCTGGGGCGCTAGACATTAAACACATCTTTTATTTCTATCATCAAAGATTCATTTAGAAGGAGGCAGGGCGGCCTGGTTCACGCAGGAGGCTGGGAGCCAGGACTCTATTCCCATGATAAGGGGGAGACTGCAGTCCACCGGTTAGAGCAGGAGCAAAGGCTCCTGGGCTCTAGTCACTCTGGGAGAGAGCACAGGGTGCTAGGGGGAGGGAGGGGGGCAGGACTCCTGGGTTCCCTTCCCATTCCCAGATCTGGGGAACACGTGTGCCCTAGTGTTTACAGCAGGGGAATAGGAGCCCGGACTCCTGGGTTCTGCTCCCAGCTCTGGGAGGGGGCAGGCGCCTGTGGCTAGAGGTAGAGGGGTGAAGCCCATAACCCCCCCCCCCCGCAGTGGGGCATCCCAGGGGGAGGGTGTGTGAGTCCATCTCCTATTAGCACCCCCTGAACTTGCTTATGGGGGAGGGGGCAGCCCCCCACCCTGGAAATACACCCAGGGTCTCCACCCCCCCAGGTCTCCACCCCCCGGGCCCCCACCTGGAAACACACCCCGAGGGGGGGGGGGAGGGAGAGGGGCTCTCTCACCTTCCAGCCCTCGCAACCAGCAGCCAAACAGCACCACTTTCAGACCCTGGGCTCCGCCATCTTGGCACCCACCAACAAGCCCTCCACGGATTGGCTGGAAGAGCGCCGCGCGCCGCGGAGCTTGCTGGGAGTGGTAGTTTTTTTGAGCCTGGCTGCACTAGCGGGGTGGGGGGGGGGGGTGTTTAATACTTACAAATACCGGTCCCAGGCAGAGACATCGGGGCCGCCCGTCTGGCATGGGGGGTGGGGCGGTGGTGTTTTCCAGCCTATAGACACTGGTCGGATTTTTTTTTTTTACTGTTATTCGGGGGGTTATTTATTGGTGCCCCTTTGCCACTTGGAATCTATAACCAGCCATTTGTGCTGGCCCCCGGCACCTGGCGGAGAAATGGGGCTGAATCCCGGGGTGGGCGCCGCAGCCAGAGGGGCTGTGACCCGCCCCCATCCCACCCCAGGAAAGATTCAGCATGCATCGTTAATTACGGTTATTTACTCTTCATTTACGGTAGCGTGCGCCAAGTGCCAGGCCCTTCCCAAACACCCAGGAAGGCTGGCACCTGCTCCCACTCTGAGGAGTCGTCTCTCCTCCAGTCAGTGGGTTTCAAACCATGGCCCCCGAGTAACGGGCTGGGCACTGGCGTTGGCTTTGCGCAGAGCTCTGGGCAGGGCACGCGGGGCATTGGGGTCGGCTCGGCTCCCCTCATTTCCAACTGCTACACCATGTTAAAAGATGCGACGTTTAATAATTCACTCAGTATTACTTTCCCCAAGCAAGCAATTGCTCTAGCAGCCACAAATTTCAAGATCCGTAGATTCAAAGGCCACAAGGGACTATTGTGATATAGTTTGACCATCTGTGTAACATGGGCCAGAGAACATAAGGACGGCCATACTGGGTCAGACCAAAGGTCCATCTAGCCCAGTATCCTGTCTTCCGACAATGGCCAAATGCCAGATGCCCCAGTGGGAATGAACAGAACAGGTAACAGAACAGAACATCCCCAAATACTTCCTAGAGAAGCTCTCTTAGAAAAACAAACATCCAAGCTTGATTTTAAAATGGCCAGTGATGGACAATCCCCCATGGATGTGATAAGGACTGGGAAAGGAGGTGGGGGCCAGGCCTTGAGGAATGGGAGGAGAGATTTCCTTGTACTCCCCTGTCTGTGTCCATCTGTTGTCTCTTGTATTATACTTACATGGTAAGCTGTTTGGGGGAGGGATTATCTCCTTCTGTGTCTGTACAGAGCCCAGCACCATGGAGGGGTGGTAGGGCCATACAGATAATAAATAAGAAGATGAGGGGGGAGGGCTATCCACTAGAGGGAACATTTGGGAGCCCCTTTCCGAGATAAATTGGAATACTCCAGTATTTGTACCAATCCTTTGCACCTCTCTCTACTTACTGCAAATACAGAGGTACTGTTCTTTCGTTCTCTGGGACAACTGGCAGGCTTGTAAGGGGAAAGCGCTTTCTTTCCAACCTGGCGCTCACATCTCTAGCCAAGCCCTCCGGCTGAGGGAGGCCATCTGAAGGGGCAGACCTGGCAGATGGTTTCGGATCATCTTCATTCCCTTCGCCATCTCGAGGGGATGTGGCAATGCTGGGCTGGAAATGCTCTGCTACTGTCACATGCACAATCAAAATAGTTGTGCAAAGCCGCAGATTGACTCACGTGCGGGGACCCGTTGTCTACACGGGCCTCACCAATCAGATCAAGGCAACGTGTTGCCTCCCCAACCAGGCTCGAGCTGGGACATGTTCTCTTTGGGAGCTGCAGCTGTGCATTCGAGGAGGCGCTGCAGCTGGCAACCCCGGCGCTGAAGACAGAATCAAAGACACCTTCTTGGCTACCCGCTCCCAGGTGCATCCCAGCACAGGCTGGCTTCGGGGCTGACGGGCACCTGATTCATTCTTCATTCCCCAGCCCCTTTGCTGTTTACTGCTTCGTTGAGGCTCCTGGTCAGAGTGATTTGGGGAGAGGGTGTTGACTTAGATCCAGGATGATCCTGTGATTAGGACAGTGAATTGGGACTCCAAAGAGCTGCCGAGGGGGGATCCCTTCCTGTGACCTGCTGCGTGACACGCTCCCCCCCACTCCTAGTCTAGCTAGACTATAAGCTCGTTGGGGCAGGAACTGTGCGCAGAACAGTCTCGCTCTCACTGCAGGCCTCGAGGAGTTGCCATTAATACACATGATAGATAATAACAGGGGCTAGTCCAGGAGCCAGGACTCCTGGGTTCATAGATTGAAGTGGCAGCGTCTCGGTTTCCCAGTCTTTGGAAAGGGCGTCACCACGCCTGTCTCATACCACCCACTGCAAACACAAACCTCTTGGCGAGGGGCTAGAGGGAGGCCAAATATTATTGACACACCCACGATGGGCGCACTGCGGCCCCCCAGAATTCCACGGCGGAGCCCAGATCCTCCGGCACCAAAGTCCAGGCCCGGAGCCCGGAGGGCTTAAGCTAGGGGAGACACCCCATTGGTTATTAATGAGACAGGGGCCTATGACAGCAGTTGTGTTATTCTGATTCAATCCAGTAGGGGGCAATGGTCTTTCTCACACATGCACGCACAAGCCAAATTAGTGCAGCCCCTTCCAGATCTCCCCCGAGCCCCACAACTGCATTTCGCCAGCAGGGCCCATCCCCAGCCGTGCAGTGGCCTTGTGCCCTGTAGCAGGCGCTGCAGGGGTGCAGCTGGATTGTCCGTGCCCACGCACCCTGCTCTTTACTGCAGTGGAAACTGCATGGGGGAATGCTCTGGACTTGCGGTAGCCGAAACAACAGAGAACTTTCCCCCCAGGATAGGGGCAGCGGGAGCTGTGCTGAGCTCTCTCTCTTCTCTCTCTTTCCTGGCATCCGTTTCTCCCCACAAAGTGCCACCCACCTTCCCGGGCTGGCTGGCTGGTGTGCCCAGATCACCTGATCCCCCTCCCACGAAACCCAGGGTCTCCCAGTCACGTGCCCTGCACTCGCAACAGAGAACGGTGCCATTCGCCATCTGCCAGGGTAATTGGGCAGCGGCTTGGAAGGGAACCTGGAGGAGGAGCTGCGTCCCTGCCAGCTCCATGCGGGGGCTCTGCACTTACGTTGCTGCAGACATGGGCCAGGCCAGGCCCTGGTACCGTGGGTGTGCAAGAGTGGGGGGTTTGGCCCCTCGCTCCAGCGTCGTCCCCGAGGATCCTGCATTTCGCGGGTGCAGAACAGGCCTCGTTGGCTGAGCGAATTCCACCCGGCATCAAGGCGAAGTCAAGAAGCAGATCGGGCCCAGCTCAGAGTCAGGCCTGGGTTGTGATGAAAAGGCCTCCGGGCGCAAGTTCACAGCCTGGTTTTCAGAGGTGCCAGACACCTGACACTTCTGTTGGCTCCGGCGGGACCTGCGGGCGCTCAGCATTTCGGACCCTGTCTCTCTGCAACGACAGCTGAAGCCAAGCGAGTCTGACTCTGACCTAGTTCCCAGCGTCGCCGTAGGAGCAGTGGACTGAGCTGGGGGCCATCAGCCAGGACTCCTGGGCTTTATTCTTGGCTCTGCCACCGACTCCCTGCATGACCCGGGGCGAGTCCCCCCTCCTCTGACCTGCAGTTTCCCCATCGGCAAAGTGCTAACAATGCTGCCAACTGATCGCTCCCTTTGTGGAGCGCTGGGTGTCTGGGATGAACGGCACCATGGCCGCGCACAGCACGGCAACCAACCGGTGGGCGTGGCTGAGTCACCAGCGCCCCCTGCTGGATGGAATCGCAAACTTCTCGGCTGTGTGTCATAGGCCCTTCACCGCTAACAGAGATTCCCCTTGAGCGGCCGTGCAAGGGCTTTCAGTGCTGCTCTGAGATCTAGCCCCAGGCAGTTCCGAGTCCCCGTGAGCTATCCAGGAAGCTCCTTGCTCCCATGAAAGCGCAATCCACCTCTTCGCCTTTCTTTTCCCCTCCTGCGGCTGTGCAATACGTTGTTCTTTTTCTTTCCCCAGCGGCAGGGAGCAGGTGACAGAGGCTTAGAATAATGATCAGCCCACGTGTGGTTTCAGAATCCCTCTTTCTTCCCCTCCAGGGTTTTCGTCTGCTGCCCTGGGACACTCCCATCCCCAGCAGAACATGGCTGGGAGAGCCTGCGTAGGGAATCGTCAAACAGCCCTGTCCATCCTGAAGGCACGGCCTGGCCTGTCTCTGTTCACTGCACATAACCTTGCCTTGTCCCCTTACTGCTTGTATTACACCACAACCCCGAGGCCCGCCCAGGGCCCTGCCGGCCGGGCAGCGCACAGGTGGAGAGACCACCCCGAGCCAAGTGCTCACAGGCTCACCTGACGAGTGTTGTGATCTCCCTGTTCCGCAGGGGAACGGAGGCACAAAGGACTCCCCTGAGCTCACGCGCCAAGTCAGAGAGAACCCAGGAGTCCTGATCCGCGCGCTGCCCCCGATCCCATAATAACCCTGCTCAGAACGTGCCCTTCCGCAGCGAGGATGTGAATACGGGACCCAACCCCCAGCCACAGCGGGGCCGTCCTGGGCAGCCTCAGCGGAAAGGCCTGGGGCAACGCCTCGCCTCTACCTGGGGCGCGCCGGCAAGGCTGGGGGACGCCGGCCCTGCCCCGGCTCCCCGCAGCCAGCGTGGAGTGTCTCTGGGAGCCTACTGGGGGACAAGCAACAGCCCTGGCCCCAGGCTCTGGCATGCGCCAGCTCCAGACGCAGTCTGTGGGAGCCCGGCCCTGCCCCAAGCTGACCCCACCCACTTCCAGTGCCGGGGGGGGGGGGGGGCTGTAATCCACGGGGTTACCCCCCACTCCAAACCGTTCCCAGCCACGGGATTCTGCACTAGGGCCAGCAGAGGGTGCTGAGCAGCTGGGCTCCCCCGGCCATCCCTGGCACCCTGTCCGTTGTACCCCCCCCCACACACACACACACACTGGGCCCTTGTTTATTGTTCAGCTCAGCTCCTTCCCAACGAGGCGGTCGAAGCCGGGGTGGGCGGGGGGCTCTGCGGAGAGGCAGCAGCTGTCAGCTGAGCTGGCGTCTGTCCAGCATGGCTCTGTGGGGGCCATTCAACAGGCTGGGAAACAGCCTACGCTCGTGCCACGGCACCGCCAGCCCCGCCTGGTCCGGAAGGATCCGCTTGCCCCTGGCGATGCCAGAATCCGCAGCCCCCGCTCGCCAGGGCTCCTGCCCTGCGCTGGCTTCATCTCCCCAGCACCCCTCAAGCCCACCCCGCAGCCCCCCGCTATCCCAGCCCCCCCCGCTACCCTAGCCCTGGGCTCCCCACAGCCCCACAGCTGTACCAGTGCCCCCCAATCCTGACCCACAGCCCCCTGCTAGCCCATCACCCCCTGCTACCCTAGCCCTGGGCTCCCCCCAGCCCCCCAGCTGTACCAGTGCCCCTCAATCCTGACCCACAGTCCCCTGCTAGCCCAGCACCCCCCGCTACCCTAGCCCTGGGCTCCCCCCAGCCCCCCAGCTGTACCCCCCAATCCTGACCCACAGCCCCCTGCTAGCCCAGCACCCTCCGCTACCCTAGCCCTGGGCTCCCCCCAGCCCCCCAGCTGTACCAGTGCCCCTCAATCCTGACCCACAGCCCCCTGCTAGCCCAGCACCCCCCGCTACCCTAGCCCTGGGCTCACCCCAGCCCCCCAGCTGTACCAGTGCCCCCCAATCCTGACCCACAGCCCCCTGCTAGCCCAGCACCCCCCGCTACCCTAGCCCTGGGCTCCCCCCAGCTGTACCCCGCAATCCTGACCCACAGCCCCCTGCTAGCTCAGCACCCCCCGCTACCCTAGCCCTGGGCTCCCCCCAGCCCCCCAGCTGTACCCCCCAATCCTGACCCACAGCCCCCTGCTATCCCAGCACCCCCCACTACCCTAGCCCTGGGCTCCCCCCAGCCCCCCAGCTGTACCAGTGCCCCTCAATCCTGACCCACAGCCCCCTGCTAGCCCAGCACCCCCCGCTACCCTAGCCCTGGGCTCCCCCCAGCCCCCCAGCTGTACCAGTGCCCCTCAATCCTGACCCGCAGCCCCCCGCTATCCCAGCCCTGTGTTACATGGATCTGCACAAACTGGGTCTCCAGCCAAGTTCAGCGAAGACATTTGTCCTCTGTCCAGGGCTAAAGGCGACCGACCGATCACCCGGCTGGGCCATTTCAGTGGCAGGTTGGAGCCCAACGCCTGGGCAAGCCAGGCCTAGAAGAGGTAGTGATCAGGTCCCCCTGGGGCTGCCTCCCCCCCACACACGTTCTTTGCTGGGGAGGGGGGGGGCAGGCATTTACCCCAAGTGACACTGGCTTTTGGTCCCTTTGTTGTACAGTTTCCGCTCCGGCTCTAGGACCTATTCGCTGAGCTGCAGGCACCACACAAAACGTGCCAGGCCCTGCCAGTGTGGCGGCGGAGAGACCCAGTGCCAGGAGGGATCCGTGCTGGGGGAGAGGCCATGGCAACGGCAAGAGGAGCTGAAGCAACAGGGAAAGAATTTCAGAATAAAAGGGGCGCCGGGTGCCCAATAGGGGACCCCCCTTCCCCACCACACCCTCGGGCCCCTTGTAGCTTTGAGGGCAGCTGGAGAGAGAGAGAAGAGGGAATTGTTACTCAGGGTCCTGCGTTTATGGAAGCAGCTCAGGATCTCAACGCGCTTTGCAGAGGTGCCACGGGATCATGGTGCTACAGATGGGGAAACTGAGGCAGGGGGGACTCACCCATGCGGTCACAGTGACAGAGGCGGGTGCCCGCTAGCACCACAGCCGGGCACAGGGGTCCTGACGAGACTTAGTCTCTGCTCCCGCCCAGCGGTGCTCAGCTTCAGGGACGGGATGCGCTTGCCTTCAGAGACGGGAAAGTCCCAGCCCCCTGAGTCTCACCCAGGAGAGAGCCCGTCTGGGCTGCTGTGGTCCGGCCGCTGGCTGACCCACCAGCCCTTTGGGTGGCAGCCATCCTGGAGCCTTGGCAGCCCGCGAAAGAGCCAGGGCCCCACAGCACAGGAGAAGGCCAGGGGGGGTCAGCAGCTTGGGAGCAGCTGGCCAGCGTCAAGCGTATTCCGCAGCGTCAGCAGCCGAACAGCTGGGGGCCGGATGCGGAGCACGGGGGTAAAATATTTGGGTCGTTTACAACATCAGCGTCAGAAACAAAGACAGAGGCACCGAAAACGCGAAGGGCCCCGGAAAGGGCCTGGAACCTTTTGTGCCTAGTGCAGGGAGACCCCCCCACGCCACGGCATCGCGCCCTCTAGCACGGCTCTGGGGTCAGCCCTCTCTCAGAGGGCAGAGCGCCCCCTATCGAAACACCAACCCTGCTTTCGGCTGCCCCTGGGCGTTCCCTGGCTGCTCCCCCAGGCCAGCACTGAGCCGGTCCCCGAGGCGTGTGCCTTGGGCGGCCTGGGCTGTAGGGGAATGAGCCGTGCTGATGTTACCCTGCTGGAGAGCTGTGGGTGCTCAGGGCAGCGCCCAGTTCCCGGGGGCTCCGCTCCTGTTCAGCACCTCGCTCTGGGCGGGAATTTCCCTGGGACCCTTCGCGCCTCCTCAACTCCTCTGGCCGGCAGGGTGACAATCCCCTCACCCCAGCGCCACCACTCCCAGCCCCACGCGGGGACGAGCCAAAGGGGCTGAAGTGGATCTGGCAGTGGGGGTGGGGTCCTGGGGGCTGGGGTTTCCCAGCACTAACCAGTCAAGAGGAGCTGGGAGCGTCCGTGTCCAGATTGGGGAGGGAACCAGATCTCTGAGCCCACCCGAAATGGACCCCAGCTATGGCCTCTGGAAATGGAAATGGTGCCCCTCAATCCCGACACGCATCCCCCTGCTAGCCCAGCCCTGGGCTTCCCCCCACCCCAGCTCTGCCGGTGCCCCTCACTCCCGACCCGCAGCCCCTGGGCTCCCCCACCCCCCAGCTCTGCCGGTGCCCCTCACTTCCGACCTGCAGCCCCCTGCTAGCCCAGCCCTGGGCTTCCCCCCACCCCAGCTCTGCCGGTGCCCCTCACTCCCGACCCGCAGCCCCTGGGCTCCCCCACCCCCCAGCTCTGCCGGTGCCCCTCACTTCCGACCTGCAGCCCCCTGCTAGCCCAGCCCTGGGCTTCCCCCCACCCCAGCTCTGCCGGTGCCCCTCACTCCCGACCCGCAGCCCCTGGGCTCCCCCACCCCCCAGCTCTGCCGGTGCCCCTCACTTCCGACCTGCAGCCCCCTGCTAGCCCAGCCCTGGGCTCCCCCCCCACCCCAGCTCTGCTGGTGCCCCTCACTCCCGACCCGCAGCCCCTGGGCTCCCCCACCCCCCAGCTCTGCCGGTGCCCCTCACTTCCGACCTGCAGCCCCCTGCTAGCCCAACCCTGGGCTCCCCCCCACCCCAGCTCTGCCAGTGGCCCTGACAAATGCACTGACTTGCGGTAACCTCGGCCCCTGCCCCCAGCGCTGAGGCAGTGAAGGGCACCTCGCCCTTCACTGAGACTTCAGCAGCAGTGGCTGCAACGCCAGGCGGAGGGGAGGGGGGGAAACGGCACTGGGTGGGCTGCAGGAGGGGGAGCAGGAGCAGGGTCGAGTAGCTGGGGGGTGGGGGGAGGGTGGAACTCAGGACTCCTGGGTTCCGTCCTCAGCTCTGTCCCTGACTCGGCCTGTGACTGTGGCTGATGAACACCCGCCATTGTGACGATGTTTTGCCCCAGCCAGACACCTGGCTGCTGCTCCCATGTGCTCCTGGGACAGACGAGGAAACTGGGGCAGATTCAGAGACTTGCTCTCAGTAGCTGAGCTGGGAATAGAACCCAGGAGTCCTGGATCCTGGCCCCTCGAGTCTAACCCAGCAGGCCCCACTCCTCTCCCAGAGTCAGGGACAGAACCCAGGAGTCTTGGCCCCTCGAGTCTAACCCAGCAGGCCCCACTCCTCTCCCAGAGTCAGGGACAGAACCCAGGAGTCCTGGCCCCTCGAGTCTAACCCAGCAGGCCCCACTCCTCTCCCAGAGTCAGGGACAGAACCCAGGAGTCCTGGCCCCTCGAGTCTAACCCAGCAGGCCCCACTCCTCTCCCAGAGTCAGGGACAGAACCCAGGAGTCCTGGCCCCTCGAGTCTAACCCAGCAGGCCCCACTCCTCTCCCAGAGTCAGGGACAGAACCCAGGAGTCCTGGGCTCGGTGCCCCAAGCCCAAGCCCTGCTGGAGGGGGGAGCAGGGGACAATCCTGGGTGGCAGCAAGGCCCATGTGGGGTCCCTGTCTCCAGGGTCCATGGTCGGGATTTTTCATCTCTCCTGGGGGTGGGGAGCGGCCTTTCCCCGCAATGCTCAGCCTCCCACGTCCCAACTGCAGGCCTGGTATGGGGGGTGGGGGGAAGAGGGGACATTCCCCCCCCCCCCCCAGATCTTCAAGGGCCTCCAGATTATTGTCAGAAAGGTCAAAATCACCGATCCCAGCAAAACCCTGACCCAGCAGCCAAAGCTTCTGTCCCAGGATTGCCCAGGCCCAGCAGCCCCGGGCGCCTGGAGGGCAGGTTGGGTTTTAAATAGCAGCATCCAGGGACCCCAAGATACTCACTGGCCCCCCAGTAATGGGGGCCGAGAACCGGCCCTGCCCAGGATGCCAAGGCCTGCCCCAGGGGCTCAGACCCCTCTCACCCCAAGCTGAGCAGGGACTCTGGGTGGCAGGAGCAGGTGGGACAGTATGGGAGCCTCTCGCACCCACAGCCCATCCGGAGACTGCCTGGAGCGATGGGGCTGCTTTGGGGCCAGGCCCCTGCACCCTGACACCCCCAGCCACCGCTGGGCTGTTCCTTGCAGCCAGCCCCCCCGTGCCTGGGGTCATCCCCGGGTTTGGTCCGGCCAATCCCGACCCACAGCCCCCTGCTCTGCCAGCCCTGGGCTCCCCCACCCCACAGCTCTGCCAGTACCCCCGCAGCCAGTGCCCCCGTGCCTGGGGTCGTCCCTGGGTTTGGCCCCAGCAGTACTAGGACAGGAGAGCTGGTAGCAAGCAGGCGCTGGCCTGGGTCAGCACGTGGGTCTGCGCCTGTCACAGAGAGGCCCTGGTCCCTGGGGTCCTTTCTCCCAATTCCTGGGGGTGTTTGCCCCTGTCTCCTGGTCAGACCCCAGTGGGGGGCCTGCACCCTGCCTCCTTGAATTGCTCCTGGTGGCTGGAGAAGTGGCTTCCGGGCTCCACCCCAGAGCGGGCCACAGCGACCCCAGCCACGGCAGAGCCCTCTTCCTTCCCCAGCTGTGTTCCTGGCCCCGCTGGGCCACGTCAGGGAGGGGGTCGGGATGCCGGGGCCTTTGTCTCCCAACCCGGCTCTGGCTTAATTACAGGGAGAGAGCGACCCCACCCTGAGAGAAGAGCTCGTTCAGCAACCTCCTAATGAATTAATGAATTAAGCTAATGAACCTGTCTCCCAGGGGGGTGCTGACCCCGCCGAGACCCAATTCCCCACCACGCTCCACTTCCCGGAGCCGAGGACACGCTGGAGGAACGGATCAGAGACACAGGCGCCCGGCAGGTTCCTATTGCAGTGGGTGAACTGGGGGGGGCCACAGGCCTATCGGTGCCCCTCAGTGCCGACCCACAGCCCCCTGCTCTGCCAGCCCTGGGCTCCCCTACCCCACAGCTTTGCCGGTTCCCCTCAATCCCGACCCACAGCCCCCTGCTCTGCCAGCCCTGGGCTCTCCTACCCCACAGCTTTGCCGGTGCCCCTCAATCCCGACCCACAGCCCCCTGCGCTTTCCATTTGCACCTCCCCCAGGCACATACGCTGGGCTGCAGTCGGGCATGGGGTACCTGCTCCCACACTGGGGGAGGGCCCTGTCTCCTGCTGCCCCCACCCTTGTGGGGCACAAGCAACCATTCACGTTCTAGAGCAAGATGTGTGTTCTAGATCAGGGTCGCATGGTTATTCTAGATCAGGGTGCATCTACCGACACATGTTCTAACACATACACCCATTCTAGAGCAGGAAGGGCCTGGGACGAGTTGGTCTAGAATGTCGATGTTCTGGAGCTGTGCGTTCTAGAGCCAGGGAAGGGTTGTTCTGGAGCAGGGCGTTCAGGAGGCCTGTATCCCCGAACCTTCCCCTCCCGAGGGGGTGGGTTCTAGCCTTGGCATTGGGTGGTTTCAGGACCCACTTCGCTCCTGGCCTGGGGGGGATGGGGCGGGGGCATCTCTCCAAGAGTTGCAATGCACAAGCCGTGGGGCAGGCTCCAGTTCCCTCTTACCCGCCCCCCCCCCCCCCCCCCGTCCACAGGACTGGCCACATGGGCCCCATTGGGTCCCTGCCTCCTGTGCTCTGGTCCTGGGCTCCCCATGGGGCCTTTTCCCCTCTGCTGCCCACCCCTGGGGAAACACAAACCCTGCCTCTGGGCTCTGAGAGTGGCTCTGGGCTCAGCCCTGCCCCACACTAGGGGCGGGAGTGTCGGGCTTTGGGCTGGGCAGGACCAAGCCTGGATGCGGTGAGCGGTGCCTGGGAAAGCAGCCCGGGCCAGAGGCAGCCCGCCAGGCCCCTCCACCTCGGAATAACTCCCTGAGGCTCCAGCCAGGGCCATGCCTAGATCCCCCGCCCGCCCGCCAGGTACAGGGGCAGGGGAGGCGCCGGGAGCTTTGCCAGCCAAGGGGACGTCCGCTCCAGCAATCGCACTGATGGGAAATAACAAAGGCCACTTAATTCCCAGCGTTAATTATTCATCCAGGCCCCGCTGAGCAGGGAGCCACAAATCCCCCTATTCTGGAGCCGGGATTAAGGGGATTTGGGCAGTGCCTTGCCGGCTTGAGGAAGTGACTCCTGGAGGAGCCCGGGGGGGGCCGGGGGTGGGGAGGGGCTGGTGGGTATTAATAAGGACAGATTTCCTGCAACCAGGGCTACGCACGGGGCCCTCGGCACGTCTGACAGCTGCAGGCCAGGGGGGGCGGCTGTAACGGGACACTTGTTCTTCCCTGTCGGTGGGGCGCTGGTTCGAATCCAGCCTGGGGCGGTGGAAAGCAGAAGGCAGCCCTGTCCAAATGCTCTACGGAGGGACCCGGGCCCGACCCCCAGTGCGGCTGGGATGGGACACTTGGGTGGAGGGGCCATGCATCCCATGCAGGCGGCAGCCCGGCAGGCCAGGTCCGTCCGCAGCGGGGTGGGGACCCTGGGGGTGAATGAGGCTGCCGGAGCCCACGGATTGCAGGTGCAGGGAGCTAGCAAGCTGCAGAGGGAAGCTGCCCTCCCTCCCCCAGCCTGGCCGGCACCAGCTAAGCACTCTTGGCTGCCTGCGCCCGGCTCCCAGCCCGCTCTGCCCACGTTTTCTGCACACTGCCCAGGCCGCCACAACCGATCACACTCAGGGTGTCTCCCCCCCCGCCCTGTCCTGGGGAAGCGCTGCCCTGCCGGGGTCCTGCCGACACCTGCACCCGCCAGGCGACAAGGGGCATGGGGAGGCTGCAGTTCGGGATTGAGGGGCATGGGCAAAGGGGGCTGGAACAGTTCCCAGTGGGTGGGTGGGGTGTTAGCTGCCAGTTCCCTTTTTAAGAATGAGGCCCCTCCCCCCATGGCTGGGAACGGAGCTGAGGCATCTGGGGGGAGGAATTCGTGCTTCGGGGAGCCCATCGGATTCTCAGCCAACGTCCCCCTCCTGGGACCAGCCTTGGCAGGGAGCCCTGGACCAGCTGCATCCAGCCCCCCGGCAGACGGCGATGGGCTCCCACGGCCCAGGCAGGGCAGGGCTCCGGCCGTTCTCCTCCTGCAGACATGGGGAATCCAGTCCCGTGGGGAGCTGGAGCCAGCGGGGTCCCCCAGCATGGGGGCGGGGAACAAGGGCCGGCCCTGGGGGCAGGAAGCGCTGCCCAGGGGCCCCAGGATCGGGTGTCCCCATGCTGGAGATGAGTGATGGGCGAGCGAGCCCTTTGCCCCCTAGGTGGCTGGTTCGAATCCAGCTCCGGGTGATGGGGGCTCTGGGCCGTTCCTCTCAGCCCCTGGTGCCAGGCCTGGCAGAGCTGCCCCAAGCAGCTGAAGGAGACAGAGCCCCCCATGTGCCTGTGGGGCAGCTACAAAGAAGCGTGAGGCTGCCTGTGCCCACAGCTCGGGGCCTGTGTGCAGCACACTGGGGGCCTGGATCCCTGCTCGGGCTGGGAGTCAGACCTTACAGCACAAACTGTTAAGGGTCACCAGCACAGACCCCACTCCCCTCCCAGAGCCGATGGTGGAACCCAGGAGTCCTGGCTCCCAGCCCTTCCCTCACAACCACTACCCCCCTCCCGGGGCTGTCTCCCTGAGACTAGACCCCACATTCAGCGACTCAGATTCTCTCATCCCTGGCCTGGGAGCCGTGGTGGGGAGCTGCAGGCTCTGGAAGAGATGGATGGGGGCAGGGGGTGAGGGGGGCTGGCTGCAGTTCCCACCAATGCGACTCTCCCGGGCTGGAGTTTATTGGGTGTGAACCGTTTCCTTCCCAGGATGAGTTCCCAGCAGGAAGCAGGGCATGCTGGGCTATCACTCGCCCTCCCACCCCCCAGGTCCTGCCCCTGGTGACCATGGGCCCTTAGGCAAGGCCCGCCCTGCCCTGTGCCTCAGTTTCCCCATTAGTAACAGGGGCAAAGCCAGCCTCCTGGCAGTGGCATGGGTCACATGCCATTTTACACCCTGTTTTACAAATGGGGAAACTGAGGCACTGAGCAGGCATGGGACACGCCCTCGGTTGATCAGTTAATCGGGCAGAGCTGGGAAAAGGCGTCCTGGCTCCCAGCCCCTCCCCTCCCCCCACCTTTGCCCCATGCACAAGCTGCTGTCTGGTTCCTGGCACGGCTCCCCCAGCTGCGTCCGGCGGCTTCAGCCCCCAACAGCTGATCCCCCAGGCATTGTGCAACATCCTGGGTGGCTTCAGGACAGAGAAGCAGCCGGCTCCAGGCAGACGCCAGCGCCACAGAAACGGCCTGTCCCGTCAGGGCGCCCCAGGTCTGGGCATCGCTGGGCGCAGGCGCAGCCTGGCTGCCCAGAGCCGCAGTGCAGAGCATGCTGGGAGGTGCGTCAGTTCCGCTCGTGGGCATGCTGAGCCTGGGGGGCAGGGCCTTCTGGGCACCCCAGACCCCGTGGGGAAGGGAAGAGCCACTGTCCCCTGCAGAGCCACCCAGAATCATCCTGCTCAGGGTCCCCACGTCACCAGCGTTAGCCAAGCAAAGCCAGGGAAACTGAGGCACAGAGTGGGGGACATGACCTCCGAGGAGCAAGGAACAGAAATTGGGAGTCCGGGCTCCCAGAGGTGGCTGGGAGAGCGACCCTCGAATGATGCTGCTGAGCAGCTGCTAGGCCCCACCCCAGAGGTGGGCGCATCCCTCTGTCTTTGGCATGGACAATGCAGGAAAGATGAGCTGTTCCTAGCCCCGCCGGCTGGTGGGACAGTTGCAAAGGGAAGCAGCTACTACCCTGCCTCCTGGTTTACCCTGTTTGGTGGATCCTTGCAGCAGAGGAGAATGCCGGAGGGACCCGGTCGGGATGTGTCTCTCTCCAATCCAAGATGCACTCGCCCGGAACAAGCTCATTAAAATTCATCCTGCAGCTCGGCATCTGCGGGTCTGTCTATATATAGCCTGGGCCCCGGTGGAGCGGCCGGTGCAGACGGGGCTGCTGGTTCGGTCAGGAACCGTGCCGGAGAGGCTGGATTTTAGGATCTGTGTCCTGAGATCTGAGCCCACTGTGGGTGATAGGAACAGTGACCGTGGCCCCACACCTCACCGGACCTGCAGCCCCCCGCTAGCCCAGCCCTGGGCTTCCCAGGCCAATGTCCTGTGCCAGCCTGTAGATGCACCCAAAGCAGTTTGGAAAGTCATCAGTTTCCAGTCCCAAAACCCTGTGACCTCCAGCTTCCAGCCTCCTCCTCTCACAGCCGCCCACCCTCCCCGTCCCAGCGGAGGCTACCCTAAGGCCTGGCCGATCCCTGCTGAAACCAAAGGACCCTTTGATGGACAGCTGTCTATCATCTACTGGGGGTAGGTGTGTCCCAGCTGCTATCTAACTGGGCAGGAGGGAGGCTGGGTTTCTGGGCCTGAAACACCTTGGCAGCAGCCTCAGGAGTGAATTTGCAGTGACAGCGAGTGCCAGTCACCAGGCTTCAGGGCCAGAGCTGAGAGGCAGGGCTGTGGTCAGGAAGGAATTATCTTTCTCTCGTCTCTGCCCTTATGGGAGGGTGCCGAGCAGAGAGGGTTCTGGGAACCAGGACTCCTGGGTTCTATTCCCAGCTCTGTTCCCATGTGAATGTAGGTGGCCCCTTCCCCACCACATGCCTCAGTTTCCCCCCCCCAATATGGGGCTAAGGATCCTGCCCCGCCCCTGGGGGCTCAGTTCACTAGTGCAGACAAAGCCCTTTGTGATCCATGGAGGGGAGGCCTGGGGTCTGGGCTGGGCTGAAGCTCATTGGAACAGCCCACATCCCGGGGGGCAGGGCAGTACATGCTAGGGGAGCCCTGGGGACACCAGACTCCCCCTTGCCTTGCTGAGCAGGCCCTTCCCCGAAGGATGAGCTCAGCCCCGGCTGGTCCCTTATCGCAGCCAGACGCTGCCGCAGACGCAGCTTATTTGCAGAGGATAAAGTGTACGGTACAGCGAGGACTCGCAGGGGGGGAGCTGCACGGCCTCACCCCCACCCCCACACTGGCTCGCTGCCTCCAGCGCAGGGAGGGGGCCGGAGGGCCGCCACAGCCCCGGTTGAGGGAAGAGGGTACCAGCATCCAGCTGCCAACCTGGTGGTGGGGATTGCTAGCAACCCCTGAGCCCGCCCCACACAGCTGGACCAGGAGAACCCTCAGCCCGCTTCCCAGGGGGACTCTTTGGGCTGGCCGGCGGGGGCAGCACTCCCTGCACGCAGGCAGACGGGGATGGGCGGCAGAGACCAGCCCTGTGGGTGGCACGGTGCCAGGTTCCCCACCTGCTCTCTGGCAAAGGCTCCATGCTCAGCCCCTGCCCCGTGTGGTGTATCATGGGAGGGAGGGTGGCGGGACACCCATTGGTCTGAACCAACTTCCCAGGCAGGGCCCCATTACCTCCTCCTGGGCTCCCCCATTACATACCGGGATCCCCGGAGTGTGCTCCCACGTGCCAATCCACCAGTTGACGAGCTGGCACTGGCCCTTTAAGGGCAGGCATTCTGGGACTTGTAGTGCCC
Source organism: Chrysemys picta bellii (assembly GCF_011386835.1). Classification (NCBI taxonomy): domain Eukaryota; kingdom Metazoa; phylum Chordata; order Testudines; family Emydidae; genus Chrysemys; species Chrysemys picta. The sequence continues at coordinate 3,143,057 of NC_088814.1, read as the reverse complement.
AGGGTCCATTCCTGGGTGGGAGGGGCTGAAGCAAGGCCTGCTGGGAGAGGAGACAAGGTATAAAAGCCAAGAGAAGCGAGTGTGTTAGTCCTGTGGGTAGTGGTACTGTCTGGTCTGGGACAATGCCTTGAGGTGCTGCTGTCCCTGGGATGCCCTGATCCGGGGTCTGGGGGCATTGAGGGCAGGGTGACCAGACAGCAAGTGTGAAAAATCGGGACAGGGGGTGGGGGGTAATAGGAGCCTATATAAGAAAAAGACCCAAAAATCGGAACTGTCCCTATAAAATCGGGACACCTGGTCACCCTAGTTGAGGGAGGTGCAGAGCTGTGTTGGTGGGGGGGGTCTGCTAAGCAGGTTTGCCTGACCCCAGGAGAGGAGAGCTAGTGCTGGGGGTGAGGTGACAACACTCCCTCGGCAGTGGGGGTGTGTGTGTTGAGCCCCTACTTCCCCGATGGGGAGAATGGAGATTTTGGGAACATCCCCCCCACACACACACACCTGGCCTTTGGCTGGCTGTGGAGGGTGCTGGGTCTCGGTAAACGTGACGGGAGCCTGGGCCTGCGTCGCTTCCCTGGCTGGGCTGAGGGGGAGGCAGGTAGGAGAAGAGCGGGCTGAGGTCGGGGGAAGCTGTCCAGAGCGGAGCCCAAGGGCAGGGGCAGCAGCCCTGGCTGTGGGGTGGGTGGTGATTGGCATCCAGGCTGCTGCACCACTGAGGGAGCAGAGGGGGACCCCTGGTTACGAGGACCCCGTTTCCAGCACAGCCCCTTGCTCTCCCTCTCCACCCCCACTCGCCAAGGCTGAATTGCTGCTGAGTCAGGCACCCCGGAAACGCAGGGCTCTTCGCACTCAGGGCTCTGGTCTCTCCGAGTCACGTGATTGCAAATCCTGTGTCGGCCTCTCCCCCGCCGGGCGCGTCCCCCACAATTCGGCCTAGCCTGGTACTCGGGGAGGGGCCTGGGGCTGCAGAACAGGGAGGGCAGGGAGCCCCCTCCCCTGCTGTATCAGCCTTGCCTCCCCGCCCACACCCCTCGCGTCTGACCTGTGCTCCCGGCTGTGTGAGCCCTGCAATCTCCATACCCCTGGTGCTGTAGATCCCCTCAAACCCAACATGCCCCCCCCCCTGCACTAATTATAATGTTCACCCCATTGGGCCAAACCTTTACTGGGGGAAAAACATTCCCCGAGCCCCAGCAAACTTCTTTGTCGTGATATTCACCAGCTCGTCAAAGGTTTGCTGACCTGCGCTCAACGTCGCCTCCCCTTGCCCTGCACGCACCCTGCCTGCCCCTTCCCCTCCCTCCTGAGCAAGATCTGAGCCTGGAGGAGCCATGCGTCCCCATGGCCTGTGCACAGGACACCTGGTACTGAGGTGTGCCCATCTCTCTGCCCACCCACAGCCTGGCCTTCCTCAGGGCTGCACGCCGGACCTGTGCAGTTTTGGAGACGGCAGCTGCCAGGAAGGGGCAGGCGCCAGAGCTGGGAATGGTTTGGAGTGCAGGGAAAGGGGATCAGTGCTGTGTGTCTCAGGGCATCACCTTTTAATGCCCTTCCCATGCTGGTCGGTTACATGCTGGCCCAGACTCCCGCCATACAGGAAACAGCCATGGATTGCTGCACCCAGCCCCAAAATGCAGCCACTTCTGGGGTACATTCCGGCGGCTCTTTAACCGCGCAGGGCGACGCTGGGTGGCAGTTCAGTCCGGGAGGAGAGGAAGGGGCCGTGTTCAGCGGACGCCGCAGTGGGGGCTTTGGGGTGGTAAAATGGAACGGGGCGAGTTGGTCTATGGGCGGGACACCAGAGTTCACGCCCCGGCTCCCATCACGTTTACCGTCTCACGCGACAGAGGCACAAAGCCCCTCTGATGGTGGTGGGCCAGGGGCCCGAGCGTTACAGCTCAGCAGAGCCTTGGCCTCATAAAGACTGAGCGCCACCCGCGCGGCCAATGGGAGCCTCTAACCTAGACTCAATTGGGGGCGTAGCAGCTGGCGGCCCAGCGTGGACCCTCTATGAGCCAGTCCCCGGCCTCCTCAGCCATGGGGCTGGCAGGCCGGATGCACACTAACGCCTCTGACCCTGTGCAAGCTTTCCCCGCCCAGCCTGTGGGTACCCCCGGGGGGGCAGGGGAGCCGACATCTTCACCACAACAAGGGGATTGTCATTGCTCCCCTCTGAGATCATCGCTCTCCCCCGAGCAACCTCCGAGCGCTGGGCTCTGATCCCAGCCTCTCCTCCTGGCGTGCGTTTATCCCCGTCTGATTTATGTGCATGGCTGTGGGGCGGGGGGCTGCCTCTCTGTGCGTGGGTGTGTGTCTGTCTCCGGCTGTGCATGCAGAGGCCTGTGTGTGCATGGTGTGTGTGTGTGTGTTTGCATACAGCAGTGCACTTATCTCTGCACTTGTGAACGCGTGTGTTTGCACACCACCTATGTCTCTACATCTCAGGGCATTTGTGTGTGCCTGCATGCTCAGGTGTGAGCATGCATGTGGTTTGCATGCTCCAGCGTCTGTGTCTCTGCAGCTGTGTGTTTGCACACCATGTGTGTGTCTGTATCTCTCTCTGTGTGTGTGTGTGAAATCACTCTTGTCTGGTTCCAGCCTGCCCCACGTTTCTAAACTGTCCAGCCAGTTTCATGGACTGCGGGGCAGGTTCTTCTCTCGGTTACACTCGGGGAAGTCGTGAGCCCAGAGAAGGCTCTGGATTTTCCCTGGTGTAAGTGAGACGAGCATCTGCCCTTTTCTGACTCCGCACCCCTCCCAGGCACTCTACCTAGCTAGCCCCAGCTTCCTTGAAGCCTGCCTGCCTGCTACTGTCAGGAGAACCCCTGCTCTCTGGGCCAACCTCCTAGGGTGACCAGACAACAAGTGTGAAAAATCGGGACGGGGTGGGAGGTAATAGGAGCCTATATTAAAAAAAAGCCCCAAATATCAGGACTGTCCCTATAAAATCGGGACATCTGGTCACCCTACAACCTCCCCAGGCCTTTCGACAGCTGTCCCCGCTCTGTGGCCACCAGGAGAGACATTGGACCAGTGGAGAAGTAACATTTAGCTAGTGGCAAGGATTTAGGTGGTTTCTAACCAGAGCCGGAATTCAGCCAACCCAGCGGCTTAGCTCCTTCTCCTCCCAGCCCCGATCTTCCCGTTATGAAGATTTCTGCTTTACATGGTTGTTCTTTATTCTCATTAATGAAAATTAACCTGCATGCTTCCTGTCTTCAAAGGGATTCATAAACATTAGCTAATCTTGACTACGCCCCAAGAGCTGCAAAAAATCTAGGCCCAGCGAGTGTCTAGACTCATCAGGGTATAGATCTCCCAGGCACCGTGCTCGGAGCCCTGAGAATCTCCATTCAGCTATAAGCCATGTGGGGACGTTTATGGTTATTATCCAACTATCAGCAACAGCTGAGAGCCCCGTCACGCACCAGGCCCCATGGTGCTAGGCGCTGTACGAACACAGACCAAAGGGTTGGGCGCTCCCCCAAAGAGCTTACAATGCACAAGATGCCAGACAACAGACAGACAGATGGGAACACACGGTAAAGGGACCGTGGCACGGAGTGGAGCAACTCTTATTGCAGCCAGTAGAGGGCAGCACTGTGCATGCACCACACACACATTACCTTGGGAAATAGCCACCTTAGATAAATGGGGAAACTGAGGCACCTAGAGGCAGGCATCAGGGAAGGCACTGGGAGTAGGACCAGGAGTCCTGCATTCAGGCTACTCCACTAGACCACATTGGTTAATGCGGTACAATAACTGGGTTGTTTGTCCTGGAGCACATGGCGGGTACAGTGAGATGGGGTGGGGGCAGAGAGGCTGGAGGAGGACCAGGGTGGGGGGGGTTGCAGGGAAATTGTGGGTGCTGGGGATGTAGGGCTGGGGCCTGGGGAAGGCTGGGGATGAAGGGGAATGGGGTTGGAGGGTGCAGGGGCTGGGGTTCAGGGGAATGGAGTGGGGACACTGGGGCTCGGACTGAGGAGCAGGGGATGTGGGGCACAGGGAATGGGGTGGGGGCGCTGGGGGGTGCAGGGGCTGGGCCTGGGGTGCAGGGAATGGGGTGGGGGTGCAGGGAATGGGGGGCTGGGCCCAGGGCGCAGGGGCGGAGCAGGGCCGGGAATGGGGGTGCAGGGAATGGGATGGGGATACAGGGAAGGGGATGGGGGATGCAGGGGAATGGGGTGGGGAAACAGGGAGTGGGGTGGGGGGCTGGGCCCGGGGCGCAGGGGAAGGGGGTGGGGGGGGCGCAGGGACGGAGCAGAGCGGGGGATGGGGGGGCGCAGGGGAATGGGGTGGGGATACAGGGAGTGGGGTGGGGGGCTGGACCTGGGGTGCAGGGGCGGAGCAGAGCGGGGGAAGGGGATGGGGGGCGCAGGGGAATGGGGGGGCGCAGGGAATGGGGTGGGGGGCGCAGGGGCGGAGCAGAGCGGGGAAAGGGGATGGGGGCGCAGGGGAGTGGGGGGGGCAGGGGCGGAGCAGAGCGTGGGAAGGGGCTGGGGGGCACAGGGGAATGGGGTGGGGATACAGGGAAGGGGGTGGGGGGGATACAGGGAGTGGGGCTGGGCCCGGGGCGCAGGGGCGGAGCGGAGTAGAGCGGGGGAAGGGGCCGGGGGGCGCAGGGGAATGGGGTGGGGATACAGGGAATGGGGTGGGGGGCACAGGGGCGGAGCAGAGCGGGGGAAGGGGCTGGGGGGCGCAGGGGAATGGGGTGGGGATACAGGGAATGGGGTGGGGGGCGCAGGGGCGGAGCAGAGCGGGGGAAGGGGCTGGGGGGTGCAGGGGAATGGGGTGGGGATACAGGGAAGGGGATGGGGGCGCAGGGGAATGGGGTGGGGGGGCAGGGGCGGAGCAGAGCGGGGGAAGGGGGTGGGGGGGCGCAGGGGAAGGGGGTGGGTGGGATACAGGGAGTGGGGCTGGGGGCTGGGCCCGGGGCACAGGGGCGGAGCGGAGCGGGGGAAGGGGCTGGGGGGCGCAGGGGAATGGGGTGGGGGGGGCAGGGGCGGAGCAGAGCGGGGGATGGGGGTCGGGGGGCGCAGGGGAATGGGGTGGGGGGGATTCAGGGAGTGGGGCTGGGGGCTGGGCCCGGGGTGCAGGGAAAGGGGGTGGGGGGGCAGGGGCGGAGCAGAGCGGGGGAAGGGGCCGGGGGCCGGGGGCGGAGCGGGGCCGGGGGCCGGGCGCAGCGAGCCGGGCGGCCGGCAGGGAGCGGCCTTTCGCCGGCGCAGGGGGCTGGGGCCGCGGCAGGAGCCGGCGGGGCGGGGCGGAGCCTGGCCGCGCCGCGCTCCGCAGCCCGCTCCCGGGGACACGCAGCCAGAGCCGCGCTCCCAGCCCCGGATTTACAGACCCGGCCCCGCGCGCAGCCACCGGCCCGGGGCCGCCCGGGCCCCCGCAGCCGGGCCGAGCCGAGCCGAGCCGCCGCCGCTTCTTGCCGGGGCAGGGGAGGAGCAGCCCCCCGCCGAGGTAAGGCACTGGGGGGTGCAGGGCAGGATCTGGGGGGGGGGCATTGCACGGGGGGGTCCGGGCATTGCAGGGATTAAACTGCAGAGTCACAGGCGAGCCCCCCACCCCGCTCCTGCCTTTCTCGGCTGCACTGCAGGGCTCTGCCCCCCTGCTCGGGGGGGGGGGCTGCCCCCCCCCCACTCCCCAAGCCAGTGCCCCTTCTGCCCCCCACCCCCCATGTGCTGTCCGGTTTCCTGGGTTCTCTCTTGCCCCCTGTCCCGGCTGCCCCGGGCCCTGTCAGTGCCAAGGCCCGGGCTGGGGAGGGAGCAATTAACACCCCCCCCAATACACACACATACGCACACCCTTGGATTTTGCACCGTGTTGTGGTTCGTACTCATACACACACTTCCCCCCGCCCCAAGCCCGGATCCCTCGATCGCTCTGGTTCCTTCCTGACACCCAGGTTTAATCCTCCCTCCCCCGTGCTGGCATTAACCTATATTTTCCTCTCCAGCAAGTGGAGAGCGCTGGCCTAGCTGGAGGGGCCAGACAGACAGACACACACGCACTGCCAGACAGCGCCAGCCCTTTAAAACCTGGGTTTGTTTACGGTGTGCATAGCTCGCCCTGCGCGGTGCCAGGCTGGGCTCTGGCACGCGGGACCCCGGGCGCTGGGGCCGGGTCCCCCAGCCGCACAGACACGGGTGCAAAGCGCCTCTAATCTCCCCTGGAAGGATGGCAACACTCACTCCGCTTGCCAGCCGAGCCCGGGAAGGAGTTGTTTGCAGCACAGGGGCTGTTGGGGAGCAGGGGGGGGCAGGTTAATCTGGTTTTAGGGGGCATCCCCTCTCTCTCATTGCGTTCCTGACTTGGAATATCCCCAGTTTTCTACTGCCCGGCAACGGTATTTTTGCTTTTAAAGGGGGTGGGGTGGGGCGCAAGGGGGCCAGGACCTGTGTGCGATCAACCGTTGCAGGGGGGAGAATGTTGGGGGGCTGCTGGAGCAAAGGGGGTGAGTTGGGGAGGGGGGCGGAGTGGGGAGGAAAATATGGGTAAATATTTTCTTAAAAACCAGGGCCATTTGGCATGTGGCTGGCTGATCACAAGTCAGGGGGGTTCTAGGGGGGCTGCGTGGGTTTCCGTTATGCTGGCACGGCCCTTTTCCGGCAGAGCCAGACGGATTGAACTTGCAACTCCTCTTTGGTGGCAGGGAGGGGTAGGAGCGAGCAATGTTCCCCTTCCCCCCACCCGCTGCCCCCCATTTGTGGCCGGGGATCAGTGGGGGGAGTGGGGCGTACTGCTGGGCTGCTTGGACCGTGCAGTGGGGTTCCCCTCCCCGGCCCAGGGAGGCTCCAGACGGGCGGCACGGGCGTAGCAGCGACAGCCGTGATGTCAGCGGCCAAGTCTGCTTAAAGGAGGGTGACAGCCGTGGCCAGCGGGCTCTGGGGGCGGGGGTAATGTGGGGGCCCAATCCGGTGCAGGGCTGAGTGCTCTGGGGACACATGCAAGGTCAGGCCCTCTGTAGCGTGCCCCCAGCCATCCCCTGGCCCCGGCCTGCTGGATTGAACGTCACTCCCTCGCCCCTCAGAAAACAGGGACCCCGTCAGACTTCAGCCAGGTTTGTCCTGCGCTGGGCAGCTGGCCTGGCTTCACACGTGCTCCGCTCCCGGGGAACCTGTGGAGGGCGCTCTGCTCAGCCTGGCCCCACCCCCTCTCCAAACTTGGCAAGCGGCGGCAGGAATGCATTTCATTTTTTGCATTGATTTTGTGGTTGCGGGAGCTGGTTTGGGCTGGGGGGCAGGTGACCTGTGACATCAGGACATCCCTTCAGCGTGTGAACAGGCCAGCTCTGGTGAGCGGACTGGGCTGGGCCAGGCATGGCACTGCTGCCACCCCCAGAAGTCCGGGATGACTTGCTCAGGATCTCGGGTGACCCCGGAGGGGGCTAGCAGGGGCAGAGTGGAAGGTCAGGTCAGGGGCACAGTCACCTGTGGGCTGGAAGGAGCCTGCGGCTGAGGGCAGGGTCTGATGCTCTAATCTGGAGCTGCTCCGCAAAGAACCCAGTATGTAGCTGTCTCCACCCTGCGGTCCCTCCCCCACCATCCCCGGGTCCCTCCCCAGCTTTATTGCCTTCCCCTTGTCATTGTGTCCATTGCCACATACACAATTAATAGCTGTGCTGGAGTTCTCAGGAAACCCAGCTGACTGGCCTGTCAGCTGGAGGCCACCTCTGGCGATTGGGGGGAGGTCTGGCTTGTTCTGTGGTCATTGGTAGAAGATGAAGGGCTGCTGCTGTTGGAGAAGTCGTCATAGTAGTTTATAACCTGGTAGCGCCAAAAGTTCCCAACAGTGAGCAGGGCCCTGTCGAACCAGGCGCTGCCCAGACGCAGTAACCGAGGTCGGGGCCCTGTCGCGCCGGGCGCTGCCCAGACGCAGTAATTGAGGTCGGGGCCCCGTCGCGCCAGGTGCTGCCCAGATGCAGTAACCGAGATCGGGGCCCCGTCGCGCTGGGCGCTGGCCAGACACGCAGTAACCGAGGTCGGGGCCCCATCGTGCCAAGCGCTGCCCAGACGCAGTAACCGAGATCGGGGCCCCGTCGGGCCGGGAGCTGCCCAGACGCAGTAACCAAGGTCGGGGCCCCGTCGGGCCAGGCGCTGCATAGATGCAGTAACTGAGGTCGGGGCCCCGTCGGGCCGGGCGCTGCCCAGACGCAGTAACCAAGATCGGGGCCCCGTCGGGCCGGGCGCTGCCCAGACGCAGTAACCGAGATCGGGGCCCCGTCGGGCCGGGCGCTGCCCAGACGCAGTAACCGAGGTCGGGGCCCGTCGGGCCGGGCGCTGGCCAGACGCAGTAACCGAGGTCGGGGCCCGTCGGGCCGGGCGCTGGCCAGACGCAGTAACCGAGGTCGGGGCCCGTCGGGCCGGGCGCTGCCCAGACGCAGTAACCGAGGTCGGGGCCCGTCGGGCCGGGCGCTGCCCAGACGCAGTAACCGAGGTCGGGGCCCGTCGGGCCGGGCGCTGCCCAGACGCAGTAACCGAGGTCGGGGCCCGTCGGGCCGGGCGCTGCCCAGACGCAGTAACCGAGGTCGGGGCCCGTCGGGCCGGGCGCTGGCCAGACGCAGTAACCGAGGTCGGGGCCCGTCGGGCCGGGCGCTGGCCAGACGCAGTAACCGAGGTCGGGGCCCGTCGGGCCGGGCGCTGGCCAGACGCAGTAACCGAGGTCGGGGCCCGTCGGGCCGGGCGCTGGCCAGACGCAGTAACCGAGGTCGGGGCCCGTCGGACCGGGCGCTGCCCAGACGCAGTAACCGAGGTCGGGGCCCGTCGGGCCGGGCGCTGGCCAGACATGCAGTAACCGAGGTCGGGGCCCCGTCGGGCCGGGCGCTGCCCAGACGCAGTAACCGAGGTCGGGGCCCCGTCGGGCCGGGCGCTGCCCAGACGCAGTAACCGAGGTCGGGGCCCCGTCGGGCCGGGCGCTGCCCAGACGCAGTAACCGAGGTCGGGGCCCGTCGGGCCGGGCGCTGCCCAGACACGCAGTAACCGAGGTCGGGGCCCGTCGGGCTGGGCGCTGGCCAGACACGCAGACAGGCCTTGCCCCGAAGAACTCACAGGGTGGGAGAAAGCAGGGTTTTCCCCACTGTACAGGTGGGGAATAGAGGCACTGAGAAATCAAGCTGACCCCTGGGTTAGGTGCCCCAGTGCGCGTGTGCACGCTGGGGTTGCATGGTACGTTGGTGTCACCGAGGAGGGGTGTGCAGGCATCTGCGCATGCAGCTGAGCTCTCCGGTGCCTGGCGGGCACCGGCTCCGCCTGGCTTGTGGCCACACTGCATCAAATGTTCCTGACCCCCAATCCTGCTCCGAGGCCCTGCCACCCTGTCTGCTCCCTGGGCCGAGTGTCCTCGGCCTGTGCGGCTTCTGAGCAGGCACCTCACAGCAGTGATGGCTGTGGGGCAAACCCTGTGCCGGCTTTTCCGGCTCGCCCGGCATGACCTTTGGCTGCGCCAGCCCTCAGAGCTGCCCTCTCCATGGCCTGCGCTCGCTTCCTCCCCCCTCTCCCGCCCCGTGGCCTTGGATTGCCCGCACAGGGGCGAGGCAGATGGTAGGAACTGGCTGCAAATGGGGAGATCTGAGTTCCCTAAAACAGTTCCCGGGACATTGCACGTGGGCTGGGGCTTGGTCCCTGTCTGGGCGTGATGTACGGGGCGGGGGGCTGTTGTGTGCCCCTGCCTGAGCACAGGGCCCCCCCAGCCTGTCACAGGGTGTCCTGGGATGGGGGAGAGCTGGGGGAAGGAGGGGGCCGCAGGGATTTCATTTCCTTCCCTGCTGTGGAGCTGAAGGCAGGCAGATGCCCGTGCCAGCACCTTGTGGAACTGGTTTGCAGGACCCCCCCCACCCACCCACCCACCGCACCTCCCCTCTCCCCCTCAGCTCCTTGAGGTTTTTTCATTTTTCTCCTGGGCCCCAGGGTGTTTCTCAGGGTGGGGAACTCGCTGAGAGTTGGAGGTTTCTTTAATGGATTCTTCCCCCCCCCCCCCCCCGCCCCTTGGCAGAAGTCCCTGCAGTAGAGAAACGACGTGCGTGCGGGTGCATGTGCTGCACACATGCATGCAGCTGCGGACATGGATTTGTGCACACGTGGATCCATCAGTACGTCTGCAGCCCACCCTGGCCTCATGCGTGCACATGGATCCCCGTGCCATCATGCAGCCTCTGGACAGGCAGACGCAAATCCGTACCCCCCTGCGTGAGCAAGGGTGAATCCGTGCCCCTGTGTGCACCAGCTCTTCCTGGCGTGCACACAGACTCAGGAGCGTGTGCACGGGCACAGACGTGCATATGCGTCCCCACATATGTAGTAGGAGCGCACAGGGGTTCGGGTAGAGGTGCGTGTGTGTTCCTTCATGCACACATGCATGGATGAGCAGACGTGTGCGTGCCCACCGCATGGCGAGCTGCGGTGGAGCAGGCAAGGAACAGCTAAGACAGGCAGGGCAGGGTTTGATGTCCCCTGCTCATCCTCTCCGCCCTGTACACAGGGGGGGACGCAGAATGTAGGGGCACCCCACACACACGGGCACCACCCTCTGGCACCTTGGTGGAGGGGGGTCAGGGCACAGCCTCAGCTTAGGGATCGTGCTCTGGTGGCGGCAGCCGCTCTCCCCTCTACGCTCCGGGCCCGGGGACTCCCAAGTGCCTGCACCTCGGAGTGCTCCCGTGCAGGGGGAGGGAGGGCCCTTCCACCCCCATGTCTGCACTAGACGCAGGCAGCTGGGAGGAGCGCTTGGAATGTGGGTCGCCACCCTCCTGGGAAGCGCTGACGGTGCGATCCCACAGCAGCCCCAACGGTCGGGGAGGCAGAGCCGGGACAGGCCCTTGGCCCCGACACTGGGAAGTTCCTTGGCCTGGCTGGATTCTGGCTGCAAGGACGCCTGGAATTCAAAACTGGGGACCCAGCCCAGCTCTCGCGTGGCTTTGTGCCCCCGCCCAGCAGTGCCATGGGCTGGGGTCTCCAGGAGGCCATGCAAACTCTGGTGGAGCAAGGGTGGGAGGGGAGGGAGCCCTGGCTCGTGGCTGGAGCAGTGAAGGAGTCGTCTGGACCCCTGGGTTCGGGTGGGGGTTGAGGGGTCAGGATTCCTGGGTTCTATTCCCCGCTCTGGGGAGCGTTTCCTAGCCCAGTGGGGGCCAGGAGCCAGCCGATGTGGGGTCTGGTGCTGGCCAAGTCACCGTGCAGCCTGGGTTGAGACTGCCCTGCTCCATGCCCTGGTGTCTCCACACGGGGGATGGGGCTGCCCAGCCAGCCCCTCCTGGGGGGCGTCGGCAGCCTGGGTAGCAGCTGTTCCTGGCGCTCCTTGGAAGGAAGGTGCCGGCCGAGGCTTGTGACGAAGGCAGTGCCGCGCTCAGGGAGGAGCAGGGCCAAGAACCTGTTGAAGCAGCCGCCCTCCCCCTTCGCAAGGCTCCGGCGCGGAGCAGCATGCAGCTGGGTCCGCCTGCGCCGTGCAACTTCCTGCCCGGGCCCCGCAGCCAGCTGGGTGTGCGAGGTCGCCAGAGCGCGCCCCGGCCGGCCCAGCCCCAGCTTTGGCCCTCCCTGTAGGGGGGCAGGGTTCAGGCTGGCTGGCCGGAGCGCGCGGAGCCGCGTTAGCAGGCGTGCTCAGGTCCCGGGGGAGGGTTGGGGAGGGGAGGGGAGCATGTGAGCAGGGCCGGGGAGAATGGCTCCGGTGAGGCTCCCGGCTCGGCGCCGTGGGGGATCGAGCTCCTGGAACCAGGCCCAGCTCGGTGCTGCTGACTCAGGCTGACGACCCTGTTGAGGCTGGAGCCTGGGCTCCGAGACCCAGCCAGGGGGACGGTCTCTGGCCTGAGCCTCTGCGCTGCTTTTTTTCAGCCCCGGAGCGTGAACCCGAACCGGCTGCCCCAGTGTCACTGCCGCGGGGTAGGCGGGGAACTGTCTGCAAACAGCAGCGTCTGTCTGCCCCAGCTGCAGTGCAGGGATACCCTCAGGGGCATCCTATGGGGGTCGTCCAGACGCCACTTGGATGGGCTCAGGGACCAGGCCATTGGGTACCTGCCAGTGACAACAGCCTTCATCCAGGCACCTCCGCACGCTCTGTGGGTGCAGGGCAGTTACCGGCCCTGTTTTATAGATGGGGAAACCAAGGCACGGAGAGGTCAGACGCCATGGCGACGGGCGCTGTGCAAAGACATAGAGTAGCAGCTTGTGTGACTTGCCCAAGGTCCCTCGGCAAGGTGTAGTAGAACTGGGAATGGAGCCCAGGAGTCCTGACTCTCCCCCCGGTCCACCTGCTCTCACCACCTGCCCCCCTGCTCTGCCAAAGCTAGACATGGGACCCAGGAGTCCTGAGTGCTGGTGCCCTGATCTAATCACTGAACTCCTCCTTCGCGCTTGCTGGTTGAGCCAGGAATAGGACCCAGGCATCTCATGCACGGGACCAGACATTTGATGCTGCTGGCGGCTCAGAGTCATTTTAAAGTCGCCCCCCCCCCCCCCCCCGTGACATGGGGCGGGGAAGCAGATGCCATCGACCTGGCCCATGGGCACTTTGCTGCCCCCGGGTCCTTGCGCAGCTGGGGAATGGGGGTAAAAATGAGTCCCCTCCTGAAGCCCCTTGGTGGCAGGATCGCAGGGCCCAGGCATTAGGTTCGCGTGCGTGGGAAACTGCTCCCGGCCCTGGGGGGGGCCCTGTGGAGCGGGATGGGGGCTGTTCAGTCTCCCTGGCTCCTTCAGTCCTTCATGCTCCCAGCGCAGGGGACTGACTGTGATGGGGGCAGGGAGAGCTGAGCGCCAGGGTGCTCGTTACACGTTGGCTGCCGGGGCGGGGGAAGAGGGGAGCCTGGTAGGTCGTGTGATGGGAGAGCAGAGAGAGCCGGTCCGGCACCCCCAGCCGCTAGGCCCGGACTGGCTTTGCAAGCTGGCGGGCCCAGTGGGGAGCTCGGGCCAAGCGAGCGGGGACCCCCGTGTTCCAGGAACCCCCTGCCTGCTCCGCCGGCTGGGCGAGGGTTGCGGGCGAGTGCGGCGCCAGGGTGGCAGTGGGCCAGTGGGAGCCGGGGACTCCCCGGGCGAACCGCAGTCGGAAGCAGGTGGCAGGAACTCCCAATGTGGGGCCGCGAGGCTGCCTTCCTGCCCAGAACAGCCCCCCTCTCCCTGCACAGGACCCGCCAGCAGCCCCTGTTCTGGGACCCTGTCCGCTGGCGAGAGCCCGATCCTGCCCCAGGGCTCTCCCCTGCTCCCCCAGCAGCCACCAGGATGGTTTAACCCTTCCGGTGCCGGCCCCCTTCTCTCCAGCTGGGGGACTCCTTGGGCTCCATGAGCCAAGGGCCCAAGCCAGGAGGGCCACACAGGCTCTGCCCCCTGGTGGCTAGGCCTGTGCTGTGTGGGGCAGGGTGATGGGAGAGGGGGGATCCCAGATGCTGATTGGTTCCCCCAGGGTGCCAACTCGTGCGTCCCCAGCCAATCAGGTGTCTTGGAATCCAGTGAGCTCTCAGCTGCGCCGGGCCGGGCTCCCTGGGGAGCTGCCTGCTCGCAAGCCCCTCGGGTTTGTTTGCCAAAAGTCTTGCTAGTCTCTGGAGCAGAAGCAATTCTGTACGTCCCCCAACCCGTCCAGGCCCTGGGGTCAGCCCCTCCTGCCTGCCCACCTTGGCAGGTGTCAGGAAACATTGGTGACTGGCCCAGCTTTGCCTCCCTGCCCCCCAGTGCCCCATCAGTTGCGTCCCCGGAGGGCGCTGACCCCTCTTTTCTCTGCTGCGGTGCCTCCCCTGGCCCCTGTGTGCGGGGTTGCAGGGCGGCCGCGTCGCTCGGGGCGTTAGCTGGGCTCACTCCCTGGGCGCTGACGTAGGCTACCCCGGGTTTTTGGCCCCAGCCCTCTCCGGCCCAGGATGCAGGTTTGCGTCTCTTGGGGAAGGCCCCGGGCATTGAGCCCTGCGCCCTGCCCCCAGGGGGACGTTGGCCATCCGGCCGGGGGAAGGTGGTTTCACAGTGATGGTGCAAGAGGGGGGCTCCACAGCTCTCTCTGGCTGTAGTTGTGAAACAGGAGGGGTTTTCGCACTTTCCCCCACTCCTGGGTCAGACCCTCCCTGGGAGTGTTCAGCGTCCTGTGGTGTTTCTCGTAAAGCCGGTGTTTGCCCCAGCCCCCTTGGTCAGAGCTTCCCCTCCTGTCAGTAACGGCCTCTCACGCTTCCCCTCTGAGGTTGGTGAAACTTTGCAACAACCATGGGAGGTGGGGAAACTGAGGCACTGAGTGAGGACAGTGACACAGCAAGCCAAGGGCAGAGCTGGAACTAGCACCCAGGAGTCCTGTCTCCCAGTTCCCCTCCTCTGACCACTAGACCCCACTCCCCTCTCAAAGCTGAGAATAGAACCCAGGAGTCCTGCGCTTGTAGCCAGAGGCGCCATCCCAGCGGCTCTGGGCTGAGTGAGCGGTGACCCCCGTGTTCCAGGAGCCCCCTGCGTGCCATTTGCTGCCTCTCATCCCAGAGGTGGCTGCTTAGCCTGGGGATCCTTTTGAACACAAAAGGCGACATACAAAGCATCAAATGTTAAATCGTCTAATGGTCAGTGTTTGGATTGAAAACCCCCAACACGTTCTCCTGCTGGCACGGCCACGCTGCTCTCTCGGCTCTCTGCTGCGCCACATGCCCAACAAGGAGCTGTTTATAACTGTCTTGAAATCAAAGTCCCAGGACAGAAAAAAAAAGTTTTCTAGAAAAGTTAATTTTCCTGTTTTTCTGGGTGTGGGAGATTGGCTTGTCAGGCAGAATCTCACAAGCTGTGAGGAAGCGGGAGATCTCCATGCGGGGAGGGGGAAGAGAGGCGCGCGTGTGTGTGTGTGTGATTTTAAGACTGTGTATTTTATGTCACCCGCTACATAAACAGTTCCAAATGTTGCATTCACTCGCTACCATGGGCCCCTGTTGGCAGGTTTTAGGGTCATCTTTTGCTTTGAATGTTTTTTCTTGGTTGCACAAACACTTTTACACCTGACACTGACTCTCAAGAGGTCGATCCCCCCCAGCACGCCCCTCCCACCCCCTCCAGCCTGGAACTGACCCCTGCCCTCCCGATGTAGGTCAGTCCTGGCGGGGCGGTGGCAGGCGCGGGCAGGCTGGCGGTCGGTGGGTTCCTTACATGGGGGCTTGCTGGCAGCGCGTTGATTTCACAATAGTTTGTTCTGTTGCCAGGTAGATCCCGGCCTGTCTTTGTGCAGGGAGGGGGGGGTTGTAACACCGAGAACGTCACCTCCCATGGAGCAGAGGCTGAGGCCGCGTGCTCTGGCTTAAACTCCTCACCCCTGGCGCAGTCAGAGCTGCAGGAGCCGCAGCGCCATTGTCACCCCGGCCCCGGCGTGGGGGTGGCTGCGGGCGTCTTCTCCCTGCCATGGGGGTAGGCTGGGTCCCGTGTCTCTATTATGTCATCCGCATGGCATCCTCCTTCCAAACCTGAGCCACTCCAAGCAGCCCAGCTGCTGCCACCAAATGTTTGGGATTCCAGCTGCATGTAGTCATATGCTGGCTGTCCCCAGCCACCCACTGGTGTGTGCACCTCCGGGCACATGCCCACCCGGGCAGAGACGTGCGTGCACACACACATGCTGGTGTGCAAACCTATGGGATATGCACACCGAGCCAGGGACGGCGCGTGCGTGCACACTAGTGTGCACACCCAGGTGGAGAGAGAGCGCACACGATCACTGGTGTGCAGCCCCGGATGGATAGATGACACTCGGACACAGACCTGCTCACAGACCCTCCCACTCTCACTCCCTGTAGCCTCACACACGTGTGCAAACGTCCATGCATTCTGATGCACACACATCCACAGCCATGTGCGTGTACCTATCTGTGCCTTTTAATCCGCTCACACATGTACACGACTGCATCTGCACCCACACGTACGCTCATTGTACACGCGCTCAGTGACATGCCCACCCTCCCCGATTCCACCGCTCGCCCGGCCCCTCCCCACCAGCTGTTGATGATGTTGGTTAATCAGCTTGGAGAGGTCCCACCAGCTGCGAGCACCCACCAGGCCTTGGCATGGGCAGGGATGAACTCTCACCTAGCCCCTGGCACCGCTCTGTGCCCGTTTGGGGGCCTGACCCACCGGCGGGGCTCCGTGCCAGGCCTGGGAAGGTTGGCGTGGCCGTACCCAATCTGTGCCACCCGCTTCAATGTCATTCTCAGACATCGCGCTCCACGGTGCTGGTAGCAAGATGCTAGCCAATGGGGAGCCCCGCGAGGCTAGCCCCCCCGGGCCTACTTAGTGCCTCTAAGCTGGGCGCCTCAGGACGCCGGCAGAGGGAGTGTCCTTGTCCCCTTGCCCTAGCGCTGCCCTAGGGAGGCACATGGATCAAATCCCCTCCCACACCCTCTTGGTCCCACCTGCCCCAGCGCCCTGCCCCCCCCCAGTGCCCCATTTCCTGTCTCTGCCCCGCCCCATAGCGCCCCTTTCCCCATCACCCCGAGATCCGTTTGCCCCGGCTGCTCCAGGCCTCGCGTCCCGCCTCCCTGAGGGGCCGGCTGAGCCTGTGTGCAGCCCGCGCTAGGAGCTGTCTGCACATCTGGCACCTCGCCACATCTGTGGCAGGACAGCTCTGCCAGCCCGTTCCCTGCACCAGGCTCCCATGCGGGTGTGGGTGGCTCGGCTGGTGCCCCTCAGTCCTGATCCGCAGCCCTCCGAGCCATTAGCAGCTGCAGAGTTTATTGTGGGCAGAAACAGCCACCCGCTCACTGTCCGGGTCAACATCCCCCCGGCAAGCAGCGCCCCTGGATCCCCCTCCCCGGCTGAGGCTTGGGGTTTTCTCTTGCTGGGTCCTGCAATGCTCTGGGCCCATGCGGCATCCCCAAACCCACCTCCCCCCTGCAGCCACCGGCCTAGCCGGGGTCCCGCCCGGCCCTGGACTTTGCCCACCGGTTGTTTTTCAGCCCCATAAAACCCGCCTTGTTTTGTCCAACTCAGCAGTAAAATCCCAGCTGGGCTGGGCCAGGGCAGGGAGCTGGGAGGAGGCTCTGGGTTAGCTGGATGTCAGCGCTGTGGGGCCCTGATGTGAAATGAGTTTGTCAGGTTTCAGGCCCTTCCTTGCGGGGCAGGTGTGGGCAGCAGAACTCCTGCCCCACGGTGAGCACTAGCGGGCAGAGACGCCCAGCACTGACTGGGCCACAAACCTGGAGCTGCCCTTGGCGGGAGTTAGTGTGTGTGTTGTGGGGGAGAGGGGGGGTATCGGTCACTGGCATAAGCCTCCCCCATGCCCCTGCAGGGCCAGTTCCCAGTCGGTGGCAGGAATCTGCCCGTGCCCAGCTGGCTGCTGGGTGTGAACGAGCCGTTGCACAGATGTGGTGCGGGTGCAGATGCAGGTTCCTGCCCGTGCACAGGAAAGCGGGGGCCCTGGCGGCTGAGGGGGGGAGAGAGTGCAGCTCGGAAGCTGTTACAGTCGTTTCCCTGGGCTGCCAGCCAAGCGTGCCCTGTGGGCGCCAGTGGGGAACTGCTGGCCAGGCCCCGGCGCTGCCCGCTGGCCCCGGCGGGTTTGTGGGGCGCTGGTTGGGCCAGTGACAGGTGCTGGACGTCGGCTGCTGCTGCAGAGCGCTCCCTTCCCCCGCTTGGCAGGCGCCCACTGGCGGGCACTTTGGCTAATGAAACGTTTTCTGAGCCGTGCCCGGGAAACCAGGGAGCCCGGATGGGACGGGCCCTTCTGGGGCTGGCTCTTGCCCAGCCCCCCCCCACCCTGGGGTATGTGCGGGGGGGCTTCCCAACAGCTCTGGGTGCAAGAGAAACACTGCTGCTTTGGTTTTGATTCCTCCCTTTTTCCCAGCTCTGCTGGTGCCCCTCAATCCCGACTCGCAGCCCCTGCTAGCCCAGCCCTGGGCTCCCCCCACCCCAGCTCTGCCGGTACCCCTCACTTCCGACCCACAGCCCCTGCTAGCCCAGCCCTGCCCCCCTCCCCCAGCTCTGCCGGTGCCCCTCACTCCCGACCCGCAGCCCCTGCTAGCCCAGCCCTGGGCTCCCCCCAGCCCAGCTCTGCCGGTGCCCCTCAATCGCAACCCGCAGCCCCTGCTAGCCCAGCCCTGGGCTCCCCCCACCCCAGCTCTGCCGGTACCCCTCACTTCCGACCCACAGCCCCTGCTAGCCCAGCTCTGCCAGGGCCCCTCACTCCCGACCCACAGCCCCTGCTAGCCCAGCCCTGGGCTCCCCCCACCCCAGCTCTGCCGGTGCCCCTCACTCCCGACCCACAGCCCCTGCTAGCCCAGCCCTGGGCTCCCCCCACCCCAGCTCTGCCGGTACCCCTCAGTCCCGACCCACAGCCCCTGCTAGCCCAGCCCTGAGCTCCGCCACCCCCCAGCTCTGCCAGGGCCCCTCACTCCCGACCCGCAGCCCCTGCTAGCCCAGCCCTGGGCTCCCCCCACCCCAGCTCTGCCAGGGCCCCTCACTCCTGACCCGTAGCCCCTGCTAGCCCAGCCCTGGGCTAGCCCAGCCCTGGGCTAGCCCAGCCCTGGGCTAGCCCAGCCCTGGGCTAGCCCAGCCCTGGGCTAGCCCAGCCCTGGGCTAGCCCAGCCCTGGGCTAGCCCAGCCCTGGGCTAGCCCAGCCCAGCTCTGCCAGGGCCCCTCACTCCCGACCCGCAGCCCCTGCTAGCCCAGCCCTGGGCTCCCCCCACCCCAGCTCTGCCAGGGCCCCTCACTCCTGACCCGCAGCCCGTGACTGAGCCGACTGCCAGGGGGTTGCTGGGCTGAGACTTGGCCAGTTTATTTCACTTGTGCCCTAGGCTGAGGTTCGAGTCCTGCTCTCCACAGGTGACTGGTTGGGGAGCCCCCCTTCCCTCGGGGGAGGCAGGAGCTGGCTTGGTGCCCGCAGGCTGGCTGGGTCTGTCCAGGCCTGGCCGGGCGTCTGGCTGAGTCACCGTGCGGCGGGAGCCTGGTGCGGAGGGACCTGTTGTCTTTCAGGCAGTGGCAGAGCTGTTGCCTGTGGGGGAGCCCAGTGTCCGTGGCCCATTGCCCCCTCAGCTGGTCGTGCTCCCGGTTGGCAGGGCTCCCAGCTGCTCTGGGCCCTGCCCGTGGCCCTGCGGACGCAGGCCTGGCAGAGGCTCCTAGGAGGAGCTGGGGCTGCCTTTGGGGTACTAGCCAGGGGAACGGGCATTGGAGGCAGTCCCCTCCCCACCAATGTGTTAGTGGCCTGTCTGGTCCCCTGAGCCCGGGTGCTGGGGAGGGAGTGTCATGGGGGGGGGTGAGAGTTTGGGTCTGCATCAGGGTCTTTGGAAGGGGGAGGTGCATTTAGGACCCTGTGTTAGGAAGTAGATATGTTAGGGTGTGTGTGTGTGTGTGTGTGTGTGTGTGTGTGCAGGGTGGGGCGGGGTGTGCCCGGCGTGCTGGGGGATGAGGTCTATGTGTGTAGGCTGGGGGGCAGGGTGCTGGGGGATGGGGTCTCTGCATGCAGGCTGGGGGGCAGGGTGCTGGGGGATGGGGTCTCTGCATGCAGGCTGGGGGGATGGGGTCTGTGCATGCAGGCTGGGGGGCAGGGTGCTGGGGGCTGGGGTCTGTGTATGCAGGCTGGGGGGCAGGGTGCTGGGGGATGGGGTCTCT